>NC_045428.1:173967540-174567540 GCF_902635505.1 Sarcophilus harrisii | reverse complement strand
TTTGTACAAAACTTTTCAGTCTGGTATAATCGAAATTTTCTATTTTGTGATCAGTAATGATCTCTAGTTCTGCTTTGGTCATAAAGACCTTCCCTTCACGGTCTGAGGTAAACTATCCTATGTTCCTCTAATTTATTAATAATTTCATTCTTTATGCCTAGGTCATGAACCATTTTGACCTTATCTTGATGTGCAGTGTTAAGTATGGATCAATGCCTAGTTTCTATATTAGTTTCCAATTTTCCCAGAAATTTTATCAAACAGTAAGTTCTTATTCAAAAGCTGGGATCTTTGGGTTTGTCAAAGACTAGGTTGCTATATTTGTTGACTGTTTATCCCTTGAACCTAATCTATTCCACTGATCAACTAATCTATTCCTTAAGCCAATACCAAATAGTTTTGGTAACTGCTGCTCTATAATATAATTTTAGATCTGGTACAACTAAGCCACCATCATTTAATTTTTTTTTCATTAATTCCCTTGAAATTCTTGACCTTTTGTTTTCCATAGAACTTTGTTGTTATTTTTTCTAGGTCATTAAAATAGTTTTTGGGAGTCTGATTGGTATAGCGCTAAATAAATAGATTAGTTTAGGTAATATTTCATCTTTATTATATTTACTCGCCCTATCCAAGAGCTTTAATATTTTACCAATTGGTTAGATCAGACTTAATTTGAGTGAAAAGTGGTCTGAATTTTGCTCATAAAGTTTCTGATTTTTCCCTTGGCAGATGATTCCTAAATATTTTATATTATCAGTATTCTTTAAATGGAATTTCTCTTTGTAAGTCTGACTGTTGGATTTTGTTAGTGATATATAAGAATGCTGATGACTTAGATGGGTTTATTTTATAACCAACAACTTTGCTAAAGTGTGGATTATTCTAAACTTTTAGCAGAATCTCTGGGGTTCTCTAGTATACCATCATGTCATCAAAAGAGTGAAATTTGGGTTCCTCATTGCTATTCTTTTCCTTTAATCTCTTTCTCAGCTCTTATTGCTATAGCTAGCGTTTCTAATACAATATTAAATAATAACGGTGATGTGGAACCTTGTTTCACTCCAGATCTTATTAGGAATGGTTTTGGTTGTCTCCATTACATATGATGCTTACTGATGGTTTAAATAGATGCTTATTATTTTAGGAAAGTCCATTTATTCCTATACTCTCAAGTGTTTTAATAGGAATGGATGTTGGATTTTATCAAATGCTTTTCTATCTATTGAGATGATCATATGGTTTTGTTAATTTGGTTATTAACATGGCCAATTATTGATATTTTCCTAATATTGAACCAGCCCTGCATTCCTGGTATAAATCCTCTTGATCATAGTGTATTATCTTGGAGATGATTTTCTGTAGTCTTTTGCTAATATCTTATTTAAGATTTTAGCATCAATATTCGATAGGGAGATTGGGCTATAATTTTCTTTCTCTGTTTTCAGCCTACCTGGTTTAGGTATCGTACCATTCTGTGTCATGAAAGGAATTTGGTAGGACTCCTTCATTCCTATTTTATCAAATAATTTATTATACATTGGAAATTGTTCTTTAAATGTTTGGTAAAATTCACTATAAATCCATCTGGTCCTGGGGATTTTTTTCATAGGGAGTTGTTTAATTGCCTGTTCTTTCTTTTTCTGAAATGGGACTATTCAAAACAATTTACTTTCCTCTATTAGTCTGGGAAGTCTGTATTTTTGGTAGTCTTCCATTTCACTTAGGTTATCAAATTTATTGGCATAAAGTTGAGCAAAATAACTCCTTATTATTTCTAATTTCCTCTTCATTGGTGGAAAGTTCTCCCTTTTTCATTTTAAGACTACTAATTTCATTTTCCTCCCTCCTTTTTCTAATCAATTTCAAAGGCTTATCTATTTTATTGGCTTTTCATAGAACAACTTTTAGTTTTATTAATTAGTTCAATAGTTTTTTACTTTCAATATTTTTAATTTCTCCTTTTAATTTTAGAATTTCCAATTTAGTATTTGATTGGGGGTTTTAATTTTAGTATTTTTTAGTTTTTTAGTTGCAAGCCCAATTAATTAATCTTTTCTTTCTCTGTTTTATTCAAGTAAGCCTCTAAGGATATAAATTCCCTCTTATTACCCTTTGGCTGCATCCCACAAATTTGGTATGATGTCTCATCATTGTCATTATCTTGTGAAATTATTAATTGTATCTATAATTTGCTCTTCACCAATCATTCTTTAAGATGAAGTTGTTTAGTTTCAATTACTTTTGGTCTATTTCCCCTAACTTTTGTTGAATGTAGTTTTATTGCATCATGATCTGAAAAAAGCATTTACTATTTCTGCTTTCTTGCATTTAATTTAGTCTTTATGTCCTAATATGGTCACTTTTGAATAGGTTCCATGAACTGCGGAAGAAAGTATATTCCTTCTATCTCCATTCACTTTTCTCCAAAGATCCAACATACTAATTTTCTAATATATTTACTTCTTTAATTTCTTTCTTATTTGTTTTGTGGTTTGATTTGTCTAATTCTGAGGTGCAAGGTTGGATCTCCTACTATTACAGTTTTGTTGTCTTTCTTCTTGCAACTCTCTTAACTTCTCCTTTAGGAAGTTGAGTGCCATACCATTGGTGCATATATGTTTAATATTGTATTGCTTCGTTGTTTATGCTACCCTTTGAGGATGTGGTTACCTTCCTTATCTCTTTTAATTAGATCAATTTTTACTTTTGTTGATCTGAGATAAGGATGGCTACCCTCTTTTGACTTCACCTGAAGCATAATAGATTTTGCTCCAGTCTTTTACCTTTACTCTATATGTATCTCCCTCTTTAAATGTGTTTCTTGTAAACAACCTATGAGGGTTCTGACGTTTGATCCAATCTGCTATCTGCCTCCTCTTTAGGGGAGTTCATCCCATTTCACATTTGCAGTTAGAATTATAATCTGTATTTCCTACCATCCTAATAACCTCAGATTATGCTTTACTTATTCTTGCCTCCCCCAACCCTCTTTCCCCCTTTTAAACTTATGTAGCCCTCTTGTATCATGATCTTACCCTCTTTATAATCCCTCCCTACCCCCCTGTGAGTCTTTTCCCTTCCCTTCCCTTATTACTCTTTTTCTTTTCCCTTTTCCTCTCCCCGTTTTTAATGAGGCAAGAGAGAATTTTCTCCTAAAACGAATGTCAATTATTTTCTTTGACCAACTCTGAGGGAGTAAGATTCACACAATTTCCTCCCCTCTCTAAATTCCCTCAGATATGATAAGTTTCCTTAGCCTCTTTGTGGGATTGGTTTCCCTCTTTTATCCCTCCTTCCACCTTATTCTGCCATCATCCCTTTTCCATATCTACTTCCCTTTTTATGTTATATCAGTACAATCAAATTTTACATGTATTCTTTTTGTATATCCACAACAAATACAATTCTCAAGAGTTATTTTTACCTTTCTCATCTCTTGAGTTCTATTCTTGGAATCAAATTTTGTTTGTTCTGGTTTTTCTTCAGAAACAAATGGAATTCATTTGTTTCATTAAATCCATCTTCTTCCTGGAAGAAAATGCTCACTAACTGGGTAGTTTATTCTTGCGCATCTCAAGTTCTTGTGCCTTTCGGAATATCATATTCCAGGCCCTTCTTTCCTTTAATTGAGCGCAGATCTTGGTGATCATTTTGGCACCTCGGTATTTAAATGGTTTTTTGGCTGCTTGTAAATTTTTCCTTAATCTGATAGTTCTGAAATTTTGCCACAATATTCCTTGGGGTTTATTTTAAGGGTTTCTTTCAGAAGGTGTTCGATGAATTCTTTCAATGCCTATTTACCTTCTGATTCTATTACATCTGGGCAGTTCTCTTTGATGATTTCTTGGAAAATAGTATCTAGGCTCTTTTTTCATCATAGTTTTCAGAAGGTCAATAATCCTCAGATTATCTCTCCTAGATCTGTTTTCCAAGTCTGTGGTTTTGCAAGTAGATAATTCATGGTTTTCCAGTTTGTCATTTTTTGTTTTGCTTGACTGATTCTTGCTGTCTCAATGAATCATTAGTTTCTATTTGTTCAGTTCTATTTTTTAAATTATTTTCTTCATTAGCTTTTTTACTTATTTCTGTATATGTCCAATTGAGTTTTTGAATGTATTGTTTTGGTTGTGGAATTTTTCCATTTCACTAATTTTTTTTAGTGAATTATTTTCTTTTCAATTCACAGATCCTACTTTCTTGCGTGTTCTTTGTCTTTTCCAATTCACGGATCCTACTTTCTTGGAGTTCTTTGTCTTTCCAATTCCACAAATCCTACTTTCTAGTGTTCTTTATTTTTCAATTCGTATTTCAGGAAGTTGTTGCTCTCTTGTAGGCTTCTCTTTCCTTTCCCCATTTATCTTCTAACTCTTTTTGAGACTTTTATGGTCTCTTCTAGGAGCATTATGTAAGGGAATCTGATGCATTTTGCTGTTTGAGGTCTCTTCAGGTTTGCTGACCTGCTCTTTTTCTGCATAGAAGCTGTCGATCATTCTTTTCATCTTTTATTCATGTTTTAAAGCCTTTGGGTATGTCTCTAGCATGGTTTCAGCTTCCTCTCAGAGCAGGGAAAGATATAAACCGATTTCAGGCTCCGAGGTATGGGAGTGCTCTGAGTGAGAGTTTTCCCTTCCCCCAACAGGAAGTGGATTCAGCACTGGCTGAGCTATCAATCTGCTTAGTAGGGCTGCGTCGGTTAGCGATTGCCCTCGGCTAGAGACTAAGGGGTGAAAGTGTCACTGCCCAGGCCGGAGCCTCTTGTGGGACTGTGAGTATTAGCAGCTGACCGCAGACCGCAGACTGCAGACCGCCACAAACTCTGCCCAGCGTCTCTGCCTGATGCAATCAGCCCTGGAAAAAGCTCTATGGCCCAAGCCGGCTCCCCTGCGCAGATTGGAGCTAACCCGGGCTGGGTCCTCCTGCTGTGCAGGATCCAACTGCCCAAGGAAAAGCCCGTACTGCGGGTTGGGGCTGCGATGCTATGCTAAGATCTGTGCCTTCACCCTCCGTTTGAGACTCTCCTCGGAACCTAATTTCTCTCCCGTCTCCGATCTCCCCCGGCCCCGGAACCAACCTTTTTGGCAGACTGCAGATTTTCTTCGGCCGGTGAGGTTGTTCTCTTCTTATCTTTGAATTGTAGCAGTCAAGACTATTTTTGAGGCTCGATATAATATTGATAAAGGGGGTAAGAGAAGAGCTTAGAAAGTCGCATGTGTCTTCTCCGCCATCTTGGCTCCGCCCCTCTGAATAATTCTTGACTCTTCAGCTTCCTTTTGAAATCCCCAGCTATCACTCCTGTTTGTATTCAGGAGTATTGAATTTCTCCCATGATATTTCTTGGTTCTTCCTCTTTGACTCTCCTCATAATGCCATGATCCTGTTCTAGGTCCTATCATGGCTTTAATTTAATTTAATTTAATTAGCATTAGCATCCTGGAAACACATTTGTTTCAATAAACTGCTGACTATGCCATTTTTTTTTTTGAGTTGGACATGTAAGGCCAGGTCTTCGGTAGTTTAATTATAATGTTGTAATAGAGATTATTAATTATTAATAATTATTAATACAGATTATTCAGTAGTTAATAAAAATATTTATTTAGGCATTGAAAGAAAAGAATATTCAACGATGATATCATCACTAAACTATATTCTTGGAGGCCATGCAATTGTCTTATCTATGTTTGGCAGAGGAATTAAACTTACTATATAGTTTTATGATGGGCCATCTTGTGTGATGAATAAGAGGATTGGAAAGCAGACTTGTGTTTTCTAGAATGAAAATAAAGTAAAGGAAGAGTGTCCAATGAGATACTTCATGGAGAAAATTCATTCAATTGAACATATCTATGTTCATCATTTCTCTATTTTATTTCTATCTATATTCCAGATAATGAAATGTGTTATTATAATTCATCCTTTCAAAAATAAAATAATTCATTGGTTTTTTATTTCAATCAGCATACTTCATTAATTCAATCAACAAACATTAATTAGTGAACTATAATGTACAAAGAACTCTGCTAGACCAAATAGCAGATAATAATTTTCTCAAAATAAAAAGACAAAAGTAAAATCTCCTGCTCTCAAAGAGCTTTCATAAGAGGAGATAGCATTTCTATATATAATATATAAATATCAATACAGGGTGATTTGGGGAGGAAGAGTGCTAATATTTGAGAGAGGGGTAACAAGGATAGGTTCATGCAAAGCTTAGAATAATATGCATATGTATGTGTATGTGTATGTGTATGTGTATGTGTATGTGTTGTTGTTGTTGTTGCTTTTGTCCAGGTTTATGATTTCACAGTTGTGGGATATCCTAGAAACTTTCTCTATCAATATAAATTTATAACTAAGTGTATTTCCATAGAAGATAGTTATCTTTAGGAACTTCAATTTTAGTATGTTCTCTCCAATATTAATCATCAGTGATTAATGTCCTTGAATCAGATTATCAGTTGTTATTGATTAGCTTGTAGAAATGAGATATTTCCTAAAGTGATATGGTAAAAACTAATACAAAACATCTCCTCTAAATGTCTGAGAAACATTCTCCTACAAATACACTTAGAATCCAAAGAAAATTGGGAACAAGTTTAGGGCACACATGACAAAGATAATTCACAGTTCCCAAAAGTCCTTTTGCTTAAATTGCTAAGGTATCCCTTTAGATAAAGTGTAGATTTCTTGATGACCTCTTTATTTTATTGAGCCTGGAATTGTCTTTGAGTCCTGTTATAGACAACATAGTATTGTGAGGAGTTGTTACCACAATACTGATGGGAAGATGAAAAATCTTCTGGACATCTCAAATTTATAATATATTTTTCTGTTATTGGAAACCAAAACAGACTGAGATCTGAGTTTAATCCTACCCACTCTGTCCCAGTTCATCCCTTATCAAGGATTTGATTACCCTCTCCTCTCTATTTGCTTAAATCTTTCTGATGCTGAAATAACTTCTAGTTTTATACAAGCCACACAGGACATTAACTAGCCTTTTTTACAGCTACTATGAATACTCTTCCTATGTAGTATTACTCCACTTGATGAAGGACTTTTCCTGTCTTTAGACTAACGCCTATAACTGACTGATAAATGCTTTCCTCCTGCTTAAGATATATTAAAGCATAGAATTCTATCATTCTAAATCAGATGCAATACTTTAATAAATTTACTAAATCCTTATCCACCTGTACACTATCAAATTAAACATTTATCTAAGTAGCCCAAAAAAGTTCCTGAATAGGCTAAAATTGATTTTCTGGCATTGAGAATAAGCAATATATACCTAGATGATGACCTCAAAATAATACATATTCTTAGTGAAAAATTCTTGTTTTATATTTCAAAGAGCTAATAAATTTTCTATTCTTTGTATGGATATATGCTTTAAATTGGAGAAAGAATATATAATCTTTGTTTAGCCTAGACTAAATCATCATCACAGGTCTAAAATCATAAATTTATAGTTGAAATGAACCTCATAATTATCTAATCTGTCCCCCTCAACTTAAAATATGAAACATGAAGAAATCAAGTGATTTTTCCAGTCACACAGCTTATAAATGTTAGAGGTAGGATTTGAACCAATGTTTATTGTTTCAAGACCTGTTTTCTTTCCTTCCAGAAACAATTGGCTCCCCAGGCAAACTTTATTCCCCATTAATGGACTTATTGATAAATCAAATAAGTTATTTAGAGTGATTATTTTAACTAAATATCTCATTCTTTTGTATCTTTCTTTGTGTCTTTCTGAAATTGATCAGATATCATCAGTGATGAAACTTTTCATGCACATGTCTGCTAGGAAGGGGCTTGGTTTTTAATTGTCCTCTAAATGCCACAAGCACTGTACATGTATGACTATCTAGTAATGCTGTCCTTTTATTCTTCTCCAGGGATAATTGGAAGTTATTTTTGACTTTTACCATTTGCCTGGATAGAAACTCAAATGGTGTAAACACCTTGAGGAGCAACTGTACTAACTGTAGATGATAAAATAATATTATTTAGTGATTTTCTTCTTGCATAATTACAAATGATGTTAATTTCTTTCAAAAGGAATGTATATATATATACATATATTTGAATATGATATATAGTATGTATGTTATATATATACATATATTTATACACATGACATGTTCTTGTCTATGTTAACTAATAATAAAATGCTGTCTTTATCCTTTAATATCTGAAAATGTATTTCACACAAAGTCCAGGCTAGTACTAGACACTTTTCATTTATTTCTTTTTTCATTAGTTTCATCACCATCATTTCTCTCCCAGAATCTGTGTCTCTCTTTTTATCTATCTGTGTGTCTGTCTGCCTGTTTCTGTCTCTCTCTCTCTGTGTGCCTCTCTGTCTATCTGATCCTGTTGATTTATTTTTCTTTGTGTACATCTCTATCTCTCTCTGTCTGTTTCTGTTTCTGTCTCTATCTCTCTCTCTGCCTCTGTCCCTCTCTCTTTTTCTCTCTTTACAGAGGGCCTAGAATGACATTTGACAGAGACCAAATGTTTCATCATTTTCTCTGAAATATAATCACTGTGCCATAGGTAAATCTAAAAAGCAAGAATAATGAAATATCTACAAGAACTTATTCATATGTCTAAGGGTTGGGGAATATAAGGGAATATAAGGACTATAAGGAAACAACAACAATCTTTCCTGATAGTGGTGGATTTAAAGATTTCTATTTTACATTAGCCTAGTAAATTATGAAGAAGTTAGAGTTATGTGTGTGTGTGTGTGTGTGTGTGTGTGTGTGTGTTTTATATTGGGTGTGGTCTTTTGCTCAATTTAAGCACTGGCCTGGATACAGTGTTTGGGGAAAATCTACTAGGATTTCTAGTAAATAAAACAGAATTAGACCTCTATTAGCATGACACCAGGTTGCCTAAAATCCAAAGAGATTTATTTTTAAAAATACATAATTTGATGGTAACATATATTTAACTTTGAGAAAACTTTTGAGTTAGTTACCAAAGACTGAGAAAATCAATTTAAAATTAAGTCTGTTGAAAAGCAAGATGTTTATTAATTTACTCCTTTTTTTTCAAAATGATGCCAATTTAACTCAGCAATATAGTTATAACTTAAACTAGTTGATGTACATATTGTAAGATTAAAATATTGTATGGTTTTGTTCTTATGTTTGTTTTTCTTTTTCCTGTTGTTCTTAACTTTGATTTTTCTTCTTCCTATAATTCTATTTCCTTCCCTTTCTCCATTCTTCCTTCTAGCTCCTTCCTTCCATTTCCATTTCCCTCCCTCTTGCCTTCTATTTTCTATTTCCTTTATTCTATTTTCTTTCTTCCTTCTTTTCTTTCCTTCCTTTATACTACCTTCCTTTCTTCCTTCCTACTCATTCCCTTCTTTTACACTTCTTTTCTCCTCCCTTCATGCCTTTCCTCCTCCCTTTAATTTCCCCCACTCACATTTTCAATTTTATATACAAAGGAATAATGTATGTGTATCCTATTCATTTAGAAAAAAAAATCCTCATATGTCCATTTGGCTAAATGAAGTTCACACAAAGTAAAGACAATGCCATTTATTAACTGTTAGCATATCATGTCTAAATGACGCTCACTGCAGTCTGAAAAGTGCCCTGCAAGGAGCTAATGAGCAAACTCCTGCCTAATATTGACAATTAATCAGGCATAAAAGCATTTAGGATTGGGACTCATTGTCAAGCATAGAAGATTTGTACAGAATTCAGTGAAACATGATATGTGAACACATTTGTCTAATTGTATATCAGGTTTTCGAACAAATTCCCACAAAAACACTTAATTAGCTATAGAGGCATTGCGCCCGTCTTAGAATTTTTTATAAGCCTTTTGGTTGTTGAAACCATATATAATGCACTGAACTAAGCATTTTTATGTTTTATTACCAGTGTACCTATTTTAATTGCTTTGGCATCCTAAAGCCAAAGTTGGCTCACTGGACAGAGACAGCAATTAAAGGAATCCATTATAATGCCCAAGACCCATTTGCTCTGGCCCTTAATAATAATAAAAAAAAAAAAAAGTATTTAAAAACTTTTAAAATGGGATATTATAAAGTAGGAAAAAAAGAAACTACACTTTCCCCCACATTTTGAAATAAGAAATTACCCACAAATGTCAATTAAATATCTTAATTTGCTCCTATCTTAAATATATAGTGAAACCAGTTTTCCAAATGTTGATATATAGCTATTGTCAGCATTGACAAAATGAATTGATTGATACTGTGCCCCACCCCTGATAAATGAACACAAAGATTACATGTTTTTACCTTGACATACGTTTCAAACTATAGTATATAGTTGTGTTCTTTAAAATAAAAAAGTGTTCCTGATTGATTATTGGAACTGATGTTCAACACTCTACATCATCTATGTATATTTGATAATTAGAAATTTAAAACTGTTATTCACGTTCCTCCCTCACTCCATCCCTAAATATGTACCCCTAAAATGTCTCCCACTTTAAGTGAAATTGATGTCTCTCTAACCTAAATGAATATATACATATATATATATATATATATATATATATATATGCATATATATATAGTTATTTGAGTGGTATAACCAAGATACAAATTTGGTTACTTTAATTATAATCAAAATGATGATTATAGATCTTTTAATTTTCTATCCTTTCTAGTCATATATAGGAATCTTTCACTGAGACATGCAGTTACTATAAGGTTGTGTGTCTTTGGTCTTTCTTACAAAAGAGAGCCATATTTGAAGGTGCTGTAGATTTGAAACTTGATTCTACTATTTATTCTCTATGAGACTTTGAGCAAGTTATTTATTTATCGAAACCTCTTTGTCTACATTTGTAAAGTATTTTTTTTTTATCAGATTACCATCACTACCTAAAGAAGACTGCATTTGAAATAAGTAAAAACTTCAAGAATCCAAGATGACGGAAGGGACAAAAGGGTATAGTAATCCTCAAATTCAAGTGTTAAATATACACACAAGTATATAGAAATATACATCAGGTGAAAGGATATTAAAATATAATTCAGAAAATGTGAAATCATGATTAAATCAGATAAAAGAAAAATATCTATAGACAAATAGGGACCACAAAGTATTAGTTTTTTAAAAAATTATAAGAAAAAATAGATTTAGACAAAAGACACATCAGAAAAAAAATCATTCTAAACAAAATTTCACCATGTGATTCTTTTGCTTGACAATCTCTTCTAGCTCATTTAACTTATGACTCAATTTATACAATATACTTTATGCATAATTTCTCAGGACAGAACATTGAATAAAGAAAGGAACACATTAAGAAATACTAGGTCTCCAAAGATCATTATTGATCACAAAATAGAAAAATTTGATTATATCAAATTGAAAAGTTTTTGTACAAACAAAACTAATGCAGACAAGATTAGAAGGGAAGCAATAAACTGGGAAAACATTTTTTACAGTCAAAGGTTCTGATAAAAGACTAATTTCCAAAATATATAGAGAATTGACTCCATAAGAAATCAAGTCATTCTTCAATTGATAAATGATCAAAGGATATGAACAGACAATTCTTAGACAAAGAAACTGAAACTATTTCTAGCCATATGAAAAGATGCTCCAAGATCAACTAAATCATTTCCAATGAAGCAGTAATGAACTGAACCAGCTACGCCCAGAGTACTCTGGGTGATGACTAAAAACCATTACATTGAATTCCCAATCCCTATATTTATGCCCACCTGCATTTTTGATTTCCTTCACAAGCTAATTGTACAATATTTCAGAGTCTGATTCTTTTTGTACAGCAAAATAACGTTTTGGTCATGTATACTTATTGTTTATCTAATTTATATTTTAATATATTTAACATCTACTGTTCATCCTGCCATCTGGGGGAGGGGATGGGGGGGGTGGTAAGAGGTGAAAAATTGGAACAAGAGATTTGGCAATTGTTAATGCTGTAAAGTTACCCATGCATATAACCTGTAAATAAAAGGCTATTAAATTAAAAAAAGAAAAGAAAATATGCTCCAAGTCATTATTAATCAGAGAAATTCAAATTAAGACTACTCTGAGATACCACTACATACCTGTCAGATTGGTTAGAATGACAGGAAAAGTTAATGTGGAATGCTGGAGGGGATGTGGGAAAAGTGGAACACTGATACATTAGTGGTGGAATTGTGAATACATCCAGCCATTCTGGAGAGCAATTTGGAACTATGTTCAAAAAGCTATCAAACTGTGCATACTCTTTGACCCAGCAGTGTTACTACTAGGCTTATATCCCAAAGAGATTTTAAAGAAGGGAAAGTGACCTGTATGTGTAAGAATGCTTGTGGCAGCCCTCTTTGTAGTGACCAGAAACTGGAAACTGAGTGGATGACCATCAATTAGAGAATGGTTGAATAAATTGTGGTATATGAATATTATGGAATATTATTGTCCTGTAAGAAATGACCAGCAGGATGATTTCAGAAAGGCCTGGAATGGCTTACATGAACTGATGCTCAATGAAATGAGCAGGACCAGAAGATCATTATATACTTCAACAACAATACTATATGATGATCAATTCTGATGGACATGGCCCTCTTCAACAATAAGATGAACCAAATCATTTCCAATAGAGCAGTAATGAACTGAACCAGCTACATTCATTGAAAGACCTCTGGGAGATGACTATGAACCATTACATAGAATTACCAATGCCTCTATTTTTGTCCACCTGTATTTTTTATTTCCTTCACAGGCTAATTGTACACTATTTCAAAGTCTGACTCTTTTTATACAGCAAAATAACTGTTTGGACATGTATACATATATTATATTTAACTTATACTTTAACATATTTAACATGTATTGGCCAATCTGCCATCTGGGGAAAGGGGTGGGGGGAAGGAGGGAAAAAGTTGGAACAAAAGGATTTGCAACTGTCAATGCTGAAAAATTACCTATGCATATGTCTTGTAAATAAAAAGCTATAATAATAATAATAATAAAAGAAATACTAGGTCTCAGGGGCAGTTAGGTGGCACAGTGGATAGAACACTAGCTTTTAAGTCAGGAGAAAGTAAGTTCAAATTCAAACTCAGATACTTAACACTTCCTAACTGTATGACCCTGGAGTAAGTCACTTAATCCCAACTGCCTCAGCCAAAAATAAATAAATAAATAATGTACATATGCATGTAT
This sequence comes from Sarcophilus harrisii, assembly GCF_902635505.1. Taxonomy (NCBI): domain Eukaryota; kingdom Metazoa; phylum Chordata; class Mammalia; order Dasyuromorphia; family Dasyuridae; genus Sarcophilus; species Sarcophilus harrisii. The sequence continues at coordinate 174,554,350 of NC_045428.1, read as the reverse complement.
GTGTACATATATGTATGTGTGTGTATATACACATATATACACTACATCTTCTTTTAAAGGGAAAATAAGGTATTTATAAAAAGGACAGAAACTCAAACTCTTAACAAATCGAAAATCAAATGGAAGTTTTTACTTCAATTCTCTATTAGGTTCAAAGAAGGTAGAAATGACCTATATGAGCTCATTTTAAAGGACCTAGCTTTTAAAGTCAATATACCTCAACTGATGGAAAGCAACTAGGGATATGTTTATACCTGCTCAGAAAGGCCAGATATTCTTGTGCTAACATTTTGTCTGTTGGAATCTTTACAAACTCTTCAGCCATTAGAGTTGATAGAGACAATAATTATCTAATTTGGCATGGTTCAATGATTGATTTGATCTTGGAAGGAGATGTTTTGGGTCAGAACTTGAAAAAGGTACTAAGTACAACTGTAGACAATAATGCTTGTGTTCACACCTCCTTTGAAGTTCTTAGGACCAGAGAGCACTCTGGGAGATAACCCAGAATCCCATTCTCTCGGAAGCTCTTAGAGCTTGAAAGAATTACTTGGGAACATTCCCAGGGGTTGGAGAGGGGTACTCTGCAAGGAAACCCACAAGCCCTCTGTCTGAGGCAAGAGAGATTCATTTGGAGTAAATGCTTCCCTCTGATCATACTCCAATTTCTTAATGTCTTTAAATATTCACAATTAATACAATAATACATGCATAAGCTATGTAGCATACAGCAAGAATTTAACTCCTCCTTCATTCTGGACCATCATATTTCAGATAATATTGGCAGCCTAACATTATTGGGCTATTTCAATAATAAGATCTCTTGAAGCTGACATCAATCATTAATTTTCGGTAATGTCATTCAAATCAACAAGCAATAAAATGTTCACTATAAAAGAATGTATCAATATTTATAATGTTTTTTTTTGTTTTTTGCAAATTAGGCAATTGGGAAAAAATGTAACAGTATCTATGTATCCATATCTGCACAGACTTGCATGAGTTTTTGATTTATAAGAATAATGAGAGAAAATTCCTGGTACATTGCTCTCTATCTGTTTTTAATATTATAAGAATCTAGTATTGCCTTTGTTCCATAATTCAAAAAAGTAATGTTTATATCAAAGTTACCTGATGATATAACTATGGGATAATGCATAATAAAAATGCCTTTTTTAAATTTTCATCTCTTCTCTGGGGAATTCAGGAACTGCTGAATCAAGTGATGGTATTAAATAGAACCACACATATTCTACTATTCCAAGCAAATGAAAACCAAAAACATAGATGGGCTTTTCACCATGATATAGCTTACTTAATCTATATCAGAATTCTTCCATCATTTTCTTTAACAAAATATTTCTGCTACTCCTTTTCAAAATATTGGTAGTACTGATAGTAATGAAAATATCATGTTGTTTTTTAGTGTTTTTATGTCACCAAAATTTCTTCATCTATTTCAAGGAATGTGAGAGGTTGCCCATGAAAATGGCCAATATTTCCAACGCAGGATTATGTTGTGAGTTTTTGTATACTTAAGATATTAACACTGATTTCTCTGAGTATTTTCTGTGATAAGTAGGAAGACTTAGTGGGAGTTACAATCATCCTAAAAATTTTTATAAGGAAGAAATATAATTATAATGTAATTTGCTCTTTTGCATATCTAACTGAATATACCTTTTGGTAATATAAAAATGCTTTTCAGCTATGTAAGGGATGGAATTTGCATGTGAACAAAAAGACATTAAATGTTTATATCATTTGTTTTGTTTAACAATATCTATTAAAAAAAAAAAAAAACTTCCACATTGTAGCCAGAAAAAACATAAGTTATCTGAATATTTCATGAATATGTTAAAAGCAACAAAGTATCTTTTGTAATACTAAAGAATGATTATATTGCCATCTCATCTCAAATATAAAAATAAATAAACAAAATTGGATGATCATCTCCTTTTATGGTGAAAACAAGATTTTTCTCACCTGATGTTTTATAAGGATCAAATTCAGAGGCGCACAAATTAGATTGATAAAAATTAAAGAAAATATACATTGTTACTTTTCTGCTTTTCAGATAAGTACTAGTGCTAGGAATTTGTCATTTGTTCACATAGAAACATTTGTGTTTTAATTTTAGATATTTCTGAGAACAGATTTCAGAGGGTGTTAGGCAATTCAGTGCTTAGAGTTCAGCATCTGAAGTTTGGAAAAGGAGTTCAAATTCAGCATTAGACACTTAACTAGCTGTATGACTGTAGACAATTCACTTAACATCTGTCTGACTTAGTTATCTCAGCTACCTAATGGGAACAAATGCAACATCCACTCCAAGACTTATAGTAAAGATCAAATGAGATAAAATTTTAACGCACTTTGCAAGATATCTGGCAATTCTAAATGCTTAATAAAAACAATTATTCCCCATCTCTCCCTCCCTCCCTCTCTCTTTGTCCTCCCTCTTTTCTTCCATTCTCTCTCTCTCTCTCTCTCTCTCTCTCTCTCTCTCTCTCCTCCCTGTCTTTTTCTTTCTTTCTTTCTCTCTTTTCTTCCCACTCTCTCTTTTGCTCCCTCTCTCTTCCTGTCAAGAAAAAAAAAAAAAAACAGAAGATAAAAGAAATAAAAAGGCAAAGGGAAATTTTTATCAATATGTGAAAGAAGACATTGTTTTTGTACTTCAAAGCCTAGAAGAAAACATACATTAACATCCAAGGTAAGCGGTATTCTATAAGTTAAATTCTTCACTTAAGATGAGTTACGCCTGACAAAATTGACAGACATGAATAGTGAGACACTTTCTGTTATTTTTGAAGGTTCCTGAAATTGAGGACATTGTTGTTGGATCCAAGAAAGATACATGTACTAATTTAAAAGAAGAAGAAGAGGAGGAAAGATTCTACAATTTAGAGACCAGTGAATTTGATTTTTAATCATGAGAAAATTCTTGAAAACATTCATCAGGGAATAATTTGTGAAATCTTATAAAGGAAAACAATGATTACTAAAACTCAGCACAGAATCCTCAAGAATAAATCGTACTAAGTTAACTTCATTTTTTTTTTCAACAAAGTAACCAGATTATAGGAATGCTACCAACATAGTATATATTTTAAAGCATTCAAAAAAACTGCCTTTATTAACAAAGCTGTTGATGAGAAGTATTGTTTTTCTAAGTGGACATTCTTAAGGATCATGAGAGACATAAGATTTTTGAGAAAAAGAAACCTAGAAATTTTGGGAGAGGAATCACAAGATTTCACATGCATACAGGCATCAGTGACCAGGCACTTTATGAGTGACGGATACTGATACCCCCAAACTAAATACAGTCATAAGCTGGAAGGGTCAGGGGAGGAGCCTCACACACATAAGAGGAGGTATAGAGGTGTTGAAGCCTGAGGCACCGGGATGTAATCTCTGCAGCCAGTAGTCACCTCCTCTCGAGTGGGAGCTATCTATGGTCATATTGAGAACAGGTCATCAACTGGAGACATCTCCTTCCCTTATGACTGTGCATGTGGCGTCATAGGCCCTATATAAGCAGTGGGGACTGGGAAGTAGGTGGAGTTCATTAGGAATTCAACAAGAGTTCAAAAGGAGTCAGTGGGAGGTCAGTAAGAATGCAGGATGTGAACACATGGAATAAAGATTTGTGCATGCAAGCAGCTGCATCCAGGCGTTCTAATGAACAAGAACCACTCCTCAGAGAGGTAGTGTGGCCAGAGACGTCCAAGACTAGGGATTTGGTAAGCTGGCAATCAGTAACCTCTAGGTGGGAGCAATTATTCTAGTTCACTAACCTACATAGAAAATAAGTGATCAAATAGAATTTTGTGATTTTCCTGTCACTGCTAACTGAAACCTAGTGAATTTAACACCTCTCCACTACTTTCTCCTAGTCTCTGCTTTACCACGATCTAGTGAACTATCATCACTTTGCTTTTACATTTTCATTTGCTTTATATAATTATATAATGATTTTTGTTTCCAAATAAAGGGAAGTTGATATACATACATTCTGATTTAGTTAATACCATAACTCAATTAACCACAGAATTATGAAAAATCAATTTGATGAGGTTTAGATTTGGGGAACCCAAATGAAATTTGGGTTTCTGGTGGCCTAGTTAAATGAGTTAAATGAGGTCTAGTGGCAGGTTCAGGGTTCAGGGACTCAAATGGAGAGGTTTGGCTCCCCTGCTACCCCTCAGGATTCGGTGCAAGGTTAGGGAGTTTGGGGGAACTCCCTCTTGGTGAAGCAAGATCCTCTGTAAAGGAATTTACAGACCCAAAAAACCTAGATTGATAAAAGAGGTTTATTATGGGGTTAAAGACTGTTAAGGAAATAGGTGAGGATAAAGAGAGTATGGCACTGGAAACAGTATTCCAGTGGGCAGAGACCCTTGGCGTGTCAAACATAGGGCTGGCAAAGAGAGGGTTTTAGTTTGACTCTTATAATAGGAGGCTTTGGCTACAAGTTGAAGGGGGCTTGTGGGTGGAGTCCCAAGTTGGCTCCCCTGGGTTTCAGCTAGGACTAGAATTGAATTGAATTGAATGGGTTTCAGGACTGAGGTGACCCCACCCAGATTACAAAGATGAAACTGTTTGTGGTTCAGGCTGGAGTCTCCTCACTGAGACAAAGTTGAAGGAGATTTTCTCCTTTGAAGATTTTCCGAGTTCCAGAGTCCCCTCTTCATTCCCCCCTCAAGCAGTCACCTCCAAATACATGTGGGATAAAGGGGCAACAATCTCTTCTTAACTGCTTCAAGCTGGCAAGGGTCTTAGCAATTTTGGGGGGTTCATGCACCAATTGAGGCATAAGGTGTAGGGTTTGGGGATGACAGCAGGGCATCTAAGGGATGTTTGTCCTGGTAAGTCATCCCCAGTCAGTTGCCCCATGTTCTCCAGACTGAAGGGCAGTTGAGAATCCAAAGTTTGAAGCCTAGAGAAAACAGATCTCAGGAGCAGATTAAAAGTGGGGTGTCATCCAGGGTGAAGATGGTGACATTTGAGAATGAGGCCTTTAACAGGAAATGCATCAGGTCTCTTTTGTGGGCTGCCTATAAGAATGCTGATGGCCCATGTAACAATATAGACTGCCAAAGAAAAGTATAAAATAAAATTCTAGGAGCAAAAGATTAGTGAAAGGTGTTAAGTAGCCTAGAATTTAGCCCCTTCATTCTAAATTTCAGGGTGGCAGGGATTAAGGGTGTGGACTCAGAGAGTCAGGGTAGGCAGGAGGCCTTCATATCTAGTAGCCACTGCTTTTTTGTGAGGCAGGATCTAGGGGTGGGCATGTCCCCGCTTGTCAGGGTTGCAAAGCAAGATAACAATGCAGTTTAACCTAACTGTGCTGCTTTAAAAAAAAATAATAGAGTTGGCTCCTCGATCTTACCAAAAAAATAAGCAAAGATCCTGAGCCTTTCTTCCTACTATCTCCACTCTTTATGAGGGATAGGTGGAAGAGGTCAGAGGGAGTGCAATGTATCAGCCCTGCCTATCCAGTTTACCAGCCCTTGAGGTATTTAGACTGTCCTGGAATAAAAGGGAAAACAAGGCCAAATCCCAAGGGGGGTGGGGGGGGCGGTGTCAGTTCAATCCCTTTGGTATTCACTGACATGTTGGAAAAGCAGTTCCTCCAGTGTTCCTCCTGCTCCAACTCAGGACACAGACTGGGGTCTCCTCAGACAGTTTCTGTGGCACCTACATGACTAAGTCTGGGAGAGATTTGTATTAAAGGCAACTCTACTCTGAGTGTCTTTTCAGCAGGCAGAAGTTGCCCTGAAAAGAAGAGCTGAGAGTCTCAAGTTAGAGAGTTAAAGGGAAACCAACAGGTGTTGGCAACAGAGTGGGTCGAGGGCTCAAGAATGGGCTCCTCTAGTTTTGGCCTTAGTAGTTGGGGATGGGGGTCCCAGGTCTTTCATTAGGCTGGGAGTTTTTCAGCTTTGAAAGAGACAAGTCTGCTGGGTGTGTTTCTTTCCTGAGGTCAGAGGGCAGAGTATCAGTGCCAGGATTTGAAAGAAAAAAGAAACTCTTTTAAGAATGGACTTGTCTAGAGAGTTGATGGGAGGAGAGAGATTGGAATTCAGCTAATCTAATCAGTATACAAATTGTGAGGTTTTATTTTTATTTCTTCCCTTCCTCTTATATTTAGTTGAATGTATATATCTAAATATCCATTTACAAGGATATGACTACCTTTTTTGTCACAATCTGATTGTCAACTAGAGAACAGTACCTTGTTTTTTGAATTTACTTAATTCAAAACCCAACAAATTTTCAGAGGCATATTCACATGTTACTGATTTAAGTGTCTTTCTACTAAATTCATTTTCTATATTACAATATAATCATTTGAAAATAATATTACTCCAGAGTGCAATTTATAAAAGATAAAGTGATTTGCAAGTAAAGCAATAATAAAAATAATAATAAATTATTTTTTTTAATCCTCTAAGTCCCAATTCTAACAGTTTCAGCTCTTTTTAATTGGATGAAATATAAACAATTTTTTCTTCAGTTTTTTTCTCCAGCTTTATAATGAGGATAACCAAGTTCTGGTGGTGAAACCAAGATGGTAGAGTGAAGCCAAAAAGCAGCTTGTGGTCTCCTCAAGATCCTCATAAAACCAAGTCTCTGAACAATCTGATGGAATTAAACCACTCTCCACCTCAAGATAGATTGGAAGGATTTCAAGAGAGGTAAGTCTCACTGAGGTGAAAGGGGTGTCTCAGATAGTGTAGAAAAGCAAGTAAGAATATCTTAAACACAGCAAATCAGCAACTAAGATCCTTAGTCTTGCTTAGTAGTGGAGCAGACTAGTAGGGCAGCCTCCAGTCCTACCTTAAAAGGCAAATTCTGGGAAACTAGGCTGTTTTCCTAGAAAGAGCAAGAAAAACTACCCCTTGTTGTGAGCAAAACACAAAACACAAAACACAAAACACAAGGGGCCCCTGTGCTCAAAGACAAGCCTTAATATTGCACAGGAATTTGGGACAGAACCCCTTTGCCTCAGGGTTCAATAATAAAAGTCACAAAAAAGGAAATATAAAAAGAGAAAGAAAAGAAAATGAGCAAGGAAGAGAAAAGAATCTTAATCAAAGAAAACTATTTTGGTGACAAGGAAAACCAAAACATCAACTCAGAAAAGGAAAAAATATCCACAGAATGTCAGAGTAATGTGAATTGATCTCAAATCCAAAGAGGATTATTAGAAGTGCTCATAAAATTGATGCTAAGTGAAATGAGCAGAACCAGGAGGTCATTATACACTTCAACAACGATACTCTATGAGGATGTATTCTGATGGAAGTGGATTTCTTCAACAAAGAGATCTAACTCAGTTTCAATTGATCAAGGATGGACAGAAGCAGCTACACCCAAAGAAAGAACACTGGAAAATGAATGTAAATTGTTTGCATTTTTGTTTTTCTTCCCGGGTTATTTTTACCTTCTGAATCCAATTCTTCCTGTGCAACAAGAGAACTGTTTGGTTCTGCACACATATATTGTATTTAGGATATATTGTGACATATTCAAAATGTGTAAGACTTCTTGCCATCTAAGGGAAGGAGTGGAGCCAAGAAGGGGAAAAGTCAGAACAGAAGTGAGTGCAGGGGATAATGTTGTAAAAAATTACCCAGGCATGGGTTTTGTCAATAAAAAGTTATAATTATGAAAAAATAAATTTAAAAAAAAAAGTGCTCATAAAGGAGCAAATAAGAGATGTAGAAGAAAAAGATGAGAAAAGAAATAAGAGATATGCAAGACGGATCAACAGCTTGGAAAAGGAAGCAAAAAAACTGATTGAATAAAACAATTTTTTTCTTTTTTTTTTGTTAATTATAACTTTTTTGTTGACTTTTTTATTATAGCTTTATATTTACAAGATATATGCAAGGCAATTTTTCAGCATTGATAATTGAAAAACCTTTTGTTCCAGTTTTTCCCCTCCTTTTCCCCACCCCCTCCCCCAGATGACAGGTTGACTAATACATGTAAAATATATTAAAGTATAAGTTAAATACAATATATATACATATACATGTTCATATAGTTATTTTGCTGAACAAAAATAATTGGACTTTGAAATAATGTACAATTAACCTGTGAAGAAAATTAAAAATGCAAGTGGACAAAAATAGAAAGATTGGGAATTCTATGTAGTGGTTCATAGTCATCTCCCAGAGTTCTTTCACTGGGTGTAGCTGGTTCAATTCATTACTGCTTTATTGGAACTGATTTGGTTCATCACATTGTTGAAGAGGTCTACATCCATCAGAACTGATCATCATATAGTATTATTGTTGAAGTATATAATGATCTCCTGATCCTGCTCATTTAACTTAGCATCAGTTCATGCAAGTCTTTTCAGGACTTTCTGAAATCATCCCGCTGGTCATTTCTTACAGAACAATAATATCCCATAATATTCATATACCACAATTTATTCAGCCATTCTCCAATTGATGGACATCCACTCAGTTTCCAGTTTCTGGCCACTACAAAGAGAGCTGCCACAAACATTTTTGAACATAAAGGTCCCTTCCTTTTCTTTAAAATCTTTTTGGGATATAAGCCCAGTAGTATCACTGCTGGATCAAAGGGTATGCACAGTTTGATAACTTTTTGAGCATAGCTCCAAATCGCTCTCCAGAATGGCTATATGTATTCACAATTCCACCAATAATGTCAGTGCCCCAGTTTTCCCACATCCCCTCCAGCATTCCGCATTATCTTTCCCTGTCATTCTAGCCAATCTGACAGGTGTGTAGTAGGAACTCATAATTATCTTAATTTGCATTTCTCTGATTAATAATGACTTGGAGCACCTTTTCATATGGCAAGAAATAGTTTCAATTTTGAAGCAAAACTTTTGACAAAATCAGCCCCCATTCCTATTAAAAACACCAGAATCTATAGTGATAAAGGACTTTTTAAAAGCATCTTCTTATCCCTGTATATTTCCCTGTCCTTTAATGTGTTATGGGCCAGAACTTGATTCAGGGTGCTAGGTCACCAGAAATGATAGAAACAATGATTATGTACTTGGTTCACACCTTTTAGATAGTTCACACATTAGCTCACACATTAGAGTTCACACCTCTCACACCTTTAGAGTTCACTCCTTTAAGAGATCATATGTAAGGAGCTCCCACAAACCAACTGGAGACTTTTGGGAGATTCACAAGTCAGGATTCAGTGGAAGAGATTCACAAGTCACAGCTCCCACAAGCCCACTCTCTCAGAGGAGGAGTCAGATCCATTCGCTATTCCATCATTGTGCTGGCTGCAGCTTTTGGATTCAGAGGGAGCTGGAGGCTGAAGTTGGCAGAGGCAAAGGAGTAGCAACAAGAGCTCTCACAACCAAGGAAAGCTAACCAGGCTACTTGGAAAGAGACAATAAAGAATTGGACTTTAACAGCTGGCTGCATTTGAGGTAATTATTACACTACACTTCAACTAAGGCTGCCTCCAGAAGTTCCCCAAGAAACTTGCTCCCAGAGAATGATTATATTTTAGAGAAGAGAACATTACATTAATGTCTTTTTTTTTATATCATCGCATCAGAATTAATTCACAACCCCAACCCAGTCCATGTATATGACCTCTACCTGCCCCAAAGACAGATGAAATTCTCAAGAATTATAGATGTAATTTTCTCATCTAGTGTTGTAAGCAGTTTAAACTTTAAATAATATATTTTTATCTCTATCTATGTATCTATCTATTTATCTTCCCCATTTACATTTCTATGCTACTCTTAAGTCCTTGAATCTTGAAGATTAAATTTTTTATTTAGTTTTTTTTTCCCCAATAGAAATAATTTTTAGTCATTCTTTATTGAACATCCATCTCCTCCTCTGAAAATCATGCTCAGTCTAGATGGGTAGTTAATTCTTGGTTGTAGCTGTAGGTTTTCTACCTTCCAGATTATGTTATTCCAGGTCCTTCAATCATTTATTGTAGATGCTGTTAGATCCTGGGGAATCCTGACTGTTGCTCCTTAATAATTGAATTGGTTTTATTTGGCAGATTGAAGTAATTTTTTCTTGAGATCATAGTTCTGGAGTTTTGCCATAGGATTCATTCGGTTTTTCCTTTGTGGAAACTGTTTCTTTAGGTGATCAATAGATTCTTTCAGTGACTATTTCCCCCTCTCATTCTTATATAGCAGGTGAGTTTTCCTTGTTGATCTCTTGACAAATCCTATCCAGGATCTTTTTTTTTTTTTTTTTTTTTTTTTTCGTCATGGCCTTCAGGTAGAATGATAATTTTTAAATTATTACTCCTGGATCTATTTTCCAAGTTGGCTTTTTTTTTTTTTTTAATGAGATGTTTTACATTTTCTTCCATTTTTTCATTCTTTTTAGTTTGTTTGATTGATTCTTGGTGTTTCATAGTCATTAGCTGTCATTTGCCCCATTGTAGTTTTTAATATGCGATTTTCTTTAGTTAGCTTTTGCATTTCCTTTACTTTTAATTAATTCTGCTTTTCAAAGTGTTGTTTTCTTCAGAGGATTTTTTTTCATTTGGTATATTTTGTTTGGTTTTGGTTTTGGTTTTAATTAAAAAGCTTTATATTTACAAAACATATGCATGGGTAATTTTTCAGCATTGACCCTTGCTAAACCTTCTTTTCCAAATTATCCCCTCCTTCCACCCACCCCTTCCCTATTTGTCAGGTAATCCAATACATGTTAAATGTGTTAAAATATATGTTAAATCAAATATACATACATATATATTATAAATATATATACACATACAGTTATCTTGCTACACAAGAAAAATCAGATCAATAAACCATCAGCAAGCATTATTTGTAATGGGAAAAAAAGCTGAACACATTACCAATACAAGGGTGAAACTAGGGTACCCATTATTAGCACTACTATTCAATATTGTGTCAGAAATGTTAGCTTTAACAGCAAATAAAGAAAAATAAATTAAAAAATTAGATTAGGCAATGAAGATAGAAAACTATTATTCTTTGCAGATGATATGATGAAATATTTAGAAGATCCTAGAAAATCATCCAGAAACCTATTTGGAACAATAAACAGCAAAGTTGAGGTATAAAAAACCCACATAAATCATCATCATTTCTATATATTACTGACAAAATCCAGCAGCAAGAAATAGAAAAAGAAATTTTATTTAAAATAACTATAGACCAATCCGGGAACTACATGTACACAACTACAAAGCACTTATCATACAAATAATGTCAGATGTAAACAACTGGAAAATATAAATTGCTCATGGATAGACCAAGTTTATATAAATGACAATTCTATCTAAATTGGCATACTTGTTCAGTGCCATACCAATCCAACAGCCAAAAATGTATTTTATCAATTGAAAATAAATATTCATTTGAAAGAACAAAAGGCAAAAATATCAAGAGAATTAATGAAAAATAAAATGCACACATTCAAAACACACACATACACACAAAGGATAATAGCCTAGCAATACTAGAACAAAAAAAAAAAAAAAACTATTAGAAAGCAGCAGTCATCAAAAACATTTGCTACTTGCTAAGAAAGAGTGGTGGAACAGTGGTATAGGTTATATATAGATAGATAACAATGAATGACTGTGGTAATCTAGTATTTGATAATGCCCAAACTCCAGTTTCTGGAATAAGAATTCACTATTTCACAAAAATTGCTGGAAAAACTGGAAATAATGTAAGAAACTCAGCATAGACCTACCTCTCACATCCCATATCCAAATAATGTCAAAATGAACACATGATTTGGACATAAAGGGTAATACTATACGTAGTTCAGGAGAGCAAGAGATAGTTTACATATCAGATCTTTGGAAAAGGGAGGAATTTATGGCCAAAGTAGAATTAGAAAACATTATGAAATGCAAAATGGGCAGCTTTGATTACATTAAATTGAAAAGGTTTTGCACAAACAAAATCAACACAAACAAGATTAAAAGGAAAATGCAAAGCTGGGAAAAAATCCTTTCAGTCAGTGTTTCTGATGAAGGTTTTATTTCTAAAATATATAAAGAACTCTGTCAAATTTATAAGAATACACTTCATTTGATAAATGATTAAAGTCTTTGAACAATTTTCAGATGATGAAATTAAAGTCATTTATAGTCATATGAAAAATGCTATAAATTACTATTGATTAGAGAAATGCAAATTAAAACAACTTTGAGGCATCACCTCATACTTCTCATATTGGATAAGATTACAGGAAAAGATAATGATAAATGTTGGAGAGGGTGTGGAAAAACTGGGACACTAATACATTGTTGGTGGAGTTGTGACATAATCCAACCATTCTGAAGAGAATGTGGAACTATGCCCAAATGACTATCAAACTGTGCATACCCTTTGACTCAGCAGTGCCACTATTTGGTAGTATCCCAAGGAAATCATGAACGCGGGAAAAAGACCCACATGGGCAAAAATGTCCATAGCAGCTCTTTTTGTGGTAACAAAGAATTGGAAAATGAGTAAATGCCCATCAATTGGGGGATGGCTAAATAAGTTATGGTATATAAACGTAATGGAATATTGTTGTTCTATAAAAAAATAATGAACAAGCTGATTTTAGAAAGGCCTGGAAAGATTTACATGAATTGATGCTGAGCAAAAAAAGTAGAACCAGGAATATATTTTACACAGCAACAGCAAGATTGTATGATGATCAACTATGAAAGACATGGTTCTTCTCAGTGATTCAGTGACTCAATGCCATCCTAATAAACTTTGAATAGAAAATATCTTCTGTTTCCAGAAAGAGAACTATGGAGATTGAATTTAAATCAATATATTTTTTTCGCTTTTTTCTGTTCTTTTTTCCACTCATGTTTTTTTTTTCCCTTTTTGTTCTGATTTTTTTTCCTCTCACCACAACTCATAAAGACATGTACATTTAAAACATTAATATACATATATAGCCATAAAAATGAAATAATCAATAAATAGAGAAAAGAATTTTTAAAAAATTGATGATAACCATACTCCCACTATCTCTTCCTAAAGATTTTTGGGCATGCATTTTCCAATTGATAAACGATCAAAGGATATGAACAGACAATTCTCAGATGAAGAAATTGAAACTATGTCTAGCCATATGAAAAGATGCTCCAAGTCATTATTAATCATAGAAATGCAAATTAAGACAACTCTGAGATACTACTACCTACCTGTCAGATTGGCTAGAATGATAGGGAAAGATAATGCAGAATGTTGGAGGGGATGTGGGAAAACAGGGACTAGTGAACTATGTGGTTGTGAATACATCCAGCCATTCTGGAGAGCAATTTGGAGCTATGCTCAAAAAGTTATCAAACTGTGCATACCCTTTGATCCAGCAGTGTTACTATGGGCTTATATAGCTCAAAGAGATCTTAAAGAAGGGAAAGGGACTTGTATGTGCAGAGTGTTTGTGGCAGCCCTCTTTGTAGTGGCCACTGAGTGGATGCCCATCAATTGGAGAATGGCTGAATAAGTTGTGGCATATGAATATTATGGAATATTATTGTTCAGTAAGAAATGACCAACAGGATGATTTCAGAAAGGCCTGGAGAGACTTACATGAACTGATGCTGAGTGAAATGAGCAGGACCAGGAGATCATTATATACTTCAATAACAGTACTATATGATGATCAATTCTGATGGACCTGGCCATCTTCAGCAATGAGATGAACCAAATCAGTTCCAATGGAGCAATAATGAACTGAACCAGTTACACCCAGCAAAAGAACTCTGGGAGATGACTAAGAACCATTACATAGAATTCCCAATCCCTCTATTTTTGTCCGCTTGCATTTTTTATTTCACAGGCTAATTGTACACTATTTCAGAGTCTGATTCTTTTTGTACAGCAAAATAACGGTTTGGACATGTATACTTATTTTGTATTTAATTTATACTTTAACATATTTAACATGTATTGGTCAACCTGCCAATTGGGGGGGGAGTGGGGGGAAGGAGGAGAAAAATTGGAACAAAAGGTTTGACAATTGTTAATGCTGTAAAATTACCCATAATAACTTGTAAATAAAAAAGCTATTTGAAAAAAAAGAGTTTGGGTCATGGAACAACTTAGATGTCTCAAGTCCTGCATAAATGTGAGTTTTTGTTATTACAGAAAGAAGCAAAATTGTCTTTACATATTTGTTTTCATATGTCAGATTAATTGAATATATATGTCTATAGAACCAAAGACTCATTCTTAATATGAATTATAATTTGATTCAACATACTAGTTTCTATTTATGTCAAAGGACTAATGCAGAAGCTGCTCAGCTTGATGTTGAAGTAAACAAAGTTCTTAAGGACTTAATCATTACCCAGCCTAGATGAAGTAAAAGAGATTTTGAGGAACTAAAGTGCAAAAAAAAAAAAAAAAAAAAAAAAAAAAGTAAGATAAAACTTGAAAATATTTTGTATTCCTTTTTCATGAGTAAGAAATATATTTTTATGCCTTCTATAGATCTCCTTCATGGAAGGGTAGAATTTCATTGCAAATTCGTAGAAAACACCTTAGAAGAACAAGCTTTTTTTTTTTTTTTTTTTAAACAAACATACATTTATATGAAAGAGCCTTAAAATCTTTCAAACAACATAAGGAAACAAAAATTTGAACAGTGATCCTATAAAAATCCTACTTTTTGGTCAGAATTTCCATCCTTTTGACCTGTGACTATTTTTATCTTTCTCTTATGTCCATATCTTCATGAGAGTAAATTGATTATTTCATATGGTTGTGTCTGCATTTGAAAGGATTTCTCCCTTGAGATGTAAAGTATATGCCCAGGGAATATAGGAAGATCAGACATCAAGGAAGCAAATAGGGTCCTTGCTTGAAAGGTGAATATAAAATATGGTGAAAACTTGCTATATTTAGCAAAAACCTCTTCAAAAGTAATACTAAGGGGAATATAGCAAGATACAGTGTAATATTCTCTTGGAGAATATAAAGAAAGATATATAGAAAATAATTTTGAGATGTTATTGTAGGCTACCAGCTAAATATTTATTTTTGTAATTGAGATGTCTCTTTTGTTAAAAAAAATCGAGGAGAGAATTTTATGTAAGAAGTAAAAAAAAAAAAATCTATTTGCAAAATACTTACATTCCAAGAAAGTTTATAAGGAACAAGATATTCAGTTTGTTATAATACTGAGTGTGAAGTTATCTATAAGTTATGTTTACATTTCAATAAGACTATAAAATAGATTGGGGAAGAACAATAATAGGTAAACAGACTTTTGTTTTCTGTCTCTTTTTGGTTCCAGAGGCACTTAGGGAACCATCACAGCTTATTGAGTAGGAAAGTGACATGATGATGGTAAAACAGTTAAAGAGGAACCAAATTATCTGTGTCTGTGTTCATCACAGAAAATATATTTGATTTTATTGGCCCATTTACCCTATTCAACTCTATGGTATGAGAAATTTTGCTTCTGATCAATTTATAATAAAATTTAATGCTTAATTACAAAATTATAATATTTTAACAAAGCTAAAAATTTTCAATCAAATTACATGTGAATCAAAATGTAAATTTGAGCACCAGATCAAACTTTCAATTATCTGTAACTGCCATATTCTTCATTACCTTGTAATGGGGAGGCTGCCTTGTGGAAGAGAATTTTATTTATTCTGTTTGCTCAGAGATCAGAATAAGGAGCAAGGGATAGGTTTTATGATTTTTTTTAATGAATGGTTTCATCAGATTCAAAGAAAAAAACTTCATGATGTAGTAAGTTAACGATCACCTGAAATCCTAGAGAATATTCCAAGTCAAAGATGACAAACATGTGGCCTTACTCCCCAAATTTGCCTTGAGATAGATTAAGATGTAATTGGGAAGAATTTAACAAAATAAAGTAAAATAAAATAGTACATACATAATTCTAATATGTGTTTTGTAATAGGTCCACAAAGCCCACAAAGATCCTTATACCTTGTTTAATAGTTATGTTTTAATTTGCTTTTGGTACTACTAGCTTTTATGACCACTTCTAAGCAGTGTTATAAAAAGTATTCCCATTCAGGTATAAATGTAGATAGTTGTTTTTCAAAATTTCTCCTTCCATTTATGGTAGTCTATAATTCTTTAAGTTGAAATGACCACTCATTCAATTTAAAAGAACCAGAACCTGGACATAGGAACAAATGAGTTAATGGAAACAGATTTTTTTTCATTTTGATATCAATTTCATTTTTGATATATCATGGTAATTTGCCTGGTCTTAATGATGTAATATAGCTTCTAGGGAAGACAGCAATAATTTTAAGGTCCCCTGATCTAAGGGGGCTTCTGTTCTAATAATCTGTCAGTGATTCTAAATCTTCTCGCTTTGGAATCTGATCTTAAAGTCATCTGTTCTAAGAATCCTATTGTTCTGTCAATGATTATAAAAGTTCTGTGGTCTAGGAATGAAATAATATTTCTTGCTTTAGACTTTAGGGAAGCTATATTAGTGATTCTGAGACTATCCTTCTAATTATTGTTCAAGCTTTCTGGCCTTAGAATAGTCCTACAAACATTACTGTCTGTAGGTCAGTGATAACCAAATTCTTGAGACCACTCCTTGGTTCCACCCCTAGGCCATAAAATTACCATATATATAAATGAAGAACTATATATGTGTGTGTCTCCTTGCTTCAAATTCCTTGCTAAATCTTCTGGATTTTGGCACACTTCAATTGATGCTACAATTACAATAAACTTTGCCTCTTGACTTGGATATGGGTTCAAGCTTGGAAATTCTTTTGAGACACCTTCTGACATTGGTCTGCAACTCCAACCTTTTGGGGTCCCTTCCCAACCTCAAAATTAACATTAGCTGCTAGATAAAATGAAAGTCAAAAGGAATTTTCTTGCTTTATACAAATAACAAAGAGCTTGGCCAGATCTTTTCTAAATTCTTCCCCCACCCCCAATTATTCATGTTCCTTTCTTTCCATTAGAAAATCCCTGAAACTCTCCTCTTATTAGATTTAGCCAAGTAGATTTCTTTCATGTTCTGTAATTCCCCAGTTTATAGCATTATTGCCATGCAAAAATTGCCTTCAGTGATCCTCCAAGGTATGTTTAGAAATAAGAAAGTGAAGGAGCTAAGAAATACCTAGAAACCTTTGTCATGCATTCTTTATACCAGTTTTCTATCCACTTTTTTGGGTAGTTTATTATATGAGCAATACTTTTTTACTATAATAGCAGCATGAATAAAATTTAAAGCCAGACACCTAAAGATCTTCAGTACTTGTAATTTTAAATTAAAGATTTCTAGATAGATAAGCTCATATCTGCCTGATTCTCTTGTATATATCTAATGTTTAAATTATTTCTGAGCTAAGGTGGGCCTGGGCACTATAACTCTTCATTGTCCACTAAAGAGCCATTTAGCTCTGGACACACATAAAGTCAGGCCTAATTCAGTCTTGAAGTTGGTCTTAAATGATAGAAGTTAGACTCTTTATCTCAAACTTTTTGGTTATTTTGTGCCCTCACCTAAGCACTTTGGGAGAAAATTACTTATGTTTGGCTCCAGCCTAGAATCTCCCCAAAGAAGTAGAAATAAACATATCCTTCATAGTTATTCTTCACATATTCTTATAATTTGAATCATTTACAGGATAGCTATTTATTTCCTCTACACAAAAGAGATATTTTTTAAATGCCTACACTAAGATACATCCAAAGGGGGGGGGAAATTTATATATATGGGAGAAAATTACTTATGTTTGGCTCCAGCCTAGAATCTCCCCAATATATAATGTTAAACAATTTAAACAAGTGGCAGCAGTAATTACTATTATACTGGAAGGTTAAGATTTAAACAATGAAACATGAAGCAGTTTGTGGAATAACTGAATGTTCATTCTTAATTTCAGCCTTTACTTGTTTAAGCTATTCAGGTCTTGTGACTCCTCTGGCTAGTGGTCATTTTCTCCAAGAACCACTAGAGTAGTTGCGAGGAGACTTTGCACCTATTGATAATTCAAGATCTCACCACAGCCCCTGGAATTGGAATAGTTCAAACCTGTACAGATGTATTGGGGAATCAACATTTAGTCCCATACTTGCAAAAGAAAATAAGGTAGAAATATAAATTGTAAATCACAAGCCCCAAAGCATAGCCTCAACTCTCCTAATCAAGTAATGTACTAATAGTTGCCTTTTCTGTTGTGTTAAGGGTTGGGTAGGGGGGAATCATTTTCTCTCAATGTGTTCTAATAATAGATTTGATCTGGCCTGTTGTTTGGGAAGAGAAGCAACTGAAATGATCACTTCCATTTAAAGATCTACTGAGTGAGCAATTTTTTCTGCCAATTAATGACTTTTCTTCATCATTTCCCAAACATACAAGCACTGAGCTAACCTATATGTTCAGTCAGAAGCAGGCAGGGAAGCTCTTAGAATACCCTGTTGCATTTGTTATATGAATATTGCATATCAATAGGCTACAAGGAATAAAGGTGCAAGGAACTAAGCAATGTTTGTTCAAAAAATTACGAATTAGATCTACAAAGGGCCTTAGAGATAATCTACACCCAAATCTTCCCTATTTTATAGATGAGTAAATTACTGTCAGAGGAGATTGAGTGACTGTCCAAGGTTACACAAACAGAAAAGCAAGATTTGATGTCTGATGACAGATTATACATGTTTATGTATGATAAAATTATATCCACCCATATGTCTGAAAATCATTGCAAGTTCTATGCATTACTGCTTTAAAATCACAGGTTTTCATTCATCTTTGCATTTGTTGTTTAGTCATGCCCAACTTTTCATGACAGTATATGTAATTTTCTTGGGAAAAGTTTGCTATTTCCTTCTGCAGCAGATTTAAAATAAACAAAATAAATGACCGTCCAGGGTCACATAGCTAGTGATCTGAGGCTGGATTTGAACTTCAGGCCCAACACTTTATCCACTGTGCCATTTAGCTACCTCTTCCTTAGCTTTGTAGAGAACATCCAAGTTGATGAGATCACAGATCCATATAAATACTGGATCTAATAAATATTATTTTAATTCAGGGGCTACCTGGTATAATGAATGGATAGAGATTTGATGCTTGAGATTAAAAGGCCTTCCTTTCAAGTACAGTAGTTTTACAGTCATGCATAAGGCACAGACTTCTAATTGTCACCCAGCCCATCTCTAAAGCAGTAAGATACTGGCAAATTACTAATCAATATCTGTGAAGGAAGTTTTCATACTTGGAATTCCCATAAAGCTAAAATCAAAACCCTTGCACTTTTATTCCCCCCCAACCCAAACACATCATACTTTAGCTGTGTTAACTCTAAATTTAAATAAGGACTCCATAATTATTTCATAATAATTCTTATTTCATTATTTCATAAGAAATCCCATGCTGTAACTTGTTACAGTTTAAAATAAAAAATCTAGCATCTTTTCAATGTAAAAACAGTTTTGAAAGGATTTCTCTTCTTTTGTAGACTTCCTTTTATGAAGATTAATAATATTCTTTCATTTTTTGCTGTAAAATCTTATGAAAATTAGATAGATAGATAGATAGATAGATGTGTAATAACTATCTTGGAATTCACTGAATAGGAAGATGTTATAGTTAGACCTCCATTTTAGGAAAATCAATTTGACAACTAAGTGAAGGATGGATTGGAGTAGGGAAAATTGGAGAGAAATGAATATATGAAATACATGTTACAAATACAGAAACAAATCTATGTTATATGATATCACATTCTGGGAAGAGTAGGAGGAGGGGTTAACTGATTCATAGTTATTAGAAACTAGAGAATAATCAATACAATCACATTAACATCGTAAAGAAAAATATCTTTGAAAAGTTTAAGGACTCTAATAAATGATTTTACCAATCATAATTCCAGAGGATTGATGATTACCCATACTTCTTACCTCTTGACCAAGAAATGATTAACTTAAAGTTCAAATTTGTACATATTTCAAATGTGAGGCATTCATTGACCTTGCTGTTGAATGCCTTCAGAGAAGAACCTGGAATAGTGAGGATTATGGCATTCTATATCCATAGTCCCTCAATATGCACCTCATTGGGCTATCATGCAAAAGTTCCAGCTGCTATAGGAATTCATTTATAGCAAAAGATGTCTCAGAAAGGAGTCTGAAAAATCTTCATGGCTCCTTAAAAAAAAAATCCTGAATATAATTGGTTCAAAGCTTTAGAGAGACCTTAGAGAATAACTAGTATAAGATCCTCCTTTTTAGAAGAAGAAAATGAGGCCTAGTAAAAATAGCTATTAAGTGTCTCATGTAAGATTTGAATTTAGCTTGTCCTGCCTTCAATCCCAACATTTGTATAACATTGTCTGTTTTTATCTTCAATCACATTATCATGGATAAGCTCTTTGAACTAATACATTCCATTACTTTGTCCAAATGACCCAGCCCTCATATTTTAATATTAAATTCTTGAATAAATGCCCATTTTGTGGTTATTGTCATTTTTTAATTCTGTCCAATTTTAAGTGACTTTCTTTTGGGTATGTTTGTTTTTTTTTTTGGCAGAGATACTGAAATGGTTTGTCATTTTCTTCTCAAGCTCATTTTAT
Organism: Sarcophilus harrisii; assembly: GCF_902635505.1. NCBI lineage: Eukaryota > Metazoa > Chordata > Mammalia > Dasyuromorphia > Dasyuridae > Sarcophilus > Sarcophilus harrisii. The sequence goes on along the minus strand of NC_045428.1, from coordinate 174,533,767 downwards.
GGATTAAGATACAGAGGCAGTTAAGCCATTCACCCTGGGTAACACAGCAACTAAGTGTCTGAGGCCAGATTTGAATTTAGGTTTTCCTGACTCCAGACCCAGTGTTCTGTTCTCTAAGCCATCAAGCTATCCCATTTGGGCCTTTACCAAATACTTTTTTAAAGAAAAAAGATTAGAATAGAAAAAAAGAAAAGTAGCAAAGCTGATCAGTATATGGAAAATTATTAACAATAGAGACACTGTTTATGGTGTATACACATAAACACAAATACACACATATAATATTACACACATACACACATACATGAATGCACACACCTCTACAAAAGAGTATGGAGAATTATCTTCTCATATTTCTTCATTAAGGATTATATCGGCAATATTCATTTTTAATTGTTTTGTAGTCCTTTCTATTTGTATTGGTTTAGTGATTGTATTTGTTATTTTCTTGCTTCTGCTTATTTCACTTTTATAAAACACCTAGTTTGTGCCAAGTATTGTGCTAAGAATTTCAAATATTATCACATTTGTTCATACAATACACTATCAATTACATTATCCAATTACAAATTAATAGTAACAGAATTTATATCACATTAAATTTTGTTGTGAAACATCATTTTTTTCACTTAATTTTAATTTTACTTAATACTTAGCAGTTACTTATTTAATTTTTATCTCTTTATCATTTGCAGAAACATACCTGCACTTATTTATTGTGTGGCCCAGTAAAAAAAAAATTAGATTTGGAGTAGAAAACCATCAACTTGTGGGAACCTGGGCAACTAATCTGTAAACTAAGACAAGCCTAGATCATCTTTGGGATTCTTTCCAGTTATAAATATTTAAACGTATGATCTTATATCTGTCCTTTGTAAATTTAAAGGTGGTATGACTGAGAAAAATTACTTACCTATTGGTTCTAGTTAAGAATCCTGTCAAGCAGTCATTTCTTACCAACATATGTGTGAAGAATGTTCTTTGATTTTCACTTGTCAAGTCTGCTGCAGTTTGTGAATTTTTCTTTTCAACCTTTGCTCAGACTAAAGCTTTGGCTCATATGGGATACTTTCATGTAGTTGGAAGAACTTCAAGATTGAGGTCCAAAGAGTAAGTTTGAACATAGATTAACCCTTTGACTTTGGGCAAATCTTTTAACCTCTGAGCCTCAGTTTTCTCACAGACAGTTTGAGGATTAAAGAAATGGAATAAACATGAAAGCCCTTTATAAACTATAAAGTCTAGACAACTATAACTGTAAAATACTATCATTATTAAACTGAAACTCATTCCAAAAGTCCATAATTAAATTACAATTTGAATCTTTTATTAAAACATAATGGGAAGAATTTGGGTAGTTGTGCTATTTTTTGTTTGTTCTTACATTATTATATAATGTATCTTCTTAGTGCTAAAAGACTAGTTTTAAGTAGTTGTGTTATTCTGATGTAATGTCACAATACACACAAATTTATATATGATAATGTGATATTAATGTAACATCTGCATTGTTTGATGCATTTTGTGTTTTTTTTTTTTTTTAACATTCAATGACACGGTTTTTAACTATCAGTAAAAAAAAATGTTCTGGAATATCAAATATAAAGTTTCCTGATCAAAGTAAAAAGTTCCCTAAGTTTTCAAAGATAAATAATAAAATACAAAAGATGTTCAGAATGCATTGTTCAGTAAACCCTTAATAATGTTTTGTTCTACATAAAGAGTCGGTTTAAAAATAACTAACTTTCTCTGTTTCTCTTTCTCTCTACATACATATATATATATATATATATGTATGCATGTATGTATGTTCACACATATCTATCTGTCTATATATATATATATATATATATGTATACACACATATACCTTTATATTAGTAATATATAAAATAAGACATAAGATTGTTGATTATATTAAAGCCATTATGTTGCTAAAGACTCTTGAACCATGCTATTTAAATAAAATCTATTTTCACTAACCTTATAGAGATAAAAATGTTTCAAAACACCAAACAATATGGCATTCAAAATCTAGAGCTACTAGTTTAATGCAGATTAATTTTTCAACAAGAATTCCTATGCAGTAAGCAGATAGTTCCCACATTCCATTGTGATTGACAAGCCTGACATATGGAATAGTTCACAAATTCCCAGGTGACTGACAGATGGAGAATAGAAAGGCGGATAAAGTTGCCTAGAGAGCTGAGGACGATTTCATATTCAGCGGTTTTGATCAAAAGGATTCCAGATCTCACACTAAATTTAGCACCGCTGGCAATTAGTGCATGATTTATTCAGTCCTTTCATTTGCTGGTTGACAAATGGAAAACAAGCACAAAATTAAAAATAAGTTTATTTCCAGCATTTCGGATATTTAAAATGTGTGTGTCTTTGTTTGCACATAAATTAACATGAGATGAATTTATAGTGAGATTAAATCTGAAATGGAGATGCAAGCAATAAATAAGAGCTTTTTTATGTATCATTCGGGCTGAACAGGTGTTTGAATTAAGAAATACTAATATGTTTAGCAGCATGGCTCCACCTTTAGCATTAGGGAGTTGATACTTTCCTAAATTTAGAATAATCTGTGAACAATTTAGTATTCTTTCATAAGCTTCCAACATAGGTGACCATCTGTATGACAATACTAATGCTTTTCAGGCTAATAATAATAATAATAATAAAAATCAAATTCTTATAGCCATGCTGTTTTGAATTGAAATGAGGTAATAGGTAAGTTCTCTATATATTTTCTCTATCCCCAAGTATTCCTTGCCCTCCCTATCTTTCTCCCTTTGACCTTGATGAGAAGAAATACACCTCTAAATCTGCAATACCTGATTCATTTATAAATGTAGGCATAAGATCCCAAACTTTTTGCACTATCCTTCAAACCTGGACCAAATAAAGCTGTTTCCAATTTCTCTTCCCATTTTTAGATGGAGAACAATGAGATGAGGGAAATGTGCTGATGTAAACCTTCTGTTGTGTTACTCAGAGGCAGAATATGACAATATCTCATTTAAAATTGGAGGATAGCATAACCATATAATAGCCATTCCTAAGGGACATGATTTTTTTTTAAGTTCATATCTAGGAGATATAGAAAATGAATTTAATACAACTCCTTTTCTCAATTTGGTGCAAGGCAACAATCATTGTGTCTAAAAGACCCTGTGATTTCAGGGAAGGTGTGGTTGCCTAGCTCCTTAGATATACTATTTGCATGGTACAGAATTTCTACTGGAAAGCAAGAATGAATTGCTAAAGCAGAAAAAAAAAAGCTCAATTGCAAATTTAGAGATAGAAAAATATTTAGTGGTAAAGGGGAATATGTAATTCTTAATAATTCTATCAAGCTGTTCTGAAATATATATATGTATGTATATGCATATATACATTCCTATGTATACGCACACACATTCCTGTCTCTGTCTCTCTCTCTTTCTCTCTTTACACACACACACACACACACACACACACACACAAACACACATACATATATGTATATTCCAAAACCAAAGTGAATAGGATGGCAAAGAAAAAATTGTAGCACTTAAACTTAAGTTTAGTGGATAATTGGGGCAAATGTTTGGTTTACTTATAGATCTTACAATTGTATTCTAAACTGTGACATTCAACTTTATTTACATTGGGAACTAGATTTTTTTTAAATAACAAAAAATATCCATTTAAATTGTAACTAAAAGGAATAGTATGCAATATGATGCTTTAATTCCTGTTAAGCTAAATCTGCAATATAGGAAATGTCAATTTTCATTGGCTACATTAAGGATGACAAGCACCCTACAATATTTACCAAATGTACTTTTACCCCTTCTCCAAGAGCCTGTGCCTCAACTTGCCTTTTTCTTATTATGTTCTCTCTCTCTTAAATTACCTGCTTCTCAGCAGCTACCCAAACACATTTCCCAGGCAAGGGGCTTCAGGTTAGCCCCTTGCCTTTACTTCCTCAAGGAATCAAATAGTACTCATTTTTTTCATAAAGCAAAATAAGATAAAGTAAAGCTTTGATAGTGATCTTTATATTTCTCTTCCAAATGTCAGTAGGTTCATTCATGATCACCTCTTACCCTAATGTCAGGGATTTTTCCTTTCTCTTCTGAACTATGATATTTAATTACCACTTTATTTTCAAATTTAACTTTATAATTTAAGGAATTTTCAACCCCAATCATGCAAATATTGAAATTAGTGAGGAGGTTTGAATTCCCTATCCTTTCCATACTAGTTGCAATTGTCTAATCCTGGAATTAGGTGATTTTCTACAGTTGTATATTTATTGTGTATCTTTGGAATGCTATGTTTTGAGACTAAATTTAAATATATTTCAAGATTACAGTATTGATTAATTTATTTTGTCACATGTGCTTAGAATATTATGCAAATTTAAGCTAACAGAAAAAATAATTCTCAATATTTTTTCCTGAAAAAGTAGACATTACATCAGTTATCTGTGAGAAAAAAAAGTTAAATATAGAATGACAAAGATGAACTCTGTTTTATTCTCCTTTTCCCCACTGTTTTTAAGTATAGAGTAGTAGTATTAGAGAATGAAATGTTTATTCTCCTTAACTATTAACCCTCCTTCGAATAAGGATAAAAGTATTAATTACACATAAAGTAGCAGCCTCATTTTCTTATATGGTTCAGGAAGTCTTAACTTCTCCTAGTTTTTGATATTAACTGTATACTCAAATCCAATTGAGGGACCAGCATGATGCAATAGAAAGAATGAGAAATGTGAAATCAAATTTTTGCTCTGCCACAAAGATCTTTTTGATCTTAGGCAAATCAAATAATCCCATTGGTCTCAAAAAACAATTTTCTCACTATTAAAATGAGGAAATTAAACTAGATGGCCTCTAAATTATGTTGTTGAGTTCTAATTCTCTTGTCATATGAATCAGGATAATTTCAGTCATTGATAAGAGAATATCTAGAAAGATGAGCCAAACAAAATTACTATACAATTTTGCTCTTTTTAAAAAAATGTGGCACAATAGGAATCATCAAAATATAGACTTTGGGCAATTTGATCAAGTGCACAAATAACAATCACTTATAAAGCATGTTTCATATGGCAGAGAAAATTCTAGTCAATAAGGAAGTGAAGATAAAACTGAAAAACATTCCTGTCCTCAAAGAACTTAGAGATAACAGTGCATGTATACATTATTGTTTCTACTGTTTAGTCATTTTAGTTATGTCTGCTTGTTTGTGGCTCCATTTTGGGATTTTCTTAGTAAAGATATTGGAGTGGTTTTGCATTATATTCTCCAGCTCAATTTACAGATTAGGAAACTGAGGTAAACAGAGTTAAATGACTGGCCCAGGATCACTTAACCAGTAAGTGTATGAAGCTAGATTTGAACTTGAGAAGATGAGTCTTACTGACTTCAAGCCCTGTGCGTTACCTAGTGTGCCAACTAACTATCCCTGCACATAAATGAATATATGCAAAATAAACAGTATATTTATATAAAATTAATTAACAAGAAAGTCTCTTTAGAAAGACTTCAATAATGAAAATATAGACCTTATTAATAACCTTCAACATAAGGAAGACAAATGTTTATAAACCAATAGTTTTCCTCTGTCTCATAAAATCTTTAGGATACAAAGACATAGTAGATCTTCCAAAGAAAAAAAAGTGAGATAAAGGAAAGGATAAGAAAATGAGGTGGGCAGGATCAAGACTGATCATTCTATGCATCCCATGAGAAAACAACATGAAAAGGTAGAAAGCCCTTCTTTTCTGTTCAGCTATCTGGAAAAGAAAGGTGAGAAAAAGGCTAAAATTCTGTACCCTACTGAAAAGGACAAAGTAAGGATGGGAGTAGTTCCAAAAGGTGCCTAACCCAGAATCCATTATTCCATTCCTCAGACAGAATGAGAAAAGGAATTTCAGTATTAAAAACCAGAAAATTATGTCTGCTATTTTTGGTCAGATTGTCACATTCTTCTAGTTAATAATCTGGTAATATTCAAGAACCTACCATATTCCACAATTCTACTCCAAAGTAAAACATTACTTTCTACTGCATATTCCAGTAGTGGAAGAATATGGAGAATGAGGAAAATCTGACCCCATTAATATATGGCAAGCTGCCAACCTCATTGCAGTATACATGACTCATTGGTGACTGCATCTCTATTTCAAGAAAGAATGGCATGTTACTGATAAGGAATTGTCTTCTCAATTTCCCATACCTTGCAGAGCAAGCACTATGCTCTCTTGAGCTCCTTGGGAAAGGTCACTTCTTTGGGAAGAGGTCAATTCTTCCACTGCATACAACTAGAGAGCATTGAGAGTATCAACAAAGAGAGTTGAAAAACATGGTCATACCAAGAAAGTAAAGTCATGGCTTTCCTATAATGATGGTAAAAAGTAGACAGGTGGAAAATAACCTTAATTTCTTATGTATGGAATAATTGAGATGAAAAGTAGGCAATTCTTTCACCCAATTCCTTATTGGTCATAAAAATATCAGTGTTTTCTCACTAGCACATATTCCTTCAATAGTTCTAAGCAGAAAATTAATTTAAATCTTTCTTTCCTACTATTCTCTGATATTATTGCATAAATCCCACACTGTTGAATATAATCCAGAAGCAGTTCTTCTGAAAGAAAATTCTGTAGTATATACTTGAAAATAAGTCATTTATATAAACGCATCTTTTGGAACATATCTCAGATTACCAAGAGCTCCTAGTTCCATTAAATCTCTGGCAAACTAGCTATTCATGTCTATTTTCAATCTTTTATCACTTTTAGTGACTAGTTAGTAAAATGACATGTTTCTAAAAACATTCTTTATAAAAGATTAAGTGATAACTTATTCGTTGACAACATTTTAGCAAGAAATATTTAATAAACAAGAAAATGCAAAAAAAAAAAAAAAAGGGCTTTCTTCTTCAGTGTGCATATATGCAAATTGAGGACATTGTATCAGACTGCATTTCTTCCAAATCTAATGAAATTTGTGTTCCAGGACTATTTTTTTCTCCTAAAATCCAAATCATGCAAAACCACAACAAATCTGTTTAGGTTATAGAAGTAAAGAGGAAACAAAAATCTTACTTAAATAGAAAAAGCATTTATTCTCCAAGATGACTTTGTTTTTAAAGGAAAGGAAATGAATCTGTTACATATTAGATAATGCATTTTCTCAAAGATATGAATTTTCAATTTTTAATCCATATAATCTGGAAATGCATCATTTTTAGGAAAGTTGGGAGTATCTATATATTGGAATCACTCTGCATGTTGCCTAGAAAGGTGCCATTATCAAGCATTTCACAGCAATGCTATTATTAATGATAAAGAGGGTATGAAATTAGGTCATTTAGCCTCAAGAACTTTGAAAATCTTCTTGTCTCAAGATTAGAAGGGAAGCAATAAACTGGGAAAATATTTTTACAGTCAAAGGTTCTGATAAAGGCCTCATTTCCAAAATATATAGAGAATTAATTCTAATTTATAAAAAATCAAGCCATTCTCCAATTGAAAAATGGTCAAAGGATATGAACAGACAATTCTCAGATGAAGAAATTGAAACTATTTCTAGTCATATGAAAAGATGCTCCAAGTCATTATTAATCAGAGAAATGCAAATTAAGACAACTCTAAGATACCACTACACACCTGTCAGATTGGCTAAGATGACAGGAAAAAATAATGATGATTGTTGGAGGGGATGTGGGAAAACTGGGACATTGATTCATTGTTGGTGGAGTTGTGAACGAATCCAACCATTTTGGAGAGTAGTTTGGAACTATGCTCAAAAAGTTATCAAACTGTGCATACCCTTTGATCCAGCAGTGTTACTACTGGGATTATATCCCAAAGAGATTATAAAGAAGGGAAAGGGACCTGTATGTGCACGAATGTTTGTGGCAGCCCTTTTTGTAGTGGCTAAAAACTGGAAACTGAATGGATGTCCATCAGTTGGAGAATGGCTGAATAAATTGTGGTATATGAAAATTATGGAATATTACTGTTCTGTAAGAAATGACCAACAGGATGATTTCAGAAAGGCCTGGAGAGACTTACACGAACTGATGCTGAGTGAAATGAGCAGGACCAGGAGATCATTATATACTTCAACAACAATACTATATGATGACCAGTTCTGATGGACCAGGCCATCCTCAGCAACGAGATCAACCAAATCATTTCTAATGGAGCAGTAATGAACTGAACTAGCTATACCCAGAAAAAGAACTCTGGGAGATGACTAAAAACCATTACATTGAATTCCCAATCCCTATATTTATGCACACATGCATTTTTGATTTCCTTCACAAGTTAATTGTACAATAATTCAGAGTCTGATTCTTTTTGTACAGCAAAATAATGTTTTGGTCATGTATACTTATTGTGTATCTAAGTTATATTTTAATATATTTAACATCTACTGGTCATCCTGCCATCTAGGGGAGGGGGTGGGGGGGTAAGAGGTGAAAAATTGGAACAAGAGGTTTGGCAATTGTTAATGCTGTAAAGTTACCCATGTATATATCCTGTAAATAAAAGGCTATTAAATAAAAAAAAAAAATAAAAAAAAAATAAAAAAAAAAGAAAATCTTCTTGTCTCTTTTCTCAGTGCCTTATTATTACATGAAGGTGACTATGGATTTACTAAAGTAATGATAATGGAGGACAGGCTTTTGTAAGACATTCTTGTCAAACTAGAAAGGCTTCAAATATAGGTTTTGCAACAAATGAGATGTCTGTAGTTTAGGCATCATCTCTACCAAATTCAGAGAGACATATCACTTGCTCGATTATAGGTTATAATTAAATCACAGAGTATTTGAAAAGTTTCTTTGCTTGCTTACATCCCCAGTGTGGTAAATCTTTATGGTAGTGAAATCAAAGATGCTCAAAGTGGCTACTTAATTCAATAGGCAACAAAAAATAGTCTTTAACTTAGCAATGATAAATATGTTGATTCAGGTTCTGGGAAAAGAGAGGCTTCATCTTACATAATTTTAAATTTAAATTGTGCCTAATCTTGGGAAATGTTAGGTCCAAAATGCAAATTTCTATTATTTCTCATAGTTTTCTCCCATTTAGACTACCTTTTTCATTTCTTGTTGAATCTTTCTACCTACTCATTATCTTTATTATGTTAGTTTCTCATTTCCTATTCATTTCAAATATTTCTGACCATTTTTTTTTTTCCTGAGAAGACCAAGCATTATGGCTGCAATTTTGAAAATCTCAGGTTTCTTTGTTTTTTGGTGTTTTGTTTTGTTTTATTTACCCAATTGTATTGTTGTAATAATTTTGCATATTATTTTACTGACTACTTGTTTGACATTTTTTTTTAAATAATTATAACCTTTTATTGACAGAACCAATGCCTGGGTAATTTTTTTACAACATTATCCCTTGCACTCACTTCTATTCCGATTTTTCCCCTCCCTCCCTCCACTCCCTTCCCCAGATGACAAGCAGTCCTAATCATGTTAAATATGTCACAGTATATCCTAGATACAATATATGTGTACAGAACCGAGCAGTTCTCTTGTTGCACAGGAAGAATTGGATTCAGAAGGCAAAAATAACCCAGGAAGAAAAAGAAAAATGCAAAGAGTTTACATTCATTTCCCAGTGTTCTTTCTTTGGGTGTAGCTGCTCCTGTCCATCACTGATCAATTGAAACTGAGTTAGTTCTTCTCTTTGTCGAAGAAATCCACTTCCATCAGAATATATCATCATACAGTATCGCTGTTGAAGTATATAATGATCTCCTGGTTCTGCTCATTTCACTTAGCATCAATTCATGTAAGTATCTCCAAGCCTCTCTGTATTCATCCTGCTGGTCATTTCTTACAGAACAATAATATTCCATAAGATTCATATACCAGGTTGATAGGGGGCAGAGCCAAGATGGTAGAGAAGGCACAGGCAACTTTCTAAGCTCCTCTCATTCCCCTCATAACCAACTATTTTATGCAGCCTCAGAAATAGTTCTTTATTGCTTAAATTCATGAAGATCAGAAGCATACAACTTACCAACTGAAGTCAATCTGGAAGATCTCCAGGAAAGGTTTGTCCTGAGAGGCCAGGAGCAGACTAGCACAGGCAGGGAGAGACTAGCATCTTCAACAGAACAGGGGCAGGGATGATCTCTGTGGCTAGAGAAGTTATAGAGACCACTCTGCTATAGGCTAACTACTCTGCCTTGATTACAAAGCAGTAAACTGGCAGAGAAATTAAAGCCTAAAACGCAGGGTACTCTAAAAAAACGCCAGAACCTAACAAGATCTGGCTGTAGCTACTCAAACCCCAAAGTGACTCAGGCAAACTGAAATGTAGCCCTGCAGCCACATCCTGCAGTTCGGGGCTTTTTCGGAGGTTGTTACAAACCCACATGGCAAGGGGGCACAGCCTGGGAAGCCTCTAATCAGCACAGTGGGGGGGCTCTGCCTGGGGCAATAGAACTTCCCCAGCAGGACTGTGTTTCCTGGGGCAGAGACATTTTCAGTCCCTGCAAATCCATTCACTGCTCAACTGCTAATACCCACAGCCCCAGGGTGGGATTTGGTTTGGGATAGTGAAACTATCACTGCTTAGCCTCTAGCCCCAGGGCAGTCATTATCTCAAACAGGGGGGGGGAATTTCTTTGCAGGGCACTTTCCCAGCTCTGCCCTGCAGGCCTGAGTTACTTGGGGGCCGGGAGGGGAACTCTTTCCCAGACACTCCAGTACCTCACTGCTTTTTGCAGCCCACTAGCAGGACAGCTACCTGTCCATACACCTTTCACTGCTCTGCAGAGGAAGCTGGTAACTTCCTGGCCTTGAAGGCCAACCCTACAGGCTTTAACAAAATGAGTAAGAAAATCAAAAGGACAATTGATAGTTTCTACTCAAAAAGAGAACAGCTTTTCAACCCTGAAGAGACTAATAGCAGACAGTCTCCAGACAATTGTTGGTCCCCAATACAAAAGGTTCTCCTAGAAGAAACTATTAAAAACCTTAAAAGAGAACTAGAAGAAAAATGGGGAAAGGAAAGAGAAGCTATGCAAGAGAGTACAGAAAAGACATATAACTCACTAAAAGAAAAATTTGATGAAGTGGAAAAAGAAAACAACATCCTGAAATGTGAATTGGAAAAGGTAAAAAAAACTCCCAAGAAGTGCAGGGAAACAACATTTGTGAATTGGAGAAAGAAAATAAATCACTTAAAAAAAAAATAGTGAAATGGAAAAAAATTCCATAGAGCAAAACGACTTATTTAAAAACTCAATTGGACATATACAAAAAGAAGTAAAAAAAAGCTAATGAAGAAAATAACTCACTAAAAATCAGAACTGAACAAATAGAAATGACTGCTTCATTGAGACAGGAAGAATCAGTCAAACAAAAACAAAAAAATGAAAGATTGGAAAGGAGAGATAACCTACGGATCACTGGACTACCCAAAAATTATGATGAAAAAAAGAGCCTAGATACTATTTTACAGGAAATCATTAAAGAGAACTGCCCAGAAGTAATAGAACCGGAAGGTAAAATAGGCGTTGAAAGAATCCATAGAACACCTTCTGAAAAAGACCCTAAAATAAAGACTGCGAGGAATATTGTGGCCAAACTTCAGAATTTTCAGACTAAAGAAAAAATTCTACAAGCAGCCAGGAAAAAAAAAAAAAACAGTTCAAATACCAAGGTACCACAATAAGGGTCACACAAGATCTGGCTGCCTCAACATTAAAGGATCAAAGGGCCTGAAATTTGATATTCTGAAGGGCAAAAGGACTTGGAATGCAGCCAAGAATAAACTACCCAGCTAAGCTGAGCATTTTTTTCCATGGAAGAAGATGGACATTTAATGAAACAGAGGAATACCATCTGTTTCTAAAGAAAAAACCAGACTTAAACAAAAAATTTGATCTCCAACAACAGAACTCAAGACAAGTAGAAAAAGGTAAAAGGAATTCTTGAAGAACTATATTTCTGTTGTAGATATACATAAAAACCACATGTATAATTTGATTTTACTGATATAGCATAAAAAAAGGAAAGTAGAAATGGAAAGGGTATAGTGTCAGAAAAAGAGAAAAGGGGAGATAAAAAGAGGGAAACTTCAAGAGACAATGAGGCAAAGGAAACCTATCACATCTAAGGGAACTTAGAGAGGGGGAGGAACATTATGCGAATCTTACTCTCATCAGAATTGGCTCAAAGAGGAAATAATTGGCATATTTGTTTTACAGAGAATCTTCTCTCACCTCATTAAAAAGTGGGAGAGGAAAGGGAAAAGGGAAAAGAGTAATAAGGGAAGGGTACAAGAAAGGGGAAGGATTCAAAGGGAGGAGGGAAGGATACTAAATAGGGAGAGCTGGGTGACACAAGTAGGGAAGGGGGGAAGAAGGGAAAGAAAAAGAAAAGCATAATCTGGGGATATTAGGATGGCAGGAAATACAGAATTATAATTTTAACTGTAAATGTGAATGAGATGAACTCTCTCATAAAGAGGAGGCAGATAGCAGACTGGATCAAAAGTCAGAACCCTACAATATGTTGTTTACAGGAAACACATTTAAAACAGGGAGATACATACAGAGTAAAGGTAAAAAGCTGGAGCAGAATCTATTATGCTTCAGGGAAAGTCAAAAAAGCAGGGGTAGCCATCCTTATCTCAGATCAAGTAAAAGCAAAAATTGATCTAATTAAAATAGATAAGGAAGGAAACTATATCTTGCTAAAAGGTACTATAGACAATGAAGCAATATCAGTATTAAACATATATATGCACCAAGCAGTATAACATCTAACTTCCTAAAGGAGAAGTTAAGAGACTTGCGAGAAGAAATAGACAGCAAAACTATAATAGTGGGAGATCTCAATCTTGCACTCTCAGATCTAGATAAATCAAATCACAAAACAAATAAGAAAGAAATTAAAGAGGTAAATAGAATATTAGAAAAATTAGGTATGATAGATCTCTGGAGTTCTGAATGGTGACAGAAACGAGTATACTTTCTTCTCAGCAGTTCATGGAACCTACACAAAAACTGACCATATATTAGGACATAAAGACCTCAAAATTAAATGCAGGAAGGAAGAAATAGTAAATGCTTTCTTTTCAGATCACAATGCAATAAAAACTACATTTAACAAAAAGTTAGGTGTAAATAAATCAAAAAGTAATTAGAATCTAAATAATCTCATCTTAAAGAATGACTGGGTGAAACAGCAAATTATAGACACAATTAATAATTTCACTCAAGATAATGACAATGGTGAGACCTCATACCAAACTTTGTGGGATGCAGCCAAAGCGATAATAAGGGGAAATTTTACATCCTTAGAGGCTTACTTGAACAAAATAGAGAAAGAGAAGGTCAATGAATTGGGATTGCAACTTAAAAAGCTAGAAAAAGACCAAATTGAAAATCCCCAATCAATTATTTAACTTGAAATTCTAAAATTAAAAGGAGAAATTAATAATATTGAAAGTAAAAAAAAAAAACTATTGAACTAATAAATAAAACTAAGAGTTGATTCTATGAAAAAGCCAATAAAATAGATAAGCCTTTGGTAAATCTGGTTAGAAAAAGGAGAGAGGAAAATTAAATTAGTAGTCTTAAAAATGAAAAAGGAGAACTTTCCACCAATGAAGAGGAAATTAGAGAAATAATAAGGGGTTACTTTGCCCAACTTTACGCCAATAAATTTGATAACCTAAGCGAAATGGATGACTACCTCCAAAAATATAGGCTTCCCAGATTATCAGAAGAGTAAGTAAATTGCTTAAATAGTCCCATTTCAGAAAAAGAAATAGAACAAGCCATTAATCAACTCCCTAAAAATAATCCCCAGGACCAGATGGATTTACATGAGAATTCTACCAAATATTCAAAGAACAATTAGTCCCAATGCTTTGCAAACTATTTGAAGAAATAGGGAATGAAGGAGTCCTACCAAATTCCTTTTATGACACAGACATGGTACTGATACCTAAACCAGGTAGGCTGAAAACAGAGAAAGAAAATTATAGACCAATCTCCCTAATGAATATTGATGCTAAAATCTTAAATAAAATATTAGCAAAAAGAGTACAGAAAATCATTCCTAGGATAATAAACCATTATCAAGTAGGATTTATACCAGGAATGCAGGACTGGTTCAATATTAGGAAAACTATCAGTATAATTGGCTATATTAATAACCAAATTTACAAAAACTATATGATCATCTCAATAGATGCAGAAAAAGCATTTGATAAAATCCAACATCCATTCCTATTAAAAACACTTGAGAGTATAGGAATAAATGGATTTTTTCTTAAAATAATCAGTAGTATCTATTTAAAACAAGCAGTAAGCATCATATGTAATGGAGACAAACTGCAACCATTCCCAATAAGATCAGGAGTGAAACAAGGTTGTCCACTATCTCCATTACTATTTAATATTGTATTAGAAATGCTAGCTTTGGCAATAAGAGCTGAGAAAGAGATTAAAGGAATAAGAATAGGCAATGAGGAAACCACATTATCACTCTTTGCTGATGATATGATGGTATACTTAGAGAACCCCAGAGATTCTACTAAAAAGTTATTAGAAATAATCAACACCTTTAACAAAGTTGCTGGTTATAAAATAAATCCACATAAATCATCAGCATTCTTATATATCACTAACAAAATCCAACAGTCAGAGTTACAAAGAGAAATTCCATTTAAAGTAACTACTGATAGTATCAAATATTAAGGAACCTATCTGCCAAAGGAAAATCAGAAACTTTATGAGCAAAACTACAAAATGTGAAGATCGTGTATTTTTAAATCAGCAGGAGTCAGGAATTCAGGTTAGGGGAAAATCGTCAGTCTTTATTCTCAGTGAAGAAGGATCGGAGGTGGAAGAGAATCGGCGATAGCAATGTGTGCAGCTGAGTCAAGAAGCTAGCTCGACCAGCAGCCACACAACCAGCAGCTTGGAGTCTCTAACCCAGGCCCAATCTCCCCCAGCTTCTCTTCCTGTCTCTCTCTCTGCCTCCACCCACCAAAATCATCATTTCCTAAACAACACATCAGGACTTGCACAGAGAGTGGGCAGGGACCATTCTTTATCCAATCATGTATATTAATAGAGTATAGCCCAATTACTATTTAGCCTCACATACTTGGGACCTCAGTGCATCAACTCAAACCTCAGCCCATTACAACAAAACACTTTCAACACAAATTAAGTCTGATCTAATCAACTGGAAAAATATTAAATGCTCTTGGATTGGGTGAGCAAATATAATAAAGATGATAATACTACTTAAACTAATCTATTTATTTAGCGCTATACCAATCAGACTTCCCAAAAACTATTTTGATGACCTAGAAAAAAAAGTAACACAGTTCATATGGAAAAACAAAACGTCAAGAATTTCAAGGGAATTAATGAAAGAAAAATCAAATGAAGGTTGACTAGCTGTACCGGATCTAAAATTGTATTATAAATCAGCGGTTACCAAAACCATCTGGTATTGGCTAAGAAACAGACTAGTTGATCAATGGAATAGGTTAGGTTTAAAGGGCAAAACAGCCAATAACTTTAATTATCTAGTGTTTGACAAACCCAAAGACTCCAGTTTTGGGGATAAGAATGCATTATTTGACAAAAATTCCTGGGAAAATTGGAAATTAGATTGGCAGAAACTAGGCATTGACCCACACTTAACAAAGTACACCAAGATAAGGTCAAAATGGGTTCATGATCTAGGCATAAAGAATGAGATTATAAATAAATTGGAAGAGCATAGGATAGTTTACCTCTCAGACCTGTGGACAAGGAAGGAATTTATGACCAAAGAAGAACTAGAGATCACTATTGACTGCAAAGTAAAAAATTTTGATTTTATCAAATTGAAAAGTTTTTGTACAAACAAAATTTATGCAGGCAAGATTAGAAGGGAAACAATAAACTGGTAAAACATTTTTACAGTCAAAGGTTCTGATAAAGGCCTCATTTCCAAAATATATAGAGAATTGACTCTAATTTATAAGAAGTCAAGCCAGTCTTCAATTGATAAATGGTCAAATGATATGAACAGACAATTTTCAGATGATGGAATTGAAACTATTACCACTCATATGAACGAGTGTTCCAAATCACTATTGATCAGAGAAAGGCAAGTTAAGACAACTCTGAGATATCACTACACACCTGTCAGATTGGCTAGAATGACAGGGAAAGATAACACGGAATGTTGGGGGGGATGTGGGAAAACAGGGACACTGATACATTTTTGGTGGAACTGTGAACACATTCAGCCATTCTGGAAAGCAATTTGGAACTATGTTCAAAAAGTTATCAAACTGTGCATATCCTTTGATCCAGCAGTGTTTCTACTGGGCTTATACACCAAAGAGATACTAAAGAAGGGAAAGGGACCTGTATGTGCCAAAATCTTTGTGGCAATCCTGTTTGCAGTGGCTAGAAGCTAGAAAATGAATGGATTCCCATCAATTGGAGAATGACTAAATAAATTGTGGTATATGAATATTATGGAATATTGTTGTTCTATAAGAAATGACTAGCAGGATGAATACAGCAAGGATTGGCGAGACTTACATGAACTGATGTTGAGTGAAATGTTCAGAACCAGAAGATAATTATATACCTCAACAACAATACTGTATGAAGATGTATTCTGATGGAAGTGGATTTCTTTGACAAAGAGAAGATCTAGCTCAGTTTCAATTTATCAAGGATGGACAGAAGCAGTTACACCCAAAGAAAGAACACTAGGAAATGAATGTAAACTGCTTGTATTTTTGTTCTTCTTCCTGTGTTATTTATACTTTCTAAATCCAATTGTCCCTGAGCAACAAGAGAACTGTTCAGTTCTGCACACATATATTGTATCTAAGATCTACTATAACCTATTTAACATGTATAGGACTGCTTGCCATGTAGGGGAGGGGGTGGAAAGAGGGAGGGGAAAAATCAGAACAGAAGTGAGTGCAAAGGATAATGTTGTAAAAATTACCCTGGCATGGGTTCTGTCAGTAAAAAATTATTAAAAAAAAGAACTTTCTTATACCACAATTTACCAAACCATTCTCCAATTGATGGACATCCATTCATGTTCCATTTTTTAGCCACTGCAACCAGGGCTGCCACAAACATTTTGGCACATACAGGTCCCTTTCCCTTCTTTAGTATCTCTTTGGATTATAAGCCCAGTAGTAGTACTGCTGAATCAAAGGGTATGCACAGGTTGATAACTTTTTGGGCATAATTCCAGATTGTTCTCCAGAATGGTTGGATTCATTCACAACTCCACCAACAATGCATCAGTGTCCCAGTTTTCCTGCATCCCCTCCATCGTTCATCATTATTTTTTCCGAATTTTACCCATCTTAGACAATCTGACAGGTGTGTAGTGGTATCTCAGAGTTGTCTTAATTTGCATTTCTCTGATCAATAGTGATTTGAAACACTTTCATATGAGTAGAAATAGTTTCAATTTCATTATTTAAAAATTTTGTGATCAATAAAGATCTCTAGTTCATCTTTGGTCACAAATTCCTTCCTCCTCCACAAGTCTGAGATGTAAGTGTCCTATGTTCCTCTAATTTATACATAATCCCATTGTTTATGCCTAAATCATGGACCCATTTTGATTTTATCTTGGTATATGTTAAGTGTGGGTCCATGCCTAATTTCTGGTAGTTTATTTTTTTTTAATTTCCAGTTTTCCCAGCAGTTTTTGTCAAATTCTTATCCTGAAAGTTAGGATCTTTGTGTTTGTCAAACACTAGATTGCTATAGTTGATGATTTTGCCTTGTGAAATTAACCTATTCCACTGAGCAACTATTTCTATATTTTTCTATATATTTCTGTTTCAGTTATAACTATTTCTTACCCAATACCAAATGGTTTTGGTAACTGCTGCTTTATAATATAGTTTTTGATGAGGTACAGCTAGGCCATCTTCATTTGATTTTTTTTCATTATTTCCATTGAGATTCTTGACCTTTTGTTCTTCCATATGAATTTTGTTGTTATTTTTTCTAGATCATTAAAATATTTTCTTTGGAGTCTGATTGGTATAGCACTAAATAAATAGATTAGTTTAAAAGCAGAATGGCCATCTTCATTCTATTCACTTAGCCTATCCAAGAGGACTTAATATTTTTCCAATTATTTAAATCTAACTTTATTTGTGTGGGAAGTTTTTTTGTAATTTTGCTAATGTAATTCCTGATTTTCCTTTGGTAGATAGATTCCCAAATATTTTATGCTATCGACAGTTATTTTGATTGGAATTCTCTTTGAATCTCTTGTTGTTGGATTTTGTTGATGTATAAAAATGTTGAGGATTTATATGGATTTATTTTGTATCCTGCAAATTTGCTAAAGTTATGAATTATTTCTAATAGCTTTTTAGTAGAATGGCTGGGGTTCTCTAGGTATACCATCATATCATCTGCAGAGTCACAGTTTGGTTTCCTCATTACCTACTCTAATTCCTTTAATCTTTTTCTCAACTCTTATTGCCGAGGCTAGCATTTCTAATACAATATAATAATAGTGATAGTAGGCAACCTCGTTTCACTCCTAATCTAATTGGGAAAGGTTCCAGTTTTTCCCCATTGCATATGATGCTTACTGATGGGTTAAATATATGCTCCTGATTATTGTAAGGAAAACTCCATTTATTTTTATCCTCTAAAGTGTTTTTATTAGGAATGGATGTTGGATTTTATCAAATGCTTTTTCTACATCTATTGAGATGATCATATGGTTTTTGTTAATTTGGTTATTGCTATGGTCAACTATGCTAATAGTTTTCCTAATATTGAACCAGCCCTGCATTCCTGGTATAAATCCTTCTTGGTCATAGTGTATTATCCTGGGGATGATTTTCTGTACCCTTTTTGTTAATATTTTATTTAAGATTTTAGCATCAATATTCATTAGGGAGATTGGTCAATAATTTTTCTTTCTCTATTTTCAGCTTACCTGATTTAGGTATCAGTACCATATCTGTGTCATAAAAGGAGTTTAGTAGGACTCCTTCAATCCCTATTTTGTCAAATAGTTTATATAGCATTGGATTTAATTGTTCTTTAAATGTTTGGTAGAGTTCACATGTAAATCCATCTTGAATAATAGCTTTTTCTATTTCTTTTTCTAAAATGGGACTGTTTAACCAATTTACTTCTTCCTCTGTTAATCTGAGCAAGCTATATTTTTGAAGGCATACTTCCATTTCATTTAAGTTGTTGAATTTATTGGCATAAAGTTGGGCAAAGTAACTCCTAATTACTGCTCTAATTTCCTCTTCATTAGTGGTAAGTTGTCCCTTTTCATTTTTAAGACTTAACAATTTGATTCTCTTCTTTCCTTTTTTAAATCAGATTTACTAAGGGTTTGTGTATTTTGTTTGTTTTTTCATAGAACCAACTCTTAGTTTTATTAAATAATTCAATAGGTTTTTTTTGCTTTCAATTTTATTGATCTTGCCTTTTATTTTTAGAATTTCAAGTTTAGTGTTTGACTGGGGTTTTTTAATTTGTTCCTTTTCTAACATTTTTAGTTGCAATCCCAATTCACTGATCTTCTCTTTCTCTATTTTATACAAGTAGACCTCTAGAGATATGAAATTTCTCCCTATGACTGCTTTGGCTGCATCCCACACATTTTGATATGATGTCTCATTATTGTCACTTTCTTGGGTGAAGTTATTAATTATGTCTATGATTTTCTGTTTCACCTGGTCATTCTTTAGTATGAGATTAATTAGTTTCCAATTATTTTTTGGTCTATTTTCCCCTGGCTTTTTATTGAATGTAATTTTCATTGCATCATGGTCTGAAAAGGATGCATTTACTATTTCTGCCTTACTGCATTTGAGTTTGAGGTTTTTATGTCCTAATATATGGTCAATTTTTGTATAGGTTCCATGTACTTCTGAGAAGAAAGTGTATTCCTTTCTGTCTCCATTTAGTTTTCTCCAGATATCTATCATATCTAACTTTTCTAGTATTCTATTTACTTCTTTGACTTCTTTCTTATTTATTTTGTGATTTGATTTATCTAATTCTGAGAGTGCAAAGTTGAAATCTCCCATTATTATAGTTTTGCTTTCTATTTCTTCTTGCAGCTCTCTTAATTTCTCTTTTAAGAACTTAGATGCTACACCACTTGGTGCATATGTTTAATATTGATATTTCTTCATTATCTATAATACCCTTTAGCAAGATATAGTGCCCTTCCTTGTCTCTTTTAATTACATCAATTTTTACTTTTGCTTGATCTGCGATCAGGATTGCTATCCCTGCTTTTTTGATTTCACCTGAAGCATAGTAGATTCTACTCCAACCTTTTACCTTTACTCTGTATATATCTCCCTGCTTCAGGTGTGTTTCCTGTAAACAACATATTCTAGGATTCTGGCTTTTTATGCATTCTGCTAACTGCTTCCTCTTTATGGGGGAGTTTACCTCATTCACATTTATGGTTAAAATTACCAATTCTATATTACTTGCCATCTTGTTAACCCCTGTTTATGCTTTTCTCCCTTCCTTCCCCTTTTCCCTTACCCCAGTATTAAACTTGTGAGCACCACTTGCTTCTCACAACCCTCCTTTTTTAGTATCCCTCCTCCCACCTTAGAAATCCTCCCCCATCTTACTCCTTTTCCTCACTATTTCTGTATTTCCTTCCACTTAGTTTGTTTGTTCCTTCCCTTTTCACTTTTCCCTTCCCACTTTTCAATGAGGTGGGAGAAGTTTCACCATAAATCGAATATGTGTAAAATTTTTCTCCTTAAGCCAATTCTGATGGCAGTAAGATACATAATATATTCATCCCCCTCTATTCTTTCTCTTAGATATAATAGGTTTCCTTTGCCTCTTCGTAAAATGTAGTACCCTCACTTTACCGTTTTTCTGGTACAATTTTCTTTACCCCTCTAGTTTCTAGAACAAGGTATTCATGTATTCTTCATATATCTTTATAGCAGAAATATAGTTCCCAAGATTTCTTTTTATGTTTCAAGGTTTCTCTTGCATTCTATATTTGTAGATCAAACTTTTTGTCAAGTTCTGTTTTTTTCATCAAAAATAGGTGAAATTCACTTATTTTTTGAATGTCCATCTTCTTCCTTGGAAAAAGATGCTCGTTTTGTCTGGGCAAGTTATTTTTGGTTGCATACCAAGTTCCTTAGCCTTTTGGAATATCATATTCCAGGCCTTTAATATGGATGCTGCTAGATCTTGAGTAATCCTTATTGTGCCTCCTCTATATTTGAATGGATTTTTTTCTAGCTGCTTGTAGTATTTTTTCCTTTGTCTGGTAGTTCTGGCATTTGGCCACTATATTTTTTTTGTGTGTGTTTGGTTTTAGGATCCCTTTCAGTAGGTGATCGATGATTTCTTTCAATGTCTATTTTACCCTCTGTTTCTATGACTTCTGGGGAGTTCTCTTTGATAATTTCCTGGAAAATAGTGTGGAAGCTCTTTTTTCATCGTATTTTTCAGGGAATCCAATAATTCTCAGATTGTCTCTCCTAGATCTGTTTTCTATGTCTGTTGTTTTCCCAAGAAGGTATTTGACATTTTTTCCATTGTTTGATTTTTTTTTTTTTTTTTTTGGTTTTGCTTGACTGATTCTTGGTGTCTCCTCAAGTCATTGAATTCCATTTGTTCAATTCTGATTTTCAATGAATTATTTTCTTCACTCAATTTTTTAATATCTTTTTCTAATTGTCCAATTGAGTTTTTAAGTGAGTTTTTTTGTTTCATGGAATTTTTTTCCATTTCGCCAATTTTATTTTTTAGAGAGCTATTTTCTTTTTCCAGTTCACTAATTCTATTTTTCAAGGATTTGATTTCTTTATCCACTCTGTCTTTAAATGAGTGGAATGACTTCTCCAGACTCTCTTGCCAAACCTCCCTTTCCTTGTCCCATTTTTCTTCTAGCTGTCTTGTGAGAGCCTTTTTAATTTCTTCTATGAGAGTCACCTGTGTTGAGGACCAGATGATATCCTCCTTTGGCCATTCATCTGAAGACAATCTGTTTTTAATTTCCTCAGGGTTTAAAGTTTGCTCTCTGTCTGTATAGAAGCTATCAATGGTTAAGGTCCATTTAAATTTTTTGCTCATTTTGTCAGAGAAGAATCAAAGAAGATAAACTAGCAAAACAAAGCAAAACAACAACAAAAAAAAATGGAATGTGCTTTTTTTTTGGGGGGGGGGGTTGGGCGGTGTTACTGAGCTTCATCTCCAGGCTGAGGGGGCAGCAGCAAGGCACTAGCAGGACAGCAATGGCTTCACTGCATTTGTGCTCTGAGACTCTGAGAGTTTGCTGAGACACTGTGTGTGTGTGTGTGGTGGGGTGGCCAGGTCCCAAGAGACCCCTAGCTGTTTGGGGTTGTATTCTTCACCCCCTGTATTTTTAGCTTCTCTACTTGTCTAGTGGTTTGCTGCCAGGGCAAAGTATCCAATACTGTAGTAAAGCTCTCCCTGCAGAGAAGGCTGAGATCACATCCCACCCCCCTCTTGTCTGCTTAGCTGTGAGCTACCTGCTGTGCTCTTGCTGCCACTGTCTTCCCTCAACCTGCACCTGTTGGAATCTTTACAAACTGTTAAGCCATTGGAATTGATAGAGACAATAACTATCTAATTTGGCATGGTTCAATATGATTGATTTGATCTTAGAAAGAGATATTTTGGGCCAGAACTTGAAACAAAGTACTAAGTACAACTAATGGAAACAATGCTTGTGTTCACACCTTTAGAGAGCTCATAAGTATCTAAATACTCAATGGAGTTCACATATTTGGGAGATTTCAGGCTTACTATGAGATATCAGAATTCACAACTCCCTTAGGTCCAGAGAGCACAATGGGAGATAACCCAGAATCCCTCTCTCTCCGGAAGGAGGAGTTAACCTTTGGGAGATCATATATATACAGGAAGCTCTTAGAGCTTGAGAGAGTTTTTCTTGTGAACATTGATCTGGGGTCAGAGAGGAGCACTCTGGGAGAAAGCCCACAAGCCCTATCTTGGAGGCAAGAGATTCATTGGATTTTCCAACTTGGTGCTGGCTGGAGGCTGAAGAAAGCAGAGACAGAAGCCAAGGACAAAGTTGCAAGAGCTCTTGGGAGAGATAGGTCTCTGAGCTAACTGGGCTATATTGAAGGACACAATAAAAGATCTGAACTTTTATCACCTTCCTGTGTTTTGGAAAAAGAACACCACATGCACCTGATCTAAAACCGTCGCCGCCCTTGAGGAAAACAGACCTTTCCTGGCGAATTTCAAGGATGTCTTCTCTTGATAATTATTTGTGGTTTTTTTTTTTTCTATCAAGCACTAATTAAAAGGCTTATCATGAATTAAATTCTGAGAGAAAACACAGAGCTTAAGCAGATGTGTGCCCCCTCTCAGCCATCTTGGCTGGAAGTACTACTTGTTTGACTTTTGATCATAATTAGAATATTAAGTAATACAGACAGAAATGGAGATTCAGTGATTTTTAGAACTAAAAGAGAAGTATGTCCAATCTTATAAGCATTTACTATTCCAAAATGTCATTAGAGAATGGTAATAACCCTATCCCTGCAAAACTAAGAATGTTGCCCCTTCTCTATGTCTTTTATATTTCGGTAGATATTTACAATTATCTGTGTGTCTGAGATTCTCTCAACAGTATCTAAATTCTTATAAACGAAGCCATAAACCTTTTTTTTTTCTAAAACTACTCACTATTTAAGACTTACTTAAGACTTACCAGTTCTTTTTGCTTACCTTCTTTATGCAACTTATATTTTCTCATCTCCACTTACATATTCACATATGCCATTAGACCATTTTCCCACTGTGCCCAATATAATGCTGGGAATCTGAGCCAATATGAGAACACTAACAAATGAAAGGATCAAAAAAGGTTCCATATGTAGGAGATATTCCCTGAGAGTAGATTTTTAAGAAGTTTAGAATTCAAAGAGTTGGATTAGAGGGGGCGGAGCCAAGATGGCGGAGAAGACACACTCGACTTTCTAAGCTTTTCTCTTACCCTCTTTATCAATATTATATTGAGCCTCAAAAATAGTCTTGACTGCTATAATTCGTAAAGATAAGAAGTAGAACAACTCACCGGCCGAAGAAAATCTGCAGTCTTACCAAAAAAAGGTTGGTTCCGGGGAGATCAGCACAGACGGGGAGAGAAATTAGGTTCGGAGGAGAGCCTCAAACCGAAAGTGAAAGCACAGATCTCAGCACAAGCCCGCAGCCCCAACCCGCAGTACAAGGCTTTTCCTTGGGGCAGCTGTGATCCTGCACAGCAGGAGGACACAGCCCGGGTCAGCCTCCAATCTGCTCAGTGGGGGGCTCGGCTTGGGGCCATAGAGCTTTTCCAGGGCCAATTTGCATCAGGCAGAGACACTGGGGCAGAGTTTGGGGCGGTCTGTGGTCTGCGGTCAGCTGCTAATACTCACAGTCCCACAAGAGGCTCCGGCCTGGGGCAGTGACATTTTCACCCCTTAGTCTCTAGCCCTGGGCAATCGCTAACCCACACAGCCCAACTGGGCACTTCCATAGCTCAGCCAGTGCTGAATCCACTTCCTGTTGGGGAAGGGAAACTCTCACTCAGAGCACTCCCATACCTGGAGCTGAAATCGTTTACATCTCTCCTGCTCTGCAGAGGAAGCTGGTAACCCCTTGCCTAGGAGACATACCCTAAAGGCTTAAAACATGAATAAAAAGATGAAAAGAATGATTGACAGCTTCTATGAAGAAAAAGAGCAGGTCTGCAAACCTGAAAAGACCTCAAACAGCAAAAATGCATCAGACTGTCCTCCTTACATGATGCTCTCATAGAAGAGACCATTAAAAGTCTCAAAAGAGAGTTAGAAGATAAATGGGAAAGGAAAGAGAAGCCTTATAAGAGAGCAACAACTTCCTGAAATACGAATTGAAAAGTTAAAAATTCCAGGAAGTGCAGGGAAACAAAATTGGTGAATTGGAAAAAATAAAAAAAAAATTTCAGGAAAGTAAGAATTGTGAATTGGAAAAAATAAAGAATTCACTAGAAAGCAGGATTTGTGAATTGGAAAAGACAAAGAACTTGCAAGAAAGTAGGATCTGTGAATTGAAAAAGACAAAGAACACTCAAGAAAGTAGGATCTGTGAATTGAAAAGAAAATAATTCACTAAAAAAAATTAGTGAAATGGAAAAATTCCACAGACCAAAACAATACATTTAAAAACCAATTGACATATACAGAAAGAAGTAAAAAGCTAATGAAGAAAATAATTCTTTAAAATTAGAAACTAATGATTCATTGAGACAGCAAGAATCAGTCAAGCAAAACAAAAATGACAAACTGAAAAACCATGAATTATCTACTTACAAAAACGACAGACTTGGAAAATAGATCCAGGAGAGATAATCTGAGGATTATTGGACTTTCCGAAAACTATGATGAAAAAAAGAGTCTAGATACTATTTTACAAGAAATCATCAAAGAGAACTGCCAAGATGTAATAGAATCAGAAGGTAAAATAGGCATTGAAAGAATTCATCGAACACCTTCTGAAAGAAATCCTAAAATAAAAACCCCAAGGAATATTGTGGCAAAATTTCAGAACTATCAGATTAAGGAAAAAATTTTACAAGCAGCCAAAAAAAAACCATTTAAATACCGAGGTGCCACAAAAGGATCACCCAAGATCTGGCTTCCTCTACATTAAAGGAAAGAAGGGCCTGGAATATGATATTCTGAAAGGCACAATAACTTGGGATGCAGCCAAGAATAAACTACCCAGCTAAGCTGAGCATTTTCTTCCAGGGAAGAAGAAGGACATTTAATGAAACAAATGCATTCCATTTGTTTCTGAAGAAAAAACCAGAATTAAACAAAAAATTTGATCTCCAAGAATAGAACTCAAGAGATGCAGAAAGGTAAAAATAACTCTTGAGAATTGTATTTGTTGTGGATATACAAAAGAATACATGTAAATTTGATTGTACTGATATAAACAAAAAGGGAAGTAGATATGGAAAAGGGATGATGGCAGAATAAGGTGGGAAGGAGGGATAAAAGAGGGAAACCATATCCCACAAAGAGGCTAAGGAAACTTATCATATCTGAGGGAATTCTAGAGAGGGGAGGAACATTGTGTGAATCTTGCTCTCATCAGAGTTGTTCAAAGAAAAATAATTGACATTTGTTTTAGAGAAAATTTCTCCTGCCCTCATTAAAAACGGGGAGAGGAAAAGGAAAAGAAAAAGAGTAATAAGGAAGGAAGGGGAAAGACTCAAAGGGGAGGGAGGGATTATAAAAGGGTAAGCATCGTGATACAAGAGGGGTACATAAGTTTAAAGGGGGAAAGAGGGTTGGGGAGGCAAGAATAAGTAAAGCATAATCTGGGTTATTAGGATGGTAGGAAATACAGATTTAGTAATTCTAACCGTAAATGGAATGGGATGAACTCCCCATAAAGAGGAGGCAGATAGCAGACTGGATCAAAGTCAGAACCCTGCAATATGTTGTTTACAAGAAACACATTTAAAGCAGGGAGATAGCATATAGAGTAAAGGTAAAAGGCTGGAGCAAAATCTATTATGCTTCAGGTGAAGTCAAAAAGCAGGGTAGCATCCTTATCTCAGATCAAGCAAAAGTAAAATTGATCTAATTAAAAGAGATAAGGAAGGAAACTACATACTGCTAAAGGGTAGCATAAACAACGAAGCAATATCAATATTAAACATATATGCACCAAGTGGTATGGCACTCAGCTTCCTAAAGGAGAAGTTAAGAGAGTTGCAAGAAGAAATAGACAACAAAACTGTGATAGTAGGAGATCTCAACCTTGCACTCTCAGAATTAGAGAAATCAAACCACAAAACAAATAAGAAAGCAATTAAAGAAGTAAATAGAATATTAGAAAAATTAGGTATGTTGGATCTTTGGAGAAAATTGAATGGAGATAGAAAGGAATATACTTTCTTCTCAGCAGTTCATGGAACCTATTCAAAATTGACCATATATTAGGACATAAAGACCTCAAAATTAAATGCAAGAAAGCAGAAATAGTAAATGCTTTCTTTTCAGATCACGATGTAATAAAAACTACATTCAACAAAAAGTTATGGGGAAATAGACCAAAAAGTAATTGGAAACTAAACAATCTCATCTTAAAGAATGATTGAGTGAAGCAGCAAATTATAGATACAATTAATAATTTCACTCAAGATAATGACAATGATGAGACATCATACCAAAATTTGTGGGATGCAGACAAAGCAGTAATAAGAGGAAATTTTATATCCTTAGAGGCTTACTTGAATAAAACAGAGAAAGAAAAGATTAATGAATTGGTCTTGCAACTAAAAAACTAAAAAGACCAAATTAAAACCCCAATCAAATACTAAATTGAAATTCTAAAATTAAAAGAGAAATTAAAAATATTGAAAGTAAAAAACTATTGAACTAATTAATAAAACTAAGAGTTGGTCTATGAAAAGCCAATAAAATAGATAGCCTTTGGTAAATCTGATTAGAAAAGGAGGGAGGAAAATGAAATTAGTAGTCTTAAAATGAAAAGGGAGAACTTTCCACCAATGAAGAGGAAATTATAGAAATAATAAGGAGTTATTTTGCTCAACTTTATGCCAATAAATTTGATAACCTAAGTGAAATGGAAGACTACCTCCAAAAATACACTTCCCAGACTAACAGAGGAGGAAGTAAATGGCTTGAATAGTCCCATTTCAGAAAAATAAATAGAACAGGCAATTAAACAACTCCCTAAGAAAAAATCCCCAGGACCAGATGGATTTACATGTGAATTTTACCAAACATTTAAAGAACAATTGGTCCCAATGCTATATAAATTATTTGATAAAATAGGGAATGAAGGAGTCCTACCAAATTCCTTCAATGACACAGACATGGTACTGATACCTAAACCACGTAGGCTGAAAACAGAGAAAGAAAATTACAGACCAATCTCCCTAATGAATATTGATGCTAAAATCTTAAATAAGATATTAGAAAAAAGACTACAGAAAATCATCTCCAAGATAATACACTATGATCAAGTAGGATTTATACCAGGAATGCAGGGCTGGTTCAATATTAGGAAAACTATCAATATAATTCCATAGTTAATAACCAAATTAACAAAACCATATGATCATCTCAATAGATGCAGAAAAGCATTTGATAAAATCCAACATCCATTCCTATTAAAAACACTTGAGAGTATAGGAATAAATGGACTTTTCTTAAAATAATCAGCAGCATCTATTTAAACCAACAGTAAGCATCATATGTAAAGGAGACAAACTGCAACCATTCCCAATAAGATCTGGAGTGAAACAAGGTTGCCCACTATCACTGTTACTATTTAATATTGTATTAGAAATGCTAGCCTTGGCAATAAGAGCTGAGAAAGAGATTAAAGGAATAAGAATAGGCAATGAGGAACCCAAATTATCACTCTTTGCCGATGACATGATGGTATGCTTAGAGAACCCCTGAGATTCTGCTAAAAGTTGTTAGAAATAATCCACAACTTTAGCAAAGTTGCTGGTTATAAAATAAACCCACATAAGTCATTAGCATTCTTATATATCACTAACAAAATCCAACAGTCAGAGTTACAAAGAGAAATTCCATTTAAAGTAACTACTGATAATATAAAATATTTAGGAATCTATCTGCCAAGGGAAAATCAGAAACTTTATGAGCAAAATTACAGACCACTTTTCACACAAATTAAGTCTGATCTAACCAATTGGAAAAATATTAAATGCTCTTGGATAGGGCGAGCAAATATAATAAAGATGATAATATTACCTAAACTAATCTATTTATTTAGCGCTATACCAATCAGAGTCCCAAAAAACTATTTTAATGACCTAGAAAAAATAACAACAAAGTTCATATGGAAAAACAAAAGGTCAAGAATTTCAAGGGGATTAATGAAAAAAAAATCAAATGAAAGTGGCTTAGCCACTAAATTTATATTATAGAGCAGCAGTTACCAAAACTATTTGGTATTGGCTAAGGAATAGATTAGTTGATCAGTGGAATAGATTACGTTCAAGGGATAAAACAGTCAACAAATATAGCAACCTAGTCTTTGACAAACCCAAAGATCTCAGCTTTGGGATAAGAACTTACTGTATGATAAAAATTGCTGGGAAAATTGGAAACTAATATGGCAGAAACTAGGCATTGATCCATACTAACACGTACACCAAGATAAGGTCAAAATGGGTTCATGACCTAGGCATAAAGAATGAAATTATTAATAAATTAGAGGAACACAGGATAGTTTACCTCTCAGACCTGTGGAAGGGGAAGGTGTTTATGACCAAAGCAGAACTAGAGATCATTACTGATCACAAAATAGAAAATATCGATTATACCAAACTGAAAAGTTTTTGTACAAGCAAAACTAATGCAGACAAGATTCGAAGGGAAGCAATAAACTGGGAAAATATTTTTACAGTCAAAGGTTCTGATAAAGGCCTCATTTCCAAAATATATAGAGAATTAACTTTAATTTATAAAAAATCGAGCCATTCCCCAATTGAAAAATTGTCAAAGGATATGAACAGACAATTCTCAGATGAAGAAATTGAAACTATTTCTAGTCATATGAAAAGATGCTCCAAGTCATTATTAATCAGAGAAATGCAAAGTAAGACAACTCTAAGATACCACACACACCTGTCAGATTGGCTAAGATGACAGGAAAAAATAATGATGATTGTTGGAGGGGATGTGGGAAAACTGGGACATTGATGCATTGTTGGTGGAGTTGTGAACGAATCCAACCATTTTGGAGAGTAATTTGGAAGTATGCTCAAAAAGTTATCAAACTGTGCATACCCTTTGATCCAGCAGTGTTACTACTGGGATTATATCCCAAAGAGATTATAAAGAAGGGAAAGGGACCTGTATGTGCACGAATGTTTGTGGCAGCCCTTTTGTAGTGGCTAAAAACTGAAACTGAATGGATGTCCATCAATTGGAGAATGGCTGAATAAATTATGGTATATGAATATTATGGAATATTACTGTTCTGTAAGAAATGACCACCAGGATAATTTCAGAAAGGCCTGGAGAGACTTACACAAACTGATGCTGAGTGAAATGGGCAGGACCAGGAGATCATTATATACTTCAACAACAATAATATATGATGACTAGTTCTGATGGACCAGGCCATCCTCAGCAATGAGATCAACCAAATCATTTCTAATGGAGCAGTAATGAACTGAACCAGCTATGCCCAGAAAAAGAACTCTGGGAGATGACTAAAAACCATTACATTGAATTCCCAATCCCTATATTTATGCCCACCTGCATTTTTGATTTCCTTCACAAGCTAATTGTACAATATTTCAGAGTCTGATTCTTTTTGTACAGCAAAATAACGTTTTGGTCATGTATACTTATTGTGTATCTAATTTATATTTTAATATATTTAACATCTACTGGTCATCGTGCCATCTAGGGGGGGGGTGGGGGTAAGAGGTGAAAAATTGGAACAAGAGATTTGGCAATTGTTAATGCTGTAAAGTTACCCATGCATATATCCTGTAAATAAAAGTCTATTAAATAAAAAAAAAAAGAATCCAAAGAGTTGGAGGGAAAATAATAGTCATTCCAGGTATGTCAGAAAGCTTTTGAAAAGCCAGAGAGTGAGAGGAAATACATTTATGAAATGGCAAAGTAGTCATTTATTTCTGGAACATACAGTATTTCACAAAGAAAAATAGAATTAATTATTGGTCATTGCTTAGCATTGTCACAGGAACAAATCAGTGAAATAAAATGTAAACTATGGAAGATGATTTCCATCTATATTTGGGATAATTTAATTTCTTAGTATTCTTAAGCTAACTTCAAAAAAATGTTCTATCAGACTTATTCTGTCCAGTAAGCAAAAATAGCCTTCAGTTTTCCATCAAACATATAGGTTGCAAAATAAATTCTAAGCCACTGGACTTGAAATCTGTAAGATGCATTTCCATGAGGTCAAATCTGGCTAGATATGTGATCCTGGGCAAATTCTTCTTTGCCAAGAAAATTCCAAATAATGTTACAAAGAGTAAGATACAACTGAAATTATACAACAATAATAATTGCTTTTCAATCAGTCTGAAAACGAGAATCAGACATCCAGATTACACTACATCATGTAATGAAGGTGTAGTTCTTCTGTGAAAATAACAAATTAGAATAACTCCCCCTCCTTTTCCTTACTAAAATGATTTTCTTCATACAGTAATATTGATTTCCTATTTGTTTTGTTAGTAAAGAATGACCCTTTACAACATGCCTTCTTTAACTTGGAAGAGATAATACACAACAATTTCCAATATAATTCCGTTAGAATGACCAAAGAACTCAACACTCCCTGTTGTGATCTAAATATCACTGATCTGCCTTAACTATCTATATTACGAAGGTTGCCAATTGAACAAGGGAGGTAGTTTATTACATGTCTGTCAATTAACAAAAATAGTCTCTGTGTTGTCATTTGTTTAGCCTAGTATCATCTCATTGTCAAAAAAACATTTATTAAAAAAATAATTCCTTGTGTTCCTATGCTGGATGGTATCGTAGATGAGTGTTAGACTTAGAATCAGGAAGTCTTGTCATCCTCAATTCAAATCTGGCCTCAGATACTTACTAGTTGTTTGACCTTGGGTGAGTCACTTAACTCTGTTTGCCTCAATGTCCTTTTTGGTAAATTGAACTGGAAAGGAAATGGCAAATGCAATGGGGTTCAAAAAAGTCAACACTATTGAAACAACTTAAAATATCAATAAAACTCTATTTTAGGCACTGCACAAAAAAGAAATACATATTTGCATTTTAGAAGCTATTATCGAGATTACTCAGCTTGACTATAGAAATATGTATAAGACAGAAAGCAATAAATTGCCATTAAATGAGTGCATGAATGCATGATAAGTTGTATAATGCATTTGGATTGCTTTATTTAAGGATAGGAAATAAGGGAATGGACACAACTGGAAAAACTATCAAGAAATATATTTGGGGGTAAAAGGGACTATCCAAATGGAACAAAACAATTGAATGGAAGGTAGGATTAAAAGAAAGCCATAAGCACTTTGGTTATGTCTTGTTATAGGTAAGAAAAAGTGTTCATGACTTTCTTTCAACATAGTAGTACTTTTTTTTTAATAATTGCTTTTTATTCTTCAAAATATATGCAAAGAGAGTATTCAATATTCATCCTTGCAAACTTTGTGTTCCAATTTTTTCTCCCTCCCTCCCTACCTCTCATTTTCCCTGAAAGTAAGTAATCCAATATAGGTTAAAAATGTGTAATTCTTCTAAACAGGATTTAACATGCTGTACAAGAGACATCAGATCAAAAGGGGAACAACAATTAGAAGGAAAAACAAACAAGCAAGAAAACAACATCAACAACAAAGAAAATACAATGTTGTAAAACACATTCAGTCCTCATACTGCTTTCTCTGAAAGCAAATGGCTCTCTTGATCACAAGA
The DNA here is from genome assembly GCF_902635505.1 of Sarcophilus harrisii. Taxonomy (NCBI): domain Eukaryota; kingdom Metazoa; phylum Chordata; class Mammalia; order Dasyuromorphia; family Dasyuridae; genus Sarcophilus; species Sarcophilus harrisii. The sequence continues at coordinate 174,501,214 of NC_045428.1, read as the reverse complement.
CTATTTGAACTGCTCTGAATCACCTCATTATTGAAAAGAGGCAAGTCCATTACAGTTGATCATCACATGATGTTATTGTTGCTGTGTATGTTTTCTTGTTTCTCTTCACTTCACTTAGCATCAATTCATGTAAGTAACCTCAGTTCTTTCTGGAACAATAATATTGCATAAGATTCATATGCCATATCTTATTCAGCCATTCCCTTGCCTATGGGGATCCACACAGTTTCCAGTTCCTAACCACTATAAAAAGGACTGCTACAAACCTTTTTGCACATGTGGGTCATTTTTCATTTTCTATGATCTCTTTGTAATACAGACCTAGTAGAGATATTATAGCAGTAATTTTTGTACTTTCACATAGTGACACTTTTCAGAATCTCAAACTATATCTGTATGGCGACAAACAATAACACACCACAGTCTCAAAAAAAGTTATATCAGTCAAGACCCAAAGGACAATGAAGAGACACATGATCAATCCAAGTAACCTGAAGCTTCTCTCTATTATGACTTCTGATCATATAGTTTTATAAGGGATATCTTAGACTAGATATTTATGTTTACAAAAATTACAAAAATCCATTCATGTATGAAGAGTAAGAAAAAGCAAGTGAACAAGTAGCCTGAGTCCAGCCCATAAAATGTGCAATGATCTAGTGGAAGATTTCTAGTATATTAGAGTTAGACTTTTTGTGACAGATGCATAGGAGAACATAGGCACACAATGAGAACACATAGGTGGATTCCAATGTATACTGAGGCAAGTAATATACATATCGTTTTCACAGAACCCCGAACCAAAATCTGTTGTATGAGGAGTTCTCCTATGGAAGATGGTATTTCAGGAATTTCATCAATGTTCTGAGAGGTGGGGAAGAAAGAAGGATAAATATTTATTTTATATCTTGTTTACACAGTTTTTTGTTTTTTATTTTTCTTTTTATGTGCTATCATCCTCATTAGAATATGAATTCCTTGAGAGTAGGGATTGCTTTTTGTTTTTGTATTCTTCTGCACATAATTCAGTATGTAGAACATAGTAGATTCTTAATAAATGTTTGTTACCTTGGACAGATTTGACTTTAGAGAATACTCAGGAGTTTTCCAGATTCTGTCACTTAAACCATTTGCTCCATACTATGAATTTCCTGCCATTATATTTTGTATTCATGCACATCCCTAGCAGGCATATGTGGGGAGTCTATACAGAAGCCTGCATAGAAGAAGGGATAAATAAAATAAACAGATGGGTAGGCAGGAAGGAAATAATGTTAATCAGAGAAACAGATAGCTTATCCAGAGAGGCAACTAAATGTGCTTAGGGCAAACATAAATGTTGAGAGAGGAAAACTTATTAAGGGTTGAGTTCTCATAAACAAAGCTATAATAATCAATATTAATAATAATATCGATAAAAATAAAAAAATAATCTTGCATTAATATAGCACTTATCCTATTCCAGAAACTATGCTAAAGACTTAAAAATGTTATCAAATATTAATAATAGTATTTTGTTATAACATTACAAGTTATATGAAAAAAATAAATGGAACATGGAGTATACATGTATGTATCATTTACCCTGGAAGGGGAACTCCTTCAGAACACAGAGACAAAAAAAGATAATTGACAAGCAAGAATTATGCTATTTGGGATTAATGTAAAAGAAATTATGAGAGTTACAGAAGAAAAGTTGTGAAGACCGTGTATTTTTAAATCATCAGGAGTCAGGAATTCAGGTTAGGAGAAAATCGTCTATCTTTATTCTCAGTGAAGAAGTATCGGAGGTGGAAGAGAATCGGCAATAGCAACGTGTGCAGCTGAGTCAAGAAGCTAGCTAGACCAGCAGCCACATGACCAGCAGCTAGGAGAATAGAACCCAGGCACAATCTCTCCCAGCTTCTCTTCCTGTCTCTCTCTGCCTCCACCCACCAAAATCGTCATTTCCTATACAACACATCAGGACTTGCACGGAGAGTGGGCAAGGACCATTCTTTATCCAATCATGTATATTAATAGAGTATAGCCCAATTACTATTTAGCCTCACTTACTTGGGACCTCAGTGCATCAACTCAAACATCAGCCCATTACAAAAAGTCATTTGAATTTGATCAATATGATCACTACCAAAGTGAAAAAATTCACTAGCTTTCATGAATTATTACTTGCCAAGACTCTGATGCCCTATTAAGTAGAGAATGAATATGAATCTTGCTTTTCAGTATTATGGTTCTTTAGGAATTGCTTTGTTACAGTAAAAGAGGCCCTACAGGATAGCTTTTAAAATTAGTCATCCTAAATCTTCAAATCTTCAAAAATGTTATGTTGCCTTCTTGTTTACAAAAAGCAAATACAGAAAACAGACTTACAGGCAAGAATTGGAGGAGCATTCAATAATCCTGTCCACTTATGACTTGAAAGAGAATTAAATAAGATAAGAAATTCACAGAAATTTATTCTTCTGAGGGAAAAAAAAGTCATAAGTTTGAATTCTCACAGGAATTCATCTGATCCCCATTGCACATACGTGAGTTTATACTGGTAAAGGATGTGAACTTCATTGTTACATACATAGTTTGTATGTACTATGTCTATTCACAAATGATTGCATATTTAACATAATCAAAACAACCATGAACTTGATGAAATTCAGAACAATGAGCAACAATCACTAAACAAAAATATAAAACTGAAATGCTTACTTCATCTGTAAGAACAGATTTTTTTTATGAATTTGCATTGGAAGGTTAAATATTTTAAGAAAAAATATTTAATCCATAAAACATAAGGAGTCCTTTGCAGTGTTTTAAAATTAAATGAGCATACATTTATGACACATTATGATCATACATACAAATAACCTTAAAGATAATCTTGTTCCTTTTTCTCTCCTCATCTGTCCTTCCTGCCCTTTCTCCCATCCACATTCCTTTACAGATGAAGCAACAGGGGCTTTAAAAATCAACATTCATTTATACAATATTCATTCATAAAACACGGTCTGACCACATCACTTTCCTTTTCAAGAAGCTCAAATGACTCTCTATTGCCGCTAAAGGGCAAATAGATGGCACAGTGACTAAAACTCTGGGCATGGAATCAGGAAGGCTTCATTTTCATGGATTCAAATCTGGCTTTAGACCCTGGGTAAATTAGACCCCCAGTTTGTTTTAATTTTCTCATATAGTAAAATGATCTGGAGAAGGAAGAGGGAAACAACTCCTGTCTTTGAGAAGAATAACTAAACGAGATAACTAAGAGTCAGGCAAGACTGAAATTACTCAACGACTAACATTGCATCTAGAATAAAATATAAACTTCACTTTTAGCTCTCAATTTATCTTTAAGCTCTTTATAATTAGATTTTACCCTATCACCTAGATTTTATTTCTTTTTTTTAATAATTATACCTTTTTATTGACAGTACATATGCATGGGAATTTTTTTAACAACATTATCCCTTGCACTCACTTCTGATATGATTTTTCACTTCCCTCCTTCCACCCCCTCCCTAGGTGACAGGCAGTCTTATATATGTTAAATATGTTACAGTATGTCCTAGATACAATATATGTGTACAGAACCAAATACTTCTCTTTTTGCACAGGAAGAATTGGATTCAGAAGGTAAAAATAACCTGGGAAGAAAAACAAAAATGCAAACACTTTGCATTCATTTCCCAGTGTTCCTTCTCTGGCTGTACTTGATTCTGGCCATCATTGATCAATTGGAACTGAATTAGATCTTGTCTTTGTTAAAGATATCCATTTCCATCAGAACACAACCTCATACAGTATTGTTGTTGAAGTATATAATGATCTCATTTCACTTAACATCAGTTCATGTAAGTCTCTCCAAGCCACTCTGTATTCATACTCCTGGTCATTTCTTACAGAATAATAATATTCCATAACATTCATATAGCATAATTTACCCAACCATTCTCCAATTGATGGGCATCTATTCATTTTCCAGGTTCTAGCCAATACAAAGAGACCTGCCACAAACATTTTGGCACATACAGGTCCCTTTCCCTCTTTAGTATCTCTTTGGGCTATAAGCCCAGTAGTAGCACTGCTGGATCAAAGGGTATGCACAGTTTGATAACTTTTTGGGCATAATTCCAGATTGCTCTCCAGAATGGTTGAATTCATTTACAACTCCACCAGCAATGCATCAGTGTCCCAGTTTTTCCGCATCCCCTTCAACATTCATCATTATTTTTTCCTGTCATCTTAGCCAATCTGACAGGTGTGTAATGGTATCTCAGAGTTGTCTTAATTTGCCTTTCTCTGATCAATAGTGATTTGGAACACTCTTTCATATGAGTGAAAATAGTTTCAATTTCATCATCTGAAAATTGTCCATTGAGCTTTACCAATTGGAGAATGGCTTGATTTCTTACAAATTAGAGTCAATTCTCTATGTATTTTGGAAAAGAGGCCTTTAACTATGAAAATGTTTTCCTAGTTTGTTGCTTCCCTTCTAATTTTGTTTGCATTAGTTTTGTTTGTGATCAATAATGATCTCTACTTCATCTTTGGTCATAAATTCCTTCCTCTTCCACAAGTCTGAGGGGTAAATTATCCTGTGTTCCTCTAATTTATTTATGATCTCATTCTTTATGCCTAAATCATGAACCCATTTTTATCTTATCTTAGTATATAGTGTTAAGTGTGGGTCTATGTCTAATTTCTGCCATACTAATTTCCAGTTTTCCCAGCAGTTTTTGTCAAATAATGAATTCTTATCCCAAAAATTAGGATCTTTGGGTTTGTCAAACACTAGATTGCTATAGTTATTGACTATTTTGTCTTGTGAACCTAACCTATTCCACTGATCAACTAATCTATTTCTTAGCCAATACCAAATGGTTTTGGTGATTGCCGCTTAATAATATAGTTTTAGATCAGGTACAGCTAGGCCACCTTCATTTGATTTTTTTTTCATTAATTCCCTTGACATTCTCAGACTTTTATTCTTCAATATGAATTTTGTTGTTATTTTTTCTAGATCATTAAAATATTTTCTTGGGAGTCTGATTGGTATAGCACTAAATAAATAGATTAGTTGGAGAATGGTCATCTTTATTATATTCGCTCGGCCTATCCAAGAGCACTTAATATTTTTCCAATTAATTCTGACTTTATTTGTATGGAAAGTTTTTTGTAATTTTGCTCATATAATTCCTGACTTTCCTTTGGTAGATAAATTCCCAAATATTTATGCTGTAGACATTTATTTTGAATATATCTCTCATTGTTGGATTTTGTTGGTGATGTATAAAAATGCTGAGGATTTATGTGGATTTATTTTGTATCCTGCAAATTTACTAAAGTTATGAATCATTTCTAATAGCTTTTTAGTAGAATCTCTGGGATTCTCTAAGTATACCATCATATCATCTGCAGAGTGATAGTTTGGTTTCCTTATTACCTACTCTAATTCCTTTAGTCTCTTTCTTGACTCTTATTGCCAAGACTAACATTTCTAATACAATATTGAATAACAATGTTGATAGTGGGCAACTTTGTTTCACTCCTGTTCTTACTGGGAAAGATGTTCAAGCTCTTTTTTTCATTATATTTTTCAGGGAGTTCAATAATTCTCAGATTGTCTCTCCTAAATCTATTTTCTAGGTCTGTTGTTTTCCCAAGAAGGTATTTGACATTTTTTCCCATTATTTCATTTTTTTTGGTTTTGTTTGACTGATTCTTGGTGTCTCCTCGAGTCATTCAATTCCATTTGTTTGATTCTGATTTTCAATGAATTATTTTCTTTACTCACTTTTTTATATCTTTTTCTAATTGTCCAATTGAGTTTTTAAGTGAGTTGTTTTGTTCTATGGAAATTTTTTTTCCATTTTGCCAATTTTAATTTTTAGAAAGCTACTTTGTTTTTCCAATTCACTAATTTTATTTTTCAAGGATTTGATTTCTTTATCCCTATTATCTTTAAACGAGTGGGATGACTAATCCAGACTCTCTTGCCAAGTTTCCCTTTCCTTTTCCCGTTTTTCTTCTAGCTTTCTTATGAGAGCCTTTTAAATTTCTTCTATGAGAGTCTTGTGTGTTGAGGACTAGATCATGTCCTCTTTGGGGGATTCATCTGGAGACAGTCTGTTTTTAGTTTCCTCAGGGTTTAATGTCTGTTCTCTATCCAAATAGAAGCTATCAATAGTTAGAGTCCGTTTTAATTTTTTGCTCATTTTGTCAGAGAAGAATCAAAGAAGAAAAATTAGCAAAACACAAAATGCAGTGTACTTTTTTGGGGGGAGGGTGGGCTGAATGATATTACTGAGCTTCCTCTACAGACTGCAGGGGCAGCAGTGAATCACTAGCATGACAGCAATGGCTGAGCTCCATCTTTCTCTCTGAGACTCTGAGACTCTTAGAGCATGTTGAGACACTCCGGGTGGGTGTGGCCAGCTTCCTAGAGACCCTAGTTTTTCAGAGTTATAGTCTTTGTCTCCTATATTTACAGCTTCTCTGCTGATCTACTGGCTTTCTGACAAGGTAAAATAGCCACACTGTGGTAAAATTTTTTTTCCACAGAAATGGCTGAGATCATACCCTCCCTCTGGTCTGCTCAGTTTGAGCTGCCTGCCATGCTCTCACTGCTGCTGCCTGCCCTCAGCCTGTGCCTGATCTAACCGTCCCCGCTCTTGAGCAAAAACAGACCTTTTCTGGAGAATTTCAAGGATGTCTTCTGTTGGTAATTATCTCTCTGTGTGTGAGTGTGTGTGTTTTTCCAGTCAAACACTAATTGTCATGAAATAAATTCTGAGAGCAAAGACAGAGATTAAGTAGATGTGTGTGTCCTCTCCGCCATCTTGGCCAGAAGTAGAGCTTTCAACCCACCTAGATTTTATTTCAAGATAACCTGCTTCATCCACAATATGTTCTATCCGAATTGAATAAGTATTTTTGTTCATGTCTACCATTCTGTCAACCTTCCAAGTGCCTTTGTATTGACTTTCTTCCTGACTTGGAATCCTATTTTGTTTTTGTTTTGTTTTTTTTTAATCTCCATCTCTAAAATCTAAAACTTCCTTTAAGTTTATAACATCTACATGAAGTCTTTCTTCGTTCCCTCTTACCAAAATGCTAATGTTCTCTTTCACCAAAACAACCTCTTTTATGACCCAGAGCAACCTTTTATTGAATGTGAATCCTATGCAATAGATACCCTAGGTTCAAACAATTCTGTGGGTCCAAAGCCACTCAAACTCATAGTTTATTAGCTCCCCATTTAATGTTCTTAATTTTTAAAAATTAATCATATGTTTTACATGTATTTGAAAACAAAAGCATTTTTTGAATTACCATAATAAGTTAATCACAATAGAACATTTCCTTCCATAAACCTATGGTACACTATCCCACAAAAGTTTACACCCTCAGGAATGGGCAAGTATACAAAGGACCCATACATGAAGGCCACACATATAGGTAACATGTGGCCAGGGCAAACAAAATATATTCTTGATTCTAAATCTATGACACATCTAATAGTATCTAATGATTTCACAACAGTGCTCTTACTGTGCCTACTCCCTGACAGTTGTGACATTTGTCCTAAACAGGTTGCACTACTAGTTCTCACTTGTCTCATGGTGATTGCTTGTAGCTAGATCTATATTCTTACTTATATGTTCTGTGGGGTTCTGATTGTGTCATGATGGTTTCTAGATGTGCTGAGTATTGTTTCCTGTTAGGTGCATCTTTTTCTATAAAGGAAATTTCCAGGTTGTCACAGTTCTATCTATTAAAGTATAGTATCTAGAACCTCTCCTTGTTAAAGGAATCAGGCAGGGTCTTTAGTCATAGGCAAAAGACTAAACCAACAAAAGTTAGGAAGATTAAATTATCTATGCTGAAGTAGAGATCTTGAACATCTAGTCAAGAGAATTCAGTTAATGTTAGACATTTTTAAGATGTTCTCTGGCTTAGTATGCACATGAATTTGAATCGACATGAAATGTAAGATAAAGAGAAGATTATTTTTGAAAAAAAATTAATTTAATGAGAAACAAAAAAGTTATATATAAAATCATGAACTTCTATATGATTTAGATGATTAGTGTATATAAATTATATAAAATTATATAATATACTTGAATTAAACATATGTATTTTTTCTTTTTAAAAATATAATTATTTATTTTAATATCATTTTCTTTTTTTTATTTTAAGTTCTAAATTTTCTCCTTCCTTTTTACAATATCAACCACTAACTGAGAAGGCAAGCAATATGATACCAATTATACATGTGAAATCATACAAAAATATTCCTGTGAGCCATACTTAAAAAAAAAGAAAGAAAAAGAAAGTGAGAAGAACATACTTTAATTTTTACTCAGTCCATCAGTTCTTTCACTTGTGGAAGATAGCATTTTTTTTTTCATCTTAACTTTTTTGAAATAGTCGTGGATCATTTTATTGATCAGAGTAGCCAAGTTTTTCTTTCTTTCTTTTTTTTTTTTTTTACAATTGATCATCATTACAACATTACTAATACTAAGCACAATCATCTGCTAATTCTCATTTGACTTTGCATTATTTTGTATAAATTTTCACATTTTTTTCTGAAACTGCTCTCTGTTAATTTTTAGAGCAAAATAGTATTCTATCACAATCCTAATTGACTTACATCTCCTTGATTTCAAAGTTTTTGTCACCCTAAAAAGAAGTGATATAAATATTTTTGTAAATATTGGTCCTATTTTCATTTTATCTGATCCCTTACTTATTTACTAGTGCTTTTTGGTAGGTTATAGAGTATGTACCTCTTTGAACATCAAATTTATTTTTCAGGATGGTTGGACCATTTCATATATTCACTAACAGTCTCTTGCTGTACCTATTTTTTCGCTTTTCCCCACCTTTTGATAGGTATGAAGGGATAGAACAAAATTATTTTCATTTGTCATTCTCTAATCACTAAGTTTTTCAAGCATTTTTTTTTCATGTGAACACATAACTTTTATGCATTTTTAAATCCACCCTTCACTCATTTACTTATTCACTTCCCTTTTTATGTCCTGCACAGACTTTTTTATTTTGCTTTTTATTTTTTTTAATTAATGCATCTTATTTTCAAAACTTATGCATAGATGATTTTCAGTATTCACCCTTGCAAAACTATGTGCTCCAAGTATTTTTTTTCTTGCTCCCTTCTTCTTCAATCCATTCCTTAGAAGGCAAGTAATCCAGTATATGTTAAACATGTACAAATCTTCTATCCATATTTCCACAATTATCATGTTGTGCAAGAAAAATCAGATCAAAAAGGTAAAAAAAATTAAGAAAGAAAATAAAATGCAAACAAACAATAAAAAGTGACATTATGTTGTGATCCATACTCAATCCCCACAATCTTCTCTCTGGATAAAGATGTCTCTCTTCATCACAAGATCATTCAAACTGGCCTTAATCACCTCGCTATTGAAAAGAACCACATCTATCAGAATTGATGAACATATAATCTTGCTATTGCTGTGTACAATGTTCTCCTGGTTCTACTTACTTCACTCAGCAGCAGTTCATGTAAGGTGCTCCAGGCCTCTCTGAAATAATCCTGCTGATTATTTCTTATAAAATAATAATATTCCATAGCTTTGATTTATCATAATTTATTCAGCCACACTCCAAATAATGGTCATCTGCTCAGTTTCCAGATCCTTGGCACCACAAAAAGGACTGCTACAAACATTTTTTGCACATATAGATCCTTTTTCCCTTTTTATGATCTCTTTAGGATATAGGCCCAGTAGTGACACTGCTGGATCAAAGGGTATGAACAATTTGATAGCCTTTTGAGCATAGTTTCAAATTACTCTCCAGAATGGTATACCTCCACCAACAATGTATTAGTATCCCAGTTTTCCCACATATCCTTCAACATTCATCATTATCTTTTCCTGTCATCTTATCCAATCTGAGAGATGTAAAGTGGTACTTCAGAGTTGTTTTAATTTGCCTTTCCTTAATTATTAGTAATTTATTTAGAGTATTGTTTCATATGACTAAAATGGTTTTAAATGTTTCATCCGAAAAAGAAATTGTCTGTTCTTCAATGATACAGGTGAATTTTATCTATTTCTCATGAAAAGACCATATATGAACAAAAAAATTTGATCTCCAAACATTGAAATCAATTCTACTGGGTTTTTAAAATTAATTTAAAGCCACAAAAAGAGAATAAACATTATGTGCAGAGCAAAACATGGCAGGATTCAGAAATAAAACAATACATTTCTTTTTGAATAAAGCCTATTTAATAAATATTATACATTGTGTTCAGAGCTGCCCATCTTTTCTTTCTTATAGATTTTCTTTTGTCCTCTGCTATGGACTTTCTATTTTATTTTTTTCCCCTTATTTGCCCCCACTCCATATATGAATATGTAATGCATGTATATGTGATTATGTATATGTATGTATATACACATGTGTACATGTGTATATACATACAACCATGCATATATAAATATACACATATGCATTCATATATACATAAACATACACATATGTGTTTATATATATATATACACCGACATATGCATAGATATGTACAATCATAAATATATATTGATTTATACATTCATATATAAAATCTGTGTAAGACTGTTATGCCTGTTTCTTTTCTGTTTTTCTGAAGGTAGATAACTTCTTTCTTCATAAGTCCAGTTCTTTCTATTTTCTAAATTCACCAATTCATTATTTCCTATATCACAACAATATTATAATATTATACTATCTAGTTACTTTAAATATTCTAAAACAATATTCTTAATATGGCTGCTATATAGTAAAGATTCCCTATTTTTTTCTCATTTGATTAAATCTGTTTAAGTTTTAACTTTATCTAAGATCATAATAACTGTCAATATTTTTTAACCTAATAAATTCTATTCTTGATCTTTATTTCATGTTTTTGCGTGTGTCTCATTTCCCATCCCTCCTGACTCTTCTGCTGTACTACCATCTGCTATGTTATCCTACTATTACTTAACCTATTACTTCCAGGGATTTCTCCATTATCTTCTCCCCCACTCTTTTCCCTTCTTGTTTTTTTTTTTTTTTAGAAAACTTTTATATCCTTCCAAATATGTATATTGTTCCTTTTTTTATCCCATTCCCACTAATCTACAAATCCTCTATACATCTAATCACTCATTCTTTTATTATTTTTTAATTTAAAAGACTTTTATTCTATTATAAATGTATCTGGTGTGGGCAGGGTTCTTTCTAAATATCCCATCCTTCCCCATCCCCTCACCCTCTTATTTCTAGCTGAATTTAGAATACTTTTGTGTATATATGTATGTGTATACACAAACACACTTACATACATATACACATACATCTAGGTATGTATGTATATACGTATTGTTCTCTCTTAAAGCTATTCATGATGAGAGTAGGGTTTTAGAATAGTAGTTTGAGACTCCTCTTCCCACATCTAATTTCTTTGTGTCAGTTTTTTCATTCACACTTCATTTCTATAAAATAATAACTTTTTTCTTACCTTTTTATACATGTTTTTTTTTTTTTTTTAGGATTATAACATTCTCAGCTCTACCACACTCTTTCTTTTAAAGTACCCATTATTAAAGGCAATCGTAGACATATGCTTTATATTTCCTTGTGCAAAACACAATCTGTCCTTATTGAGTTTCTAATAATTAGCCTTTGATGTTTATCCTACAAATGTAGGATAATTTCCCTTGGATTTTGTAAGTCAAATTTTCTATCGAATTCAGATCTTTTCACAAAAAATTCCTGCAAGTCTGGAAATTCATTGAATGTCCAATTTTGTTTATTTATTTGCTTATTTTTGTACTTCAAGAGTATTCCCATCTTTGTTGGGTATGGCACTTTCAGCTACAATCCCTGTTTTTTTGCTCTTTAATTTATAGTGTCCCAAGATCTGTGGAATTTTAGTGTAGCCATAGCTAGAAATTATATGATTTTGCTGGTGTCATTGACATATCTGAATTGTTTTGCTTATTGTTCATAATGTTTTTTTCTTAAGATGGAGGTTTTAGGATTTAGTTATGATGGTTTTGTAGGTTTATATCATATGATCACTTTCAGGTGGTGATCTTTGAATTTTTTTCCTATTTCTACTTTTTTTTCTTCTTATATTATTGTATCAAGATTCTTATTTTTTTTAATTATAGCTTTCAGGCAGTCTGAATACTTTTACATTTTCTCTTTTTCAGCTGATCTCTGAATCACTTGTTTTTCTTACAAGGTGTTTTACACATTTATGTTTTGTTTTATTATTTCTAGGTCTCATAACTTTACTGGCTTTCCTTGACAAATTCTAAATTTCAAGGAATAATGTTTTTTTTTTTTTCCTTATGATTCTGAATCTGCTTTTCCAGTTTGTTGAATTTCTTTTCATAATCTCATTTTTTCTTGGATTGTTCCTTTAAAAAAATTCCTTAAGCTCTCCCCTTTTAAAATCTTTTTTGAGTTTTTCTATGAACTCTTTTGGTGCAGGTATCCATTTTACATTAGAGTACCTCACAATTCCACCAACAATGTATTGGTGTTTTCCCATGTCCCCTCCAACTTTCAGCATTATCTTTTCCTGTCATCCTAGCCAATCTGACAAGTGTGTAGTAGTATCTTAGAGTTGCATTAATTTTCATTTCTCTGATCAATAGTGATTTAGAGAACCTTTTCATATGACTAAAAATAGTTTCAATTTCTTCATCTGAAAATTCTTAAATTAATGTAAAAATGTCTTGCCAATTTATTACTCCCCTTCTAAACTTGTATGCATTAGTTTTGTTTGTACAAAACATTTTTAATTTAATATAATCAAAATTATCTAATTGGCTTTCAATTATGACTTCCAGGTTTTTTGGACACAAATTCCTTCCTTCTCCACAGATCTAAGAGGTAAACTTTTCTATATTATTTTATTTTGCTTATAATGTTATTCTTTTTTTTTTTTTACATATTTTTAATAGCTTTTTATTTACAAGATATGCATGGGTAATTTTTCCACATTGACAATTGTAAAACCTTTTGTTCCAACTTTTCTCCTTCTTCCTCCCACCCATTCCCCTAGATGGCAGGTTGACTAATACATGTTAAATATGTTAAAGTATAAGTTAAATACAATTTGTACATATTGTTCTTAAGAGAGACAGAAACAGAAAGAATTTTGCAATTTGAAACCATCAATTATGTCAACAATCTCCTGGAATTGTAATTGGTCATTGTGTAGATCAGCCCTTAACTTTTTCTAAATTGTTTGCTTTTATGTTTTCTTTTACAAACTCTTGTTCCTGTTGTGTTTACTTCATTTTACATTTTTGCATATGAATCATGCCATGTTTCTCAAAAACTATTCTTTTTGTCAATTCTTTAGTGCAATGATATAAATCTTAGCTATTTTATTCCATTATATTCTTCTACTATAATCTATTCAGCTCTTACCAAGCTAGAGAGAGTACGGGGCCTGAATTCAGAAAACTCATCTTCCTGAATTCTAATCTGGATGGTTCTATCTAAGCGGACACTTATATAATGTTATTCTTTATGTCTAAATCATGAATCCATTTTGACCTTATCTTGGTATGTGGTATTAGGTGTGGATCAATGCCTATTTTATTCCATACTGGTTTCCAATTTTCCCAGCAGTTTTTGTCAAATAGTGAGTTTTTATTTGAAAAGCTGGGGTTGAGGGTTTGTCAAACACTAGACTGCTATTATTGACTATTTTGTCCTATGATCCTAACCTATTCCACTGATTGAGTACTGTATTTCTTAGCCAGTAATAAATGATTTTGATGACCACTGTTTTATGATATAGTTTTATGTTTGGCACAGCTGGGCCATCTTCACTGGATTTTTTTTCATTAATCCCCTTGAAATTCTTGACTTTTTTTTTTTCAGATAAACTTTGTTATTATTTTTTCTAGGTCTGTAAAATAATTCTTTGGGAGTTTCATTGATATGGCACTAAATTAGTAGATATATTTAGGTAGAATTGTCATTTTTATTATATTCACTTGTGATGTTTTTTATGCCCTAATACATGGTCAACTTTTGTATAGGTTCCATGAACCGCACAAAAAGAAGTAAACTCCTTTCTGATTCCATTCAATTTTCTCCAAAGATTTATCATACCTAATTTTTCTAAAATTTTGTTTACCTCCTTAACTTCTTTCTTATTTATTTTGTGCTTCTATTTATCTAATTCTAAGAGAGCAAGGTTGAGATACCTCTTTAGTACAGGTTTGCTCTCTATTTTTTCTTACATGTTTTTTAACTTCTCTAGGAGTTTGGATACTATACCATTGGTGCATATATGTTTACTATTGATATTACTTCATTTTCTATGGTACTCTTTGGCAAGATAAAGTTTCTTTCCTTATCTCTTTTAATTAATTCTACCTTTGTTTCTGCTTGATCTGAGATCATGATTGCTACCCCTCCTTTTTCACTTCACCTGAATTATAATAGATTCTGCTCCAGCCCATTACCTTTACTCTGTATGTATGACTCTGCTTTAAATGTGTTTGATGTAAGCAACATTGTAGATTCTGGCTTTTGATCCAGTCTGCTATCTGGTTCTGTTGTATGGGAGAGTTCATCTCATTCACATTCACAGGTAAAATGATTAATTCTATATTTCCTGCCATCTTATTTACCCCAAGTTATGCTATCCTCTTTCCCTTCCCCATTCCCGTCTCTCCAGTAATATGTTTTTGACCACCACCTCCCTCATACAGCCCTTCCCCTTTAGAGCCCCTCCTCTTTTCTTATACCTTTCCCCTAATTCTTGTGTTTTTCCTTCAACTAATCTTCACTTTTCTTTTCCCCTCTTCCCTTCCACTTTCCGATAAGGTGAGAAAAGTTTCTCTATGAAACCAAATATGTATGACATTCTCTCTTAGATCCAAATCTAATGAGAGTGAAATTCCCACATGCTCACCTCCCTCCCTTCTTTCCCTCATTTAAATAATTGGTCTTCTTTGCCCCTTTGTGAGATGTAATTTCCCTTATTTTACCTCCTTTTATCTCTTTTTCCAGTATAATCCCCTTTCCACCTCTAGTTTCTTTTTCATATTATCACAATGAAATGAAATTATACCCACACTCTCTAAGCATATCCATAACAGAAATATAGTTCTCAAGAGTTCTTTCCTTTTCACCTTTTTATGCTACTCTTGTGTTCTGTGTTTGGAGATCAAATGTTTTGTTCAGTTCTGGTTTATCATCAGAAATAGATGAAATTCACCTATATCATTGAATGGTCATCTTCTTCCCTGAAGGATAATGTTCATTTTAGCTGGATAGCTTATTATTGGCTGTAATTGGAATATCAGATTCCTAGCTGTTGATCCTTTAAGATGGAAGCTGCCAGGTCCTGGGTAATCCTGATTGTGGATTATTTCTTTGTGTGTCCTTGCAATATCTTTTCCTTGGTGTCATAGTTCTGAAATTTAGCCACAATATTCCTTGTGATTTTTAATTTGGGGTCTCTGTGATAGGTGAATTCTTTCAATGGTTATTTTGCCTTCTGATTATAGGACAGAACAGTTTTAGGTTATGATATCCTGAAGGATGATGTCTAGGATTTTTTTTTTTCATCTTGGCTTTTGGGAAGTCCAATAATCCTTAGATTGTCTCTCTCCTAGATGTATTTTCCAGGTCAGTGGTTTTTCCTAGGAAATATTTCATATTTCTTCTATTTTTTTTTCATTTTTGGTTGTGTTTGGCTGATTTTTTTTATTATAACTTTTTATTGACAGAACCCATGCCAGAGTAATTTTTTACAACATTATCCCTTGCACTCACTTCTGTTCCGATTTTTCCCCTCTCTCCCTCCACCTCCTCCCCTAGATGGCAAGCAGTCCTATATATGTTAAATATGTCACTGTATATCCTAGATACAATATATGTGTGCAGAACAGAACAGTTCTCTTGTTGCAGAGGGAAAATTGGATTTAGAAGGTAGAAATAACCCAGGAAGAAAAACAAATGCAAACAGTTTACATTCATTTCCCAGTATTCTTTCTTTGGGTGTAGCTGCTTCTGTGCATCATTGATCAATTGAAACTGAGTTAGGTCTCTTTGTCAAAGAAATCCACTTCCATCAGAATACATCTTCATACAGTATTGTTGTTCAAGTATATAATGATCTCCTGGTTCTGCTCATTTCATTAGCATCAGTTCATGTAAGTATCTCCAAGCCTCTCTGTATTCATTCTCCTGGTCATTTCTTACAGAACAATAATATTCCATAACATTCATATACCACAATTTACCTAACCATTCTCCAATTGATGGGCATCCATTCATTTTCCAGGTTCTAGCCACTACAAAGAGACCTGCCACAAACATTTTGGCACATACAGGTCCCTTTCCCTTCTTTAGTATCTCTTTGGGCTATAAGCCCAGTGGTAGCACTGCTGGATCAAAGGGTATACACAGTTTGATAACTTTTTGGGCATAATTCCAGATTGCTCTCCAGAATGGTTGGATTCATTCACAACTCCACCAACAATGCATCAGTGTCCCAGTTTTCCCACATCCCCTCCAACATTCATCATTATTTTTTCCTATAATCTTAGCCAATCTGACAGGTATGTAATGGTATCTCAGAGTTGTCTTAATTTGCCTTTCTCTGATCAATAGTGATTTGGAACACTCTTTCATATGAGTGAAAATAGTTTCAATTTCATCATCTGAGAATTTCTGTTCATATCCTTTGACCATTTATCAGTTGAGAATGGCTTGATTTCTTATAAATTAGAGTCAATTCTCTATAATTCTCTATATATTTTGAAAATGACTCCTTTATCAGAACCTTTAACTGTGAAGATATTTTCCCAGTTTGTTGCTTCCTTTCTAATCTTGTTTGCATTAGTATTGTTTCTACAAAGGCTTTTTAATTTGATGTAATCAAAATTTTCTATTTTGTGATCAGTAATAGTCTCTAGTTCAACTTTGGTCACAAATTTCTTCCTCCTCCACAAGTCTGAGACGTAAACTATCCTATGTTCCTCTAATTTATTTATAATCTCGTTCTTTATGCCTAAATCATGGACGCATTTTGATCTTATCTTGGTATAGGGTGTTAAGTGTGGGCCCATGCCTAATTTCTGCCATACTAATTTCTAGTTATCCCAGCAGTTTTTGTCAAATAATGAATTCTTATCCCAAAAGTTAGGATCTTTGGGTTTGTCAAACACTAGATTCTTGTAGTTGACTATTCTGTCTTGTGAACCTAACCTATTCCACTGATCAACTAATCTATTTCTTAGCCAATACCAAATGGTTTTGGTGACTGCTGCTTTATAATATTGTTTTAGATCAGTTACAGCTAGGCCACCTTCATTTGACTTTTTTTTTTCATTAATTTCCTTGAGATTCTTGACCTTTTATTATTCTATGTGAATTTTGTTGTTATTTTTTCTAGATTAAAATATTTTCTTGGGAGTCTGATTGGTATAGCACTAAATAAATAGATTAGTTTAGGGAGTATTGTCATCTTTATTATATTCGCTCGGCCTATCCAAGAGCACTTAATATTTTTCTAATTATTTGTCTAACTTTATTTGTGTGAAAAGATTTTTTTTGTAATTTTGCTCATATAATTCCTGACTTTCCTTTGGTAGATAGATTCTGAAATAATTTATGCTGTCAACAGTTATTTTGAATGGAATTTCTCTTTGTATTACTTGCTGATGGATTTTGTTGGTGATGTATAAAAATGCTGAGGATTTATGGGGATTTATTTTGTATCCTTCAACTTTGCTAAATTTATGAATTATTTCTAATAGATTTTTAGTAGAATTTTTGGGGTTCTCTAAGTGTACCATCATATCATCTGCAAAGAATGATAGTTTGGTTTCCTCATTGGTATTTGGCTGATTGTTGATGTCATTCACTAATTTTTATTGTATTATTTTCTTCAATTACCCTTTATAGCTCCTTTTATTTAGCCAATTGAATCACATTTTTTTTCCATCTCACAAATTCTGTTTTTCAATGAATCAGTATCTTTTTCAGATCTATTTTTAAGGAGTTATTTACTTTTTCCTTTTCATCAAATCTTTTTTCTAGGGTGTGCTTTTCCTATTTCTTCTTGCAAAAATATCATTTCCTTTCCACATTATTTTTTACTCTCTTTTAAGATCATTTATGAAAACTTCCAAGAAAGTCTTGTCAAATGAGAGTCAGCTCATATTGCTCTTTGGGGCTTCTTCTGGAGTGGATTTTCTTTTAGGAATATCTGGATTTGAGGTCTGTTCTTTTGGTGAGAGTTCTTTTGGGAGTTTTTAATGCTTAAAGTCTGCTCTTAACACAACAGAGCCATAGCTGCTTCTGTTTGCCCTAGAGTAGTTATGCTGATTGACTTTCATTGCTGAGTATTCACAGCTAGGTCCCTTGTTGTTCTTCTGGGGCTCAGTAGTTTACAATTTTCCTTCTGTATCAAATTTGCTAGATCACCCACTTGCAACAAGGATAGAGTAGCTCAAGAGACTTACAGAAGACCCCTAGTTATGTGAAAGCTGCCACTCTTTGATTCCCAGCCTCAGCTACTTGCTCCCAAGCAAGTGGTCTGAGCTCAGCAGACTGTCCCCCTGCCAGTTTGAAATACACCCAATCTGAAGTATCTTCTTCTAGAAAGTGTTGTACTCCAAATATTTGTGGGTTCTGTGATTCCAAAACCAGGTTAGAAACTTAATCTACTGTTGGTTTGAGAGAATGTTAAAAGAGCTCACTGAAAGTTGTGGCTCCTCTCTGTCATCTTGTCTCCCTCTCTAATGTTTTTAGTATGAGGGGTGTTGGAATTTACCAAATGCTTTTTCTGTATCTCATATGATTGAGGTAATCATGTGATTTTTGTTAGCTTGCTTGTTGATATAGTCAAGTATTCTAATAGTTTTTCTAATATTGAACCAGCCCTGCATTCCTGGTATAAATCCTACTTGGTCATAATATATTATCCTGGGATGACTTTCTGTAATCTTTGTTAATATTTTATTCAAGATTTTTGAATCAATATTCAATAGGAAAATTGGTATATAATTTTCCTTCTCTGTTTTCATCCTACATGGTTTAGGTATCAGCACTATATCTGTGTCATAAAAGAAAGTTGGTAAGACTCCTTCTTTCCCTATTTTTTCTAATAGTTGTCATAGTATTGGAATTAATTGATCTTTAAATGTTTGGTAGAAATCACATGTAAATCCATTTGGTAGAATCTACATGTAAAGTCCTGGAGATTTTTCTTAGGGAGTTTTTTTTTTTTTTTTTTATTAGCTTCTTCTATTTGTTTTTCTAAAATGCGATTATTTATGTATTTTTTTCCTTTTCTGCTAACCTGGGCAATCTAAAATTTTGTAGATATTCCTCCACTTCACTTAGATTATCAAATTTATTGACATATACTTGGGAAAAAAAGCTCCTAATTATTGCTCCAATTTCCTCTTCTTTGGTGGAAAATTCTCTTTTTCATTTTTGAAACAATTTGATTTTCCTCTTTCCTTTTCCTAATTAAATCAACTAAAGGTTTATCTGTTTTATTGGCTTTTTCATAAAACCAACTCTTACTTTTATTTTCTTAGTTTTCTTACTTTTAATTCTATTAAACTCCCTTTTTATTTTCAGAATTTCAAATTGGTATTTATTTGAAGGTTTTAAATTTGTTCTTTTTCTAATGTTTTTTAATTGTAAGTCCAATTTATTGATGTTCTCTTTCTCTATTTTATGCAAGTAAGCATCTAGAGATATAAAATTTCCCCAATAACTGTTTTGACTACATCCCACAGATTTTGGTAAGTTGTCTCACTATTGTCATTCTCTTGGATGAAATTATTATTGTGTCTATGATTTTTTTTGTTTCACCCATACATTCTTTAAGATTAGATTATTTATTTTCCAATTAATTTTTGGTCTATTTTCCTCTGATCTTTTATTGCATGTAAGTTTTATTGCATAATGATCTGAAAAAAGTATTTACTATTTCTTCCTTTGTTTGATTTTGAGGGATTTATGTCCTAATACATGTTCAATTTTTGTATGTTTTTTTATGAACTACTGAGGAAAAGTATACTGCTTTCTGTCTCTATTCAATTTTCTCCAAAGATCTATATACCTAACTTATCTAACATTTTGTTTACTTCCTTAATGTCTTTCCTATTTATTTTGCAGTTTGATTTGTCTAGCTCTAAGAGAGCAAGGCTGGGATTCCCCCATTAGCATAGTTTTGCTGTCTATTTCTTCTTGCAGCTCTCTTCATTTCTCCTCTAGGAATTTGGGTGTTATACCATTTGGTGCCTATATATTTACTATTGATATTACTTCATTATCTGTGGTATCCTTTAGCAAGATATAGTTTCCTTCCTTGTCTCTTTTAATTAGCTCTATATTTGCTTTTATTTGATCTGAGATCAGGATTGCTACCCCTGCTTTTTTTTTTTTTTTTTTTTTAACTTCACCTGAAACATAATAAAGTCTGCTCCAGCTTTTTACCTTTCCTCCATATGTATCACTTTGTTTTAAATGTGTTTCTTGTAAACAACAATTTGTGGGATTCTCAATTTTAATCCAGTCTGCCATCCACATCTGTTTTGTGGGAGAGGTCATCCCATTCATATTCACAATTAAAATGACTAATTGTAAATTTTCTGCCATCTTATCACCCTAAATTATGCTTTTTTCCTCCTATCCCTTTCCAATACTCCCCAGTATTGTGGTTCTGACCACCACTTCCCTCACTTAGCCCTCTCCCTTTCTTACACCTTTCCCCTACTACTTCTTTTTTCCCTTCTATTAGCCTCTTCTTTTCTTTCCACTTTCTGCTCCCACTTCCCTATAAAGTGAGACAAGTGTCTCTGTGAAACCAAATATGTCTGAAATTCTCTCTTTGAGCTAAATCTGCTGAGAATAAGAGTCATACAATGCTCACTCCCTCCTTTCTTTTCCTCAATTATAATAGGTCTTCTTTGACTCTTCATGAGATATATTTTCCCTTATTTTACCTCCATTTTCCTCTTTTCCCACTACAATCCCCTTTCTACCTCTTGTTACTTTTTCATATTATCACAATAAAATCAAATTAAACCTGTACTCTCTATATTTACCCATAACATAAATATAGTTCTCAAAATTTCTTCCCTTTTCACCTTTTTATGCTTCTCTTGAGTTCTGTAGTTAGAGATTGAAATTTTTGTTCAGCTTAGATCTTTTCATCAGGAATAGATGAAATTCCCTTGAATCATTCAATGTCCATCTTCTTCCATGAAAGATAATGCTCATTTTTAGCTGGATAGATATTGTTGGCTGTAATCCAAGTTTTTTTTTTTGCTTTTCAGAATATCAAATTCCAGGCTCTTCGATCCTTTAAAGTAGAAGCTGCTAGGTCCTGGGTAATCCTGATTGTGGCTTTTTGGTAATTAGGTTGTTTCTTTCTGGCTGCTTGCAATGTTTTTAAGTTGGTCCAATAGTTCTGAAATTTAGCCAGAATATTCCTTAGAGTTTTCTTTTGGGGTCTTTTTCAGGAAGTGATAGGTGAATTCTGTCAATGATTATTTTGCCTTCTGATTCTAGGACATCAGGGCAGTTTTATTTGATGATTTCCTGAAGGATAATGTCTAGGCTCTTTTTTCATCATGGCTTTCAGGAAGTTCAATAATCCTTAGATTGTCTCTCCTGGATATATTTTGCAGGTCAGTTGTTTTTCCAGGTGCTGAGTTCTCCCAGGGCTCAGAGGCTTACAGGTTGCTTTTTGCATTGCTTTTGGGTTTCTTTCAGGAAAGCTAATAAGCCATCCACATGCAACCAGGAAAGAGTGGCCTAAGAGACTCACAGATGTTTCCTCAGTTTCCTGATGCAGCAATACTCTGGGTTGCCACCCCAGTTCCTTGCCTCAGGTTCCCCTTTGCTGTGGTCCGGGATTGACAGACTGTCCCCCTGCCCAGTTGAAAAAGACCTGTTCTGAAGTTCTTCCAAGGTATCTTCTTCTCGAAGTTGTACTACAAATATTTGTGAGTTCTGTCTCTTCAAAGCGAGTTTAGAGGCTTAATCTGCTGCTTTTTGAGAGAAAGGTCAGAAAAGGTCACAGCAAGTCATGTCTGCTCTCCCCCATCTTGGCTCTGCCCCTCTCTCACTAGCTTTAAAAAGTAAGAATGCTGTGATCACTGGCATGGATATCACTTCTTTTAACCAAATAAAGTTGCCTAAACAGAAAACAGTACCTCTCTTTGAGTAGCTTGGGCTCTTGAACTTTCCAAAATGCTAAGCAAAAGTGTTTGCTGTATTTCTTTTTCATTGAGGAAAAAGCAGTACTTTTTTAAAAAGCTAAGCTTATGAAAAATATACTAATACCATAAATGGATTCTTTGCTGGGAAGTAAGACTGAAAAATAAAACAAAAACAACATTGTTTTGCATTTGAGCTGTTAGACACAGCTTATTGAAATAAGCAGAAATTAAAGAAAAAAAAATTTTTAAGAAAACCAAGAATTCTTAGATAATTTTAGTAGGTGGAAATGGAGAGTAACAAACTTGGGGAAAGCATCAGAAAAAGATTTTTAGCATTCCAAAAATAGTTGAGCTAACTTTCTTTAAAATACCCCCACATTGCACTTAAAATACTAAATAAAATTTTTAACACAAATATTAGATTTTTTAAAGAAAAGCAACAATATTTGAGATAAGGATTGTGAAATAAAGTTGTAATGCCAGCTGTTAACCTAATGTCAACATCTATATAACATATGTATATAACATACATATAATATATGTGTAATATATGTTAAATAAGATCAATGAAAATAAATAAAAGAAAATAACCAGGGGGATTCAAAATTCTGTATTCTAAACATGAAGTCATTACTGGCCAGGAGTAGAATAAGCAAAATCTTGAGGAAAAGGAAAAAAAAATAATTCATCTCATTCATGTGTGCACTCATTCCAACAATGACAATGTCATCTTTCCTTAAATAATTTCATGAGTTAAAAATATCCATCACTTTATGAGTAGTGATCTGGTTAGTGTCCCTTCATAACTTAGCAAGTAGTTAAGGTACTGGTCCTAAACATAAAACCTTTCTAGCTTTATTGGATATAAATAATTTTGTTTGTCAGTTCCTTCTTCAGCTCCTATTCCATATGAGGACCTGAGAAAATCAGAGATAAATGAATTGCCCAGAGTCACACAGCTAGTAAATAAAATCTGATCTCAGCTTTGAACTCATAAAGATAAGACTTGCTGACTTCAGATTGGATCCTCTATCCTTAGTAACCCTTTGTCCTCAGCTAGCTGCCTGCCTACATTACAAGATACAAAATACTTCAAAATCATTCAAAAACCTTATATTCACAAACTTTATTGAAACTTTTCAAGTATGATCGGGAATTCTCATTGAGAAACACTCTTACATATATGCTGTGGCTCTCCCTCCATATACGAAAATTTGAACTCTGTGAAGGCATGGAATTTCATTTAAAAATTTTTTATACCACCCATGATTTTCTCAGATCCTCATCTGTAATATAAACTGAAGAAGAAACTGGCAAACAAAATTAGTTTCTTTCTCAAGAAAACTTCAAATGGGGTCACAAAAAATCAGACACAGCTAAAATGACTAAATAACCACATGTAGGTAAAAGGAGATGTCACTCCCAATTTGTGGAGATAATACTAAGGTGACACTGATGAAGTTGGGGAAACATTTTTTTTGAGTGGGATCTAGTGATGATTCTAATTACTTTTGGCTAAGAAACATCTTAAAAATAAGCCACAAATATAGAAAAGAAACCATCATATTCCTAATTTCCTAATAGAATGAAATTCTTTGATTAAAATTTGAGCCCCCTCTCTTTGAACTGATTGAATCTTGCTCCCATAGAAAGAGTTTATGTATGCTTGTGTATTTTTGATACATTCTAATCTGTGTAATTTCTCTGATTTTTATTTGCTTGGGTAAATTAGTTATTTGTTACTAATCCTTAGTGCTTTTATAAAACTAACATTTGATTGCAAAATATCTAGTTGATAAGTATAAATGAAAGTTTTCCTTCCTCCTGCAGTTTGACCAAAATCAGCCTTATATCCCTTAACCAGAGATTTGAATGACAGGATAGATATAATTGTAGCTATTTTTTAAATGTTGCCAATAAATGTAATAAGTGCCCAGTCTTAACTTTTCCTCTGATATTTTCAAGGTGTACATTTAAAGTAGTTTGGATTCTAAAGATGTCTTTTCTTTTCACCCACTAGTGGTTTCTATGTATTTGGACAACCAATGTTGACATGCATATCTTATATGAAGATCCTCCTAAATGATGTGTATATGGAAATTATACTTATAATTCTGTGCACATGCAACTCCCCCATTAATTCTATACATACTTGCAATCACATTAAATATTCCCATTCTTCCTGAACTTCTAACTTCACCAGTCCTACCATTCTTCTGCTATTGGTGAGTTATGTAAATCAAGTAGCATCTAACACAGAGCTTGAATAAACAGTGGCCTTATGATGTTCATTGTCACCTACTATTTCTGTCTTCTTGTGAGCATCTATTTTCATAGGTTGTATGCACTGTAAGAATGTGCAAATGTTAGATCCCAGCTTGTTGCTTTTTTTATCTTATATTTTGAATATATTTATGTCCCAATAAATGCCAAATATTGTTGGACTAAAGATGACCTAGCTATCTTATCCACTTTGTTCTTGATACTTGATTTGTCCCAACTATATATAGCTTTAGTATTCATTGTACCAGGTCCAAAGTCTTTTATAGGACTTTTATTTTTAAAGTAATCTTCCTAAAATAATTGGAATGGGGGCAGAGCCAAGATGGCGGAGAAGGCACACATGACTTTCTAAGCTCCTCTCATCCCCTCACAACCAACTATTATATTCAGACTCAAAAAGAGCACTTGACTGCTAAAATTCATAAAGGTTAGAAGCACACAATTTACCAGCCAAAGATAATCTGGAAGATCACCAGAAAAGGTTTGTTCTGAGGGGCCAGAAACAGACTAAGGCAGGGGGAGAACGCACCAGAGCAGACCAGGGGGGGAGGTGACCTCTGTGGCTAAGAAAAAAACCTGCTGAGGCAACTGGTCTTCCTTGATTACAAAAGCAGTAAACTCGAAATTAAAGCCTAAAACAGAGGGTACTCTAAAAATGCCGAACCTAAAAGATCTGGACTACTCAAACCCCTAAGGACCAGGCAAACCGAAGACAGCCCTGAGCCAATCCTGCAGTACAGGGCTTTTGTGGGGGCAGTTACAAATCTACAAGGCAAGGGGGCACAGCCTGGGGCAGCCTTTCCCTGACAGTGGGGGCGGCTGGGGCAATAGAACTTCCCCAGCAGACTGTGGTTCCTGGGGCAGAGATGGGAATATTCACTGCTCAGCAATACCTACAGCCCCAGGCAGGATTTGGCTTGGGGTAGTGAAAATTTCACTGCTCGGAGCGGAGCCAAGATGGCGGAGAAGACACACGCGACTTTTCTAAGCTCTTTCTTTTTCCCCTTTATCAATATTATATAGCCCTCTAGTCTTGACTGCTCAATTCGTAAAGATAAAAGTAGAAAACCACCGGGCCGAAAATCCAGTCTCAGCAAAAAAGGTTGGTGCCGGGGCCGGGGGAGATCGGGCAGACGGGAGAAAATTAGATTCGAGGAGGTCTCAAACCGAGGGTGAAAGCAAGACCAACGCCTGCCCCCAACCCGCAGTACGGGGCTTTTCCTTGGGGAGTTTGATCCTGCCGAGGGGCGCCCCGGGTTAGCCTCCAATCTGCACAGTGGGGAGCTCGGGGGGATAAATTTCCAGGGCCGATTTCATCGGGCAGAGACCTGGGCAGAGAGTGGTGGTCCGTTCGGTCTGTGGTCTGCCGTCACGCTAATATCCATCCCAAGCTCCCGGCCTGGGGGGCATTTTCCACCCCTTTGTTCTAGCCTAGGGCAGATAATCCCCAGCCCTATAACAGTTTATAGGGCCATGCTGAATCCATTTCCGTTGGGGGAAGGAAAACCTCACTCAGGCCCCCTCCCGGCAAATCGGTTTTCTCTTCCCTGCCTGCAGAGGAAGCTGGAACCCCCAGCCGGAGACCCAGCCTAAAGGCTTTAAAACTGAATAAAAAGATGAAAAGAACGATCGACAGCTTCTATGCAGAAAAAGAGCAGGTCAGCAAACCTGAAGAGACCCAAACACAAAAAATGCATCAGACTGTCCTCCTTACAAATCTCCTCATAGAAAAGACCCTTAAAAAGTCTCAAAAAGAGGTTAGAAGATAAATGGGGAAAGGAAAGGAAGTCTTACAAAGAAACAAACTTCCTGAAATACGAATTGAAAAATAAAAATTCACTAGAAAGTGGATTTGTGAATGGGAAAAGACAAAGAACTCCAAAAATAGGATCCGTGGGTTGAAAAGAAAAGAACACGCAAGAAAGTAGGATCCGGAATTGGAAAAGACAAAAAAGTAAGAAAGTAGGATTGTGAATTGGAAAGAAAATAATTCATTAAAAAAAAAAATTAGTGAAATGGAAAAAAATTCCACAGACCAAAACAATAATTAAAACTCAATTGGACTTGAAAGAAAAAAAGCTAAGAAGAAAATAATTCTTTAAAAATTAGAACTGAACAAATTGAAACTAATGATTCATTGGACAGCAAGAATCAGTCAACAAAAAAAAAAATGACAAACTGGAAAACCCGTTATCTACTTGAAAAACCACAGACTTGGAAAAATAGATCAGGAGAGATAATCTGAGGATTATTGGACTTTTAAATATAATGAAAAAAGGCCTAGATATATTTTCGAAATATAAAGACAACTGCCCAGATGTAAAGAATCAGAAGGTAAAATAGGCATTGAAAGAATTCACGAACATCTTCTGAAAGAAACCCCAAAATAAAACCCAAGGAATATTGTGGCAAAATTTCAGAACTATAATTAAGGAAAAAAATTTTACAAGCAGCCAAAAAAATTTAAATACCGAGGTGCCACAAAAGGACACCCAAGATCTGGCTGCCTCTACATTAAAGGAAAGAAGGGCCTGAATTGATATTAAAGGCACAAGAACTTGAATGCAAAGAATAAACTCCCACGTGAGCTTTTCTTCCAGGGAAAAGATGGAATTTAATAAACAAATGAATTATTTATTTCTAAGAAAAACCAGAACTAAAAAAAATTTGATCTAAAATAGAACCAAGAGTGCAGAAAAAGGTAAAATAACCTTGAGTTACCTGTTGTGGATAACAAAAAGAATACAATAATTTGATTGTACTGATATAACATAAAAAGGGAAGAGATATGGAAAAGGGATGATGGCAGAATAAGGTGGGAAGGAGGGATAAAAGGGTAAACCACATCCCACAAAGGGCTAAGGAAACTTATCATATCTGAGGGAATTTAGAGGGGGAGGAAATTTGGTGAATCTTACCTCATCGAGTTGGCTCAAAGAAAAATAATTGACATTTTTTTGAGAAAATTCTCCCGCCTCATTAAAACGGGGGAGAGGAAAAGGGAAAAGAAAAAGAGAAAAGGGAAGGAAGGGGAAAACTAAAGGGGGAGGGAGGGATTTAAAAGGATAAGTATCGTGAACAAGGGGGTACAAAGTTTAAAAGGGGAAAGAGGGTTGGGGAGGCAAGAATAATAAAGCACAACTGGGGTTAAGGGATGGCAGGAAATAAATTTAGTAATTCTAACCAAAATGTGAATGGGATGAACTCCCCAAAGAGAGGCAGAACAGACTGAAGAAATGAACCCTACAATATTTGTTTACAAGAAACACATTTAAAGCGGGGGGAACATATAATAAAAGTAAAAGGCTGGGCAAAAATCTTTATGCTGCAGGTGAAGTCAAAAAGAGAAGCCATCCTTATCTCAGATCAACAAAAAGTAAAATTGATCTAATTAAAAGAGAAAGGAAGGAACTAATCCTCTAAAGGAATAAACAACGAAGCAATATCAATAAAAACATATATGCACCAATGGTATGGCCCCAACTTCCTAAAGGAGGTTGAGAGTTCAAGAAGAAATAGACAAAAAACTGTAATGTGGAGTCTAACCTTTTAAATTAGACAAACAAACCACAAAACAAATAAGAAAGAAATTAAAAAGTAAAAGAATATTAGAAAAATAGGTATTTGGATCTTTGGGAAAAATTAATGGAATGAAGGAATATATTTCCTCTCAGCAGTTCATGGAACCTATTCAAAAACTGACCATATATTGGGACATAAAGCCTCAAAATTAAATGCAAAAAGCAGAAATAGTAAACTTTTTTCAGATAATGATCAATAAAACTACATTCAACAAAAAAAGTTGGGGAAATAGACCAAAAAGTAATTGGCAAAAACTATCTTAAAGAATGATTGAGGAAGACAAATTATAGATAAATTAATAATTTTTAAAATAATACAATGATGAGAATCTACCCAAAAGGGATGCAAAAGGGTAAAAGAGGGAATTTTATATCCTTAGAGGCTTATTTGAATAAAAAGGAAAAAAGATTAATAATTGGGCTTGCAACTAAAAAAACTAAAAAAAAAATTAAAAACCCCAATAAATACTAAATTGGAATTTAAAATTAAAAGGAAAATTAAAATATTGAAAGTAAAAAACTATTGAACTAATTAATAAAACTAAACTGGTTCTAGAAAAGCCAATAAAATAGATGCCTTTGGTAAATCTGATTAGAAAAGGAGGGAGGAAAAAATTAGTAGTCTTAAAAATGAAAAGGAGAACTTTCCACCAATGAAGAGGGTTTAGAAATAATAAGGGTTATTTTGCTCAACTTTATGCCAATAAATTTGATAACCTAATGAAATGGATGACATCCAAAAATATGAACTTCCCAGACTAACAGGGGAGGAAGTAAATGTTTGAATATCCCATTTCAGAAAAGAAAAGAAAAGGCAATTAAACAACTCCCAAGAAAAAATCCCCAGAACCAGATGGTTTTACGTAATTTTACCACAATTTAAAGAACAATTGGCCCCAATCTATAAAATTATTTGATAAAATGGGAATGAAGGGTCCCCAAAATTCTTCTATGACACAGACATTACTGATACCCAAACCAGGTAGGCTGAAAACAGAAAAGAAAATTATACCCAATCTCCCAGATTATTGATCTAAAATTTAAATAAGATATTACAAAAGACCCGAAAATCATTCCAAGATAATACACTATGATCAAGTAGGATTTATACAGGGAATCAGGGCTGGTTCAATTAGGAAAACTATCAATAAATTGGCCATTTAATAACCAAATTAAAAAAAATATGGTCATCTCAATAGATGAGAAAAGATTTGATAAAATCCAAATCATTCCTATTAAAAAACACTTGAGGTATAGGAATAAATGGATTTTCCTTAAAATCAACCATCTATTTAAACCACAGTAAGCATCATATGTAATGGAGACAAACTGCAACCATTCCCAAAAGATCTGGAGGAAACAAGGTTGCCCCTATCACCGTTACTATTTAATATTGTATTAGAAATGCTAGCTATAGAATAAACAGAAAAGATTGAAGGAATAAGAATAGGCAATGGGAAGCCAAATTACCTCTTTGCCGATGACTAATATATGAGAACCCAGAGATTTGCTAAAAAAGTTATTAGAAATAATCCACAACTTTGGTTGTGGTTATAAAAAAAACACAAGTCATCGCATTCTTATATATCATAACAAAATCCAACGTCATAGTTAAAAAGGAAATTCCATTTAGAACTATGATAATATAAAAATTTAGGAATCTATCTAAGGAAAATCAGAAACTTTATGAGCAAAATTGACCACTTTCACACAAATTAAGTCTGATCTAACCAATTGAAAATATTAAATTTGGATAGGGCGGAAATATAATAAGATGACAATATTACCAAACTAATCTATTTATTTGGCTATACCAATAGAGTCCCAAAAACTATTTTAATGACCTAGAAAAAATAACAACAAAGTTCTTTGGAAAAAAAAGGTCAAAATTTCAAGGAATTAATGAAAAAAAAAAATCAAATGATGGGGCTTCTTACCAGATCAAAATTATATTAGAGAGCAGTTACCAAAACTATTTGGTATTGGCAAGGGAATAGATTATTGATCAGTGGAATAGATTAGGTCAAGGGATAAAACAGTCAACAAATATAGCAACCCCTTTGAAAACCCAAAGATCCCAGCTTTTGGAAAGAACTTTTTTTGATAAAATTGCTGGTTAAACTAATATGGGAAACTGGGCATTGATCCATACTTAACACCATACACCAAGATAAGGTCAAAATGGATTCGCCTGGGCATAAAGAAGAAATTATTTAAATTGGGAACATAGGATGTTTACCTCTCAGACCTGTGGAAGGGGAAGGCTTTATAAAAAGAACTAGGATCAATGTCACAAAATAAAAATTTGATTATAAATTTGAAAGTTTTGCACAAACAAAACAATGCAGACAAGATTAGAAGGAAGCTAAACTGGGAAAAAATTTTTTACAGTCAAAGGTTCTGATAAAGGCCCATTTCCAAAATATATAGAGAATTAACTCTAATTTTAAAAATCGCCATTCTCCAATTGAAAAATGGTCAAAGGATATGAAAGACAATTTCAGATGAAAAATTGGAAATATTTCTAGTCAATGAAAAGATGCCCAAGTCATTATTAATCAAGAAATGCAAATTAAGACAACTCTAAGATACCACACACAACCCTGTCAGATTGGCTAAGATGCAGGAAAAAAATATGATTGTTGGAGGGTATGGGGAAAACTGGGACATTGATGCATTGTTGGTGGAGTTGTGAACGAATCCCAACCAGGAGAGTAGTTTGGAACTATTAAAAGTTATCAAACTGTCTTACCTTTGATCCAGCATGTTACTACTGGGATTATATCCCAAAGAGTTATAAAGCAGGAAAGGAAACTTATGTGCAGAATGTTTGTGGCAGCCCTTTTTGCAGTGGTAGAAACTGAAACTGAATGATGTCCATCAGTTGGAATGGCTGAATAAATTGTGGTATATGAAAATTATGGAATATTACTGTTCTGTAAAAATGACCAACAGGATGATTTTCAGAAAGGCCTGAGAGACTTACCGAACTGTGCTGAGTGAAATGAGCAGGACCAGGAGATCATTATATACCAACAAAATCTAGATGATGACCAGTTCTATGGATCAGGCCATCCTCAGCAACGAGATCATCCAAATCTTTCTAATGGGCAGTAATGAACTGAACTAGCTATGCCCAGAAAAAGAACTCTGGGGGACTAAAACCATTACTTGAACCAATCCCTATATTTATCACACATCATTTTTGATTTCCCTTCACAAGCAATTGTACAATAATTAGAGTCTGATTCTTTTGACAAAAATAACGTTTTGGTCATTATACTTATTTTATCTAAGATTTTTAAATATTTAAATCACGGTCATCCCCATCTTAGGGAGGGGGGGGGGGAAAGGGTGAAAATTGGAACAAGAGGTTTGGAATTGTTAATCCTAACGTTAATGTATATATCCTGTAAATAAAAGGCTAAAATAAAAAATAAAATAGAAAAAAAAAAAAAAAAAAAGAAAATTTCACTGCTCAGTGTCTAGCCCCAGGGCGTTTTAAAACACAGGGTTCTTTTTGGGGGCACTTTCCCGGTACCCCAGGACAGATTCCCGGTGGGGAACTCTTTCCCGACATTTCCCTTTCCTCTTTGCTCTTTGTAGTCCATTGGGGACGCTGGTCCCCCACTATACTGCTCTGCAGAGGAAGCGGAATGTCCTGGCCCTGAAGGCGACCCTACAGGGTTTAAAAATGATAAAAAAATAAAAGGACTACTACCCTATAACAGAAAAGGCACTTTCCCAACCCCAGGGTTAATAGGACAGTCTCCAGAAATTGTTGATCCCCAATAAAAAAGGCCTCCTAGGAATATTAAAACCCAAAAGAGAACTAAAGAAAAATAGGGGAAAGAGGTTACAAGACAGCAACAAACCCAAATGTGAATTGAAAAGGTAAAAAACTCCCCAAAAGTAGGGAAACAGTTTAGAATTGGAAAAAAAAAACTCGTTTAAAAAAAATAATTAGTGAAATGGAAAAAAACCAAACAAAACGACCGTTTAAAAACCAATTCCATACACAAAAAAAGGTAAAAAAAGCTAATGGAAAAAACTCACAAAAATGAACGAAAATAAAATGCTGATTCATTGGACATCAAAATCAGTCAAGCAAAACAAAAAAAAAAATGAAAGATTGGAAAAAAATTAAAATGTATTGGAAAACAACAAACCTGGAAAATAGATCTGGAAAGGTAACCTAGGATCATTGGACCCTAAATCATGATGGAAAAAAAAGAGCCTAGAAATTTTTAAAGAAATCATCAAAGAGAACTTCCCAAAGTAATAGAACCAGAAAGTAAAATAGGGTTAAAAATTCTGAACCTTCTGAAAAAAGACTAAAATAAAAACTGGGAATGGGGAAATTTGAACTATCAGACTAAAGAAAAATTATTACAAGCAGCCAGGAAAAAACAATTCAAATACCGAGGTGCCACAATAAGGGTCACTCCAGATCTGGCTGCCTCAACATTAAAGGATCAAAGGGCCTGGAATCTGATATTCCAAAAGGCAAAAGAACTTGGAATGCAGCCAATAATAAATTACCCAGCTAAGCTGAGTATTTTTTTTCCCATGGAAGAAGATGGACATTTAATGAAACAGAGGAATTCCATTTATTTCTAAGAAAAAAACAGATTTAAACAAAAAATTTGATCTCCAAACATAGGACTCAAGAGAAGTAGAAAAAGGTAAAAGGAATTCTTGAGAACTGTATTTCTGTTGTAGATATATATAAAAAATGGAGGAGGAAGGGACCTTAAAGAGGGGAGCTGCATGTTGCAAGTGGGGCCCATAAGTTATTAAGTTACTAGGGAAGGGGGGAAGGGAGTCAAGAAAAAGAAAAGCACAATCCGGGGATATTATGATGGCAGGAAATACAGAATTATAATTTTAACTGTAAATCTGAATAGGATGAACTCTCCCATAAAGCGGAGATGGATAGCAGACTGGATCAAAAGTCAGAACCCTACAATATGTTGTCTACAGGAAACACATTTAAAACAGGGAGATACATACAGGGTAAAGGTAAAAGGCTGGAGCAGAATGTGTTTTCTTCAGGTGAAGTAAAATCATCTGGGGTAGCCATCCTTATCTCAGATCAAGCAAAACCAAAAATTGATCTAATTAAAAGAGATAAGGAAGGAAAGTATATCTGACTAAAGGGCATCATAGACAATGAAGCAATATCAATACTAAATATATATGCACTAAGTGGTATAGCATCTAACTTCCTAAAGGAGAAGTTAAGAGAGTTGCAAGAAGAAATAGACAGCAAAATTGCAATAGTGGGAGATCTCAACCTTGCACTCTCAGAATTAGATAAATCAAACCACAAAAGAAACAGGAAAGAAATTAAAGAGGTAAATAGAATAATAGAAAAATTAGGTATGATAGATCTTTGGAGAAAACTGAATGGAGACAGAAAGGAATATACTCTATTCTCAGCAGTTCTTGGAACATATATAAAAATTGAATATATATTAGCACATAAAGACCTCAAAATTAAATGAAGGCAGAAATAGTAAATGTTTTTTCAGATCACAATGCAATAAAAACTATATTCAAAAAAAAGTTAGGTTTAAGTAGACCAAAAAGTAATTGAAAACTACATAATTCCATCTTAAAGAATGATTGGGTGAAACAGCAAATTATAGACACAATTAATAATTTCATTCAAGATAATGACAATGATGAGACGTCATACCAAAATTTGTGGATGACCAAAGTGGTAATAAGGGGAAATTTTATATCCTTAGACTTTTTGAATAAAATAAGAAAGAAGATTAATGAATTGGGCTTTCAAAAAAATAGAAAAAGACCAAAGTAACCCCTCCCAATCAAATACAAACATGAAATTTAAAATTAAAAGGAAAATAATGAATTGAAAGTTAAAAAAAACATTGAACTAAAAATAAAACTGAGTTGGTTTTATGAAAACCAACAAAATAGAATAACCTTTGGCAAATCTGATTAGAAAAAGGAGAGGGAAAATCAAATTAGTGTCTTAAAATGAAAAAGGGAATTTCCACCAATAAGAGGAAATGAAAAGAAAAATAATGGTTATTTCCAACTTTGGCAATTGATTTGATAACCTAATGAAATGGTGACTACCTCCAAAAAATATAGGCTTCCCAGATTAAAGGGGAAGTAAACTTTGTCCCCTTTCAGAAAAAGAAATAGAAAAGCTTTTAATCAGTTCCCTAAGAAAAAATTCCCGGACTAAATGGGTTTTAATTAATTCTACCAAAACATTTAAAGAACAATTGTCCAATGTTATTTAAAATTTTTTTTAAAATAGGAAAGAACATCCACCAAATTCCTTTTACCAGACATGGACTATACCAAACCAGGTAGGTTGAAAGCAGAAAAGAAAATTATAGACCAACTCCTAAATGAATATTGATGCTAAAATCTTAAATAAAATTGCAAAATGATTCGAAAATCATCCCCCAGGATAATACACAATGATCAAATAGGATTTATACCAGTAATGGGGTGGTTCAATATTAGGAAAACTATCAGTATAATTGGTATTAATAACCAAATTAAAAAACCAATGATCATCTCAATAGATGCAGAAAAAGCATTTGATAAAATCCAAGATCCATTCCATTAAAACATTTGAGGAAGGAATAAATGGTTTTCCTTAAAATAATAGTGATCTATTTAAAACCAGTAAGGATCAATGTAATGGGGATAAACTGGAACCATTCCCAGTACTTAAATGAAAAAGTTTGCCCTCTATCCTCTTACTTTTTCAATATTTATTAAAATGCTACCTTACCTTTTGGTTAAAAATGGGAAAAGAAATTAAAGGTTAGAGTGGAATGAGGAAACCAAATAATCACTCTTTGTGAGATATAGGTATTTTAGAACCCCGAGATTCTATAAAAAGTATTAGAATTAATTCAACCTTTGCAAAGTTGCAGAATACAAAAGAAACCCAAAAGTCTCAGCATTCTTTATATCACTAACAAAACCAAAGTTAGGTTGCAAAAGAAATTTCATTTAAAGTAACTACTGATAGTAAAAAATATTTGGGAATCTATGTGTCAAGGGAAAATCAAAATTAAGGCAAAACTAAAAACCCTTTCCCACAAATAAAAGCGATCTAACCAATTGAAAATACTAAATGCTCTTTTGATTGGGGAGCAAATATAATAAAGATGAAATACTACCTAAACAATTTATTTATTTAGCACTTACCAATCAGACTCCCAAAAAACTATTTTAATGACCTAGAAAAATAACAACAAAGTTCATATGGAAAAACAAAAGGTCAAGAATTTCAAGGGAATTAATGAAAAAAAATGCAAAATAAAATGCAATGAATGTGGCCTAGCTGTACCAGATCTAAAATTATATTATAAAGCAGCAGTCACCAAAACCATTTCATATTGGCTAAGAAATAGACTAGTTGATCAGTCAAATACGTTAGGTTCAAAGCACAAAATAGTCAATAACTATAGCAACGTAGTGTTTGACAAACCCAAAGACCCCAGCTTTTGGCATAAGACTGTTTGACAAAAATTGCTGGAAAAATTGGAAGTTCATATGGCAGAAACTAAGCATTGACCCACACTTAACACTGTACACAAAGATAAGGTCAAATTGGGTTCTTGACCTAGGTGTAAAAAATGAGAGTATAAATAAATTGGAGGAGCATAGGACAGTTTACCTCTCAGAGCTGTGGAAGAGGAAGGAATTCATGACCAAAGAAGAACTACAGATCATTATTGATTATAAAATTTAAAAAAATTGATTATATCAAATTGAAGTTTTTGTACAAACAAAACTAATGCAGACAAGATTAGAAGAGAAGCAATAAACTGGGAAAGCATTTTTAGCAGATAAAGGCCTCATTTCCAAAATATATAGAGAATTTATTCTAATTTATGAGAAATCAAGCCATTCTCCAAATGATAAATTGTCAAAGGATATGAACAGACAATTCTTAGATGAAGAAATTGAAACTATTTCTAGCCATATGAAAAGATGCTCCAAATCATTATTAATCATAGAAATGCAAATTAAGACAACTCTGAGATAATGCTGAGATTGGCTAGAATGGCAGGGA
This sequence comes from Sarcophilus harrisii, assembly GCF_902635505.1. Lineage (NCBI taxonomy): Eukaryota > Metazoa > Chordata > Mammalia > Dasyuromorphia > Dasyuridae > Sarcophilus > Sarcophilus harrisii. Next base: position 174,465,029 of record NC_045428.1, on the reverse strand, counting down.
AAGATAATGTGGAATGCTGGAGGGGATGTGAGAAAACTCGGACACTGATACATTGGTGGTGGAATTGTGAATACATCCAGCCATTCTGGAGAGCAATTTGGAACTATGCTCAAAAAGCTATCAAACTGTGCATACCCTTTGACCCAGCAGTGGTACTACTGGGCTTATATCTCAAAGAGAATTTAAAGAAGGGAAAGGGACCTGTATGTGCAAGAATGTTTGTGGCAGCCCTCTTTGTAGTGGCCAGAAACTTGAAACTGAGTGGATGCCCATCAATTGGAGAATGGCTAAATAAATTGTGATATATGAATATTATGGAATATTATTATTCTGTAAGAAATTACCAGCAGGATGATTTCAGAAAAGCCTGCAGAGACTTACTTGAACTGATGCTGAGTGAAATGAGCAGGACCAGAAGATCATTATATGCTTTAACAACAATACTATATGATGATTAGTTCTGATGAACATGGCCCTCTTCAACAAGGAAGATGAACCAAACCAGTTCCCATAGAGCAGTAATGAACTGAACCACTACACTCAGGGAAAGAACTCTGGGAGATGACTATGAACCACTCTATAGAATTCCCAATCCCTCTATTTTTGTCTGCCTATATTTTTGATTCCCTTTACAGGCTAATTGTACACTATTTCAAAGGCCGACTCTTTTTATACAGCAAATTAACTGTTTGGACATTTATACATATATTGTATTTAACTTATACTTTAACATATTTAACATGTATTGGCCAATCTGCCATCTGGGCGGAGGGGTGGGGAGAAGGAGAAAAAAAGTTGGAACAAAAGGATTTGTAACTGCCAATGCTGAAAAATTAGCTATGCCAATATCTTGTAAATAAAAAAGGTATAAAAAAAAGAAAAAAAAAAGAAGAGAATACTTTTAAGGTAAGAGAACACACTTTATCTAAAGCTTAAAGAAAGAAAAGGGTTCTAAAAGACAGAGATTAATGGTATGTGAATGACAGCCAGTATGAACAAATGGATGCAAGAGATGATATAAAGAACTTAGAGAACAGATTATTGTACATTTTGGCAGTGGTGTGGAGATCACAAAGAAGAATAACATGAATGTGTCACCATATTTCCTTTTGATTTAGATGAGATAACCTCTAAGGTTCTTTCCACCTCTAAATCTATCATAGTATGATCCCAGAATGAACTTTAATATAATCTATAATATAAGTTTCTGTCTCTCGAAAATAGGGTATACAGATGGGTTTTGATTGGTACAGAGCTTAGTGTCTAGTTCAATACTCCTGATCACATACTTGACACTTAATATGTGCCCTTACCTAACAACAAAGTGAGACTGAACAAATAAATTGTCCTGCTGTGGATCCAAATAGTGAATAATAATGATGTTGGATTTAGAAGGGTATTTTTTTTGAAACAGTATGATAGGAGTGGGAACAATCCAATGGGACAAAGTAATGGAATTCTACAAAGGCCAAAGAGGTGAAATGGAAAATGTTCAATGACAAATTAATGTATGCCCAAGGGTTATGAGTGTCACATAACAATAAATACATCCTGAGTGGGAAAAAAAGGTCAATGTGAATAAATAAGGAAATGCAGAAAGTAATCAAGGGCAAGAGAGAAAAATACATGAAATATAAAACATTATGTAATGAAAAGAACTGGGGAGATTATAGAATGAACTCAGGTGTGAAAAATATATAAGGAAAGCAAAGTTGAAAATGAAAGGAAAATTGCAGAAAAGTTTAGATAAATCTTGGAACACTTTTCAAAGAACTGAGGAACGAGAGGTCAGAGACAGAGACATTAGTATGTTAAAGTGAAGGAAAGGGTAATTTATTGACAAAATGGTAGATTATGTGAAATTAAATGTATTATTTTATTTATTGCCCACAAAAGGATAGGGGAGTGAGTGGAAGCTGGAGTCAGCGACAGATTGGCATTAACTAAATCCTGATTACCTCAGGATCAAAGAATCAAAAAATTTGAAAATGAAAAACATTTGTACACAATCTTTACCAGATCATAAAGTAGTGGGAGAAACTAGGGAGAGTGAAAAGTTTTAGAAATGATTTTAAGGATTAAAAGAGTAGTTGATATTTTTTAAGGCTTAACTAGATTCAGCATATAAATTGTAAAAGAGAAATCTTTTTACATAACACTTCAGTTTTGTTTCCATTTATATACACTTTTGGGGGCTGCATTTTCAGAATACAAGGCATATGAAGGAAAAATCTATTCAATAAAATAAGACCAGTATTAGTCCAAGTCTATAGAAAGTAATTAATTGTTTATTTTCTCTGTCCCTGCCTCTTATATGCAATGACATTATAATTGTATGACAGTAATATTCTTTCATCTAATGTTTTGTCTTCTTTAACTACTAATGCAGACCTAATGCTGGCTGAATACTTTTTTGCTAAATAATTGACCCCCTCAACTCAACAGACATACACATACACACAAATAATTGTATAGTGTTACAAATACTTTATTTATCTATTTTGGACAGAATCTTTGAATCTGAATATTGCATTTTAAAATACAATAAAGAAGATTATAAGACTGTGATAATGTAAGTGTAGAAATACTGCACTAATTATTGTTTTAATTTTATTGTACATAGTTTTTCAAGAAATTATTTCTTGGTTTGCAGACCCCAGAAAATGAGTAAAAAAAAAAAAGAACTAGAAAAGATTTAAAATAATATTTGAGTAAAATCATAATTAATTAATCAGCTAATATTAAGCATTTATAAAGTTCTGAGTATGTACTAATGATGGGAATATAAAGATAAAAATGAAAGGTCCTGTTACAATATTTACATTCTTTTTGATGATGCCATGTAATATACCTGTGTTCATATAAGTAATAGAAATATATATGCATATGTATGAATACGAATAGATATATACATATATGCATATACATGTGAATATGACAAGGTAGGGAAAATAATATTATTGGGTAATGATGATTCAATATGCTATGCATCAAACTATTCCTCTATCACTATGAAATATATCAAATTATTCACTGTTATATTTATATTATTTAAATTAAGAATAGTATTGATGTTAAAATCAGAAGAATTTGGATTAAGTTTGGCCTTTGGCATTCTAATCAACCTCATTCCCTTCTGTTCTTTTTCACTCATTTATCCCTGCTAGCTTTGATGAGAAAAGTATATCTTAAGAGAATATATAGCAGACTGTTCAAAGAATGACTTATACCTTCTGCTATCTTCCTTGGGCTCTGTAAAACCTCATTTCCGCCACTTTTTGATATCAAGTCTTCTAAATGTGTTTATTGCTTCATTTCCTATAATGTTACAAAGACTTCTAAGTGAGATGTTCCCTCAAAAGAGTTTTGCCTAGATAGACACAGTGGAAAAATAAAATGATCAAAGATTATATTTTGATAGTGAACGTGAACTTATTTCTTCATTACAACTTACATAAATGCAGCATGAAGAAATTGAACATGATTTAGAATTGGTCCAAAGAAGGACAGTGTGGATTGCTTTTAAAAATTACACTGTACTTTAAATAATTCTAAGGAAGTCAAGTAAGGAAGAGAAGGAGGAAAAAAAAAGGAAAAAGGGAAGAAATAAATGACAGAAAGAAGAAGACAAGGAAGGGAGAGGGAGACTTAAAAGGTGAAAAAAGAAAGGGGGAAGAGATAGGAAAAGGAACAGATGAAAATGTATTAGTGAGCAGCACAACATGTTGCTTCTATTTTTAAAATGACTTAAACTTGAATTATTATTTGCACCATTTGCAAATTAGTTGAGCTTATAGTGTGTTTTACCTACTAGATTTGGTTAACTAGTTTGAATTATAGACTGTCAGTCCTACACTGGGCCAGCAGCCCCATTTATAAAAGTACCACAGAGGCTATGGTACAGTTTCAGGAGGATAGAAAGTAACAATGAAATATAAGAAAAATTTCCAACATCGATTTTTAAAACTTTTGAGTTCCAAATTCTCTTCCTTCCTCCCTTTTCACCCACTTCATCATTGAGAAAATAAGCAATTTACTATAGGTTATACATGTGGAGTTGTGCAAAACATTTCCATAATGGGCATGTTGTAAAAGAAACATGTATTCTCCAAAAAAAATTTCAAGAAAAATAAAGTAAAAAAGTATTCTTGAATATGTTTTCAGACACCATCAATTCTTTCTCTGGGGATGGAATAACAGTTTTCATCATCAGTTTTTCAGAGTTGTCTTGGAACATTGTATTGCTTAGAATAACTAAGTCATTCATAACTAATAATCTTACCATGCTGTGTGTTTTGTATACAGGGCATTTCACTTTGCATCAGTTCATGTAAGTCTTTCTAAGTTTTTTATGAGTGCATCTTGCTCATTTTCTATGTCACAGTTATATTCCATCATAACAACATACTACAATTTGTTTAGGATGATCATCACTTCACTTTCCATCTCTTTACCACAAAAAAGAGATGCCATAAATATTTTTTTATATATCTAGAACCTTTTCCCTTTTTTGTTTTTTATCCCCAATGAGATACAGACCTAGTGTTGGTATTGCATAGTTTGATAGTCCTTTGGATAGAATTCCATGTTGCTATATAAAATAGTTGAATCTGTTCACAACTCCACCAATACTGTATTAACCCTACTGTTTGACCCTAGGCAAGTCACTTAACTCCAACTGCCTCAGCAAAAAAGATAGTATACCAATGTCATATTTTTTTTTTCCTATAGCCCATCCAACATTTCTCATTTTCTTTTCTATCCTATTAGTCAAACCATATGAGTTAGTTCCTCAGAATAATTTAAATTTTCATTTTCCCAATCAATAATGTTAGAGCATTTTTTTTCATATAGTTATAGTTTGCTTTGATTATGTAATCTGAGAACTGTTCATACCTTTTAAATCAGTTATCATTTGAAGAATGGTTCTTGTTTAAACTTGGTTTCATAATTACTTTTGCCAACTCTATTTACTTCCATGTTATTCTGCACAGCCACCATAGTTATTTTATTCTATCTCTCCTTTTGCTCTGTCCCTTTTCCAAAGTATTTTAGTTAACCTATAGAGTAAGATAGATTTTAATATCCAGTTGATAATATATATTATTTTCTCCTTATGCCAATTCTGATGAAAATTTCATTCACTCTTCTTTATTTCCCCCTTCTCTCCCAGCATTTTGAAAACTTTTTGTTTCTTTTATGAGATAGTTTACCCCGTTCTCTCTTCTCCTTTCTCCCTCTATAGTCCTCTCTCACCCCTTGATTTTGTTTTAGATAGCATCCCTTCATATTCAATTCACAATTGTACCTTCTGTCTATATATGCTCCTAACAGTTCTAATAATAAAAAAGTTTTTATGAGTTGCAAAAATCATCATTCCATGTAAGAAAGTAAACATTTTAAACTTATTAAGCCCCTTATGATTTTTTCTTTCATGTTTGCCCTTTAAAACAAATTTCCTACTCAGGCTCTGATTTTTTAATCAAGAATGCTTGAAAATTTTCTATTTTATTGAATATCCACCTTTTCCTCCAAAGGATTATACTCAGTTTTGCTGGGTAGGTGATTCTTGGTAATAGCTAGGTAATTCTAGCCACTTTACTCTTCAGATCATCATATTCTAATTTCTGCAATCCTTTAATGTAGAAGTTTTTAAATTTTGTGTTATCCTGATTGTTGTTCCACAATACTTAATTAGTTTTTTTTCTGGCTTCTTACAACATTTTCTCCTTAATGTGGGAGCTCTGGATTTTGATTATAACATTCCTGGGAGTTTTCATGTTGGGATCTTTTGTCAGAAAGTGATCAGTAATTTCTGTTGGTTTTGTTATTGATATGGTCAACTATGACAATAGTTTTCCTGATAATGAACCAGTCCTGAATTCCTGGTATAAATCCCTTTGGTCATAGTGTATTAACCTGCTGATAAATTGTAATCTCCTTGATAATATTTTATTTAAATTTTTTGCATCAATATACTTTAGGGAAATTAGTTTCCCTAATCTCCCTAAAATTGGTTTCATGAAATCTTTCTATGTTTTGGCTCTTCCTGCTTTAGGTATCAATGTGATATGTGTGTCATAGAAGGAATTTGTCAGAGCTCCTTTAAACATTTTTTGAAATAGTTTACAAGTTTTGGAAGTAAATGTTCTTTAAGTGTTTGGTGGAATTCACTTGTAAACCCATCTGTCTCTGGAGATCTTTTCTTAGTGATTTCATTGATGGCTTGCTCAATTCTTTTTTCTAAAATGGGACAATTTAAGTAAATTATTTCCTCTTCTGCTAATCTGGGCAATTTATATTTTTATTTATTTATCAATTTTGATTAGATTGTCAGAATTGCTGGCATACAGTTGGGCAAAATAACTCCTAATTATTGCTTTAATTTCTTTTTCATTTTTTTTCTGACGCAATTGGGGTTAAGTAACTTGCCTAGGGTCACACAGCTAGGAAATGTTAAGTGTCTGATGTCAGATTTGAACTCAGGTCCTCCTGACTTCAGGGCTGGTGCTCTATTCACTAGACTACCTAGATGCCCCCTTTTTCATTTTTGATGTTGGTGATTTGGTTTTTTTTTTTCATGCCTTTTTCTAATCAAATTGATAAAAATTATCTATTTTGTTTTTTTTTTCATAAAACCAATTCAGTTTTCTTTATTAGTTCAATTGTTTTCTTTTTTTTTTATTAGTCTCTTCTTTGACTTTCAGAATTTCTAATTTGGTATTTAATTGGGGAACTAGTTTGTTCTTTTTCTAGCTATTTTAGTTTCATGTCCAATGCATTGATCTCTTCTTTCTCTGTTGTATTTGTGTAGCTATTTAGAGATATAAAGTTTCCTATATACCATAACTTATTCAACCATTCTCCAACTGATGGCATCCATTCAGTTTCCCGTTTCTTGCCACTACAAAAAGGGCTGCCACAAACATTTTTGCATATGTGGGTCTCTTTTCTTCTTTTAAGATGTCTTTGGGATATAAGACCAGTAGAAACACTGCTGGATCAAAGGACTGTGCAGTCGGATAACTCTTTGGGCATATTTCCAAATTGCTCTCCAGAATGGTTGGATAAAAGTTAAACTTTTAATCTCAGTTTGATCACAAAATTTTATAAGTAATTATATAATCACATATATAATCAAGTAATTATGATATAAATAAAATTTGTGATCAAACTGAGATTGCACACATACGTAATTAGATCAATATATTGATTAGAGAGATGGATAGATAGATGGATAGATGAAAAAGTGCATTGTGGGCACTTTGTGGGAAATATTCTTTCCATCTTTTAAAACTCACTTTCCAGATCAAATTTCAATCTAAAATCCTGAATCCACAATTAAAGTCACACCTAATATATATAATATAATATATTAATATATAATTATATATTATAATTATAGTATATAAATATATATATAAATAACATAATATATTATAATCATATATTAATATATTATATTATATATATATATAATATATCTATAATCCATTACTCAGATTATGAAAGAAGAGATATATTCAGGCTTGAAGAAAGATATTGAGACCTTTTAAGCTTCTCTCTCTCTCTCTCTCTCTCTCTCTCTTCATATATATATATATATATATATATATATATTACAGTTAAATAGATAGATCCACATATATAAGAAGATGATTAAATACCTCTGAAAAAATTCTTAGCATTTAAATTGAAATTTAATATTTTCCTAGCATTACTATAAATTAAAATAGTAACCTTGGTATTTCCAAATAGATTATCTTTTTGTTGTTTCATACCAATGAACACATTTACTTCAAAATTTTTAAATAGTTGCAATTAAATCTTAATAATTTTTATTGTTTAAAATTTTTTTTTGGAAAATTATTCTTCAATGGTTTTATGTATAGTGTGTTGTTTTTGTATTAGATATAAGAAATCATATATATATATATATATATATATATATATATATATATATATATAATATGAGTGGAACTAAGCTAATCAGGATTAGAGCAATGAAACATCTAGAAATTTAGAATTTAATTAAAGATAGTCAACATAGGTCCACAAATGGGAGATTTAGCCTAACAAATCTGATTGCCTGAATTATCATTCTTAGAAAATAATAAAAAAGGAATTGACAAAGTAAATTCTTGGACATAATTTATCTTGAATTAAGACTCTTTTATACAAAATGATATAAAATAAATAATCTATAAAGTCAATAAATATGGCATTAAGAATGAGTTAGTACAACAGATAAAGAACTACTTTTGAAGTAGAGAAAAAAGTAGGAGAGGAGAAAAATGAATATCTTTATAACCTATTTCATGAAGAAAATATGATTTAATAAGCTAAGCACTGAGTATTAATTGAGTTCACCAAATATCAGGGGGGAATCTCAGCTAGTGGTGTGGAAAGAAGTGAAAGAAATTGCACTATTATGCAGATCAAATGATTGTGAAATCCAGATCAATGATTACATTGCTATCTGCCTTGTAACATTAGCTATTATATTTACGATTGTGGGTCATAGACATTAAACTATTAATTATCTTATAGTCATTTTTGTGGTATTTCAAACAGAGAATAAGGGGATGATCACTTTATGTAGAGATACACTCATACTCCCTTCTCTGTGATGCACTATGATTTGAACACAAGTTAATAATAATAAGCATGTCTTATTAAAATACTGTGTTACTCTCTGGAATTTTTGGATATGGGCATTTAGCTATTTATAGGCATAAATATGTTAACGTAAGGGTGCTCACCATTGATGCTGCTGACAGCAAGTGCTTCCAACAGTATGTGACTGCCCCATTTAAGGTACAATTATTCCTCATTGACTTGGGTTTCTAATGTCAGGAACCACTTATGTAGTAGAATGGGCAGAACTTAATATTTGTTCAATAAAATTCAGGAATCATAAATCTTCAGAATGATGATAAGAGTGGCATATTATTTGGCCCTCCAGTGATGTGAAATTTTATATAATCCAAATATTTTATGTGTCATATTCTAGGAATTATTTCTTTAGGGATCTGGAATCTATGATTTCATTGTTAAAACAATTGTCAAATAAGAAAACTCCCTCTATCAACAATTTAGCATCTCCTCTTCACTTTCTTAATTATTTTTATGTTCTTCTTAAATTCTTTTTTTCCAAGGCCTAAGGTTCAAAGTAATATTTTTTTGGCAAAAATTCCTGATTTAATTGAGAATATGTGCAAATTTTAAGCACAAATTTCCTTCCTAATTTGAAATTACAATTATAATATATAGAATTTGATCTATTCTGAGAAGCCAATGGTAGCTTTTCAAAAGTAAAATTGTGTTGAAGTTAGGTTATTTTCAGGCTATGATCCACTTTTATTCCCCTCAGTTCAATTTGAAGGTAATGTCTCCTCTCATTTTTCTTCTACTTTATGGAATTATGACACTGATTGATATCAAGCCTGTATCTCTCTTTATTTCTAAGGATTATAAATGTAATTTACCTTTTTTTCAAGGAAAAAATTATTTCAGATGTTTCTGTTTAACTTTACTTTTTAATGGCTTAAACAGATAAATAATATTAATAATTGCTTTTTAATATAGCATATTTTAATATTACCTTTGATAAGGTATCTATTAAACTTTCAGCATAATTTTTAGCTAACAACAGTTCTTCTCAACCTTTTCCTATTGAAAAGCACTAGATTGACACAAGTGGTAGCTTGGGAGCCCTACCATTACCGAGCCCCTTTTCACTTAATTTGCATAATGATTTGCTTGATTATTTGAAGAAACTTTTCCCACATCTATATTAATCTTGCTGTTCAAAATTAGTAAAGTAATTATGCTATCTTTAAAATCCCTATTTTCCTTTATTCCTTTTTACTGTGTTCTTTTCTGTTTATTTTATGAGCTCTTACCATTCTCCACTTCCATACATATTCTCCTATTCTCCCACACAAGAGAAATATGCATACTTTCTTCCCCCACATACCTAAGAGAGTTCAACACACAGCATTCCCCCACCTCTATTCCTGTACTTTATAATGTTTTCTCCCCTTCCTCACATTTTTCCGTACAAGTCATCTTTAACTCAGTTTGAGAATCTTGGTTCCTTGAGGGTTGTGAATGTCTTTTTGTATTTGTGTTTGTTTTTGTGTTTGCTTCCCCAATGCCTGGGTACATAGTCATTGTGGTTTGTATTAGATTTTATTGGACCATGAAAGCAAATAATCGAATTTCAGAATGTTGGCTGGTGAGTAGGAGACAACTGAATATATGCTGAGAAGGAATTAGCAAAATCTTGGGGGATATATACATTTCTAACCCTCCTTCTTTATGCAGCTAACTTTAATTTATCTCTGGTACAGAATTTTTTTTTTACTTCTACAAGGCTACAACAAAGTATTTTTCTCATATCTGTTCCTCTCTGTTGACTCCTGAAATGTAAAAGAGTAATTATGTTTTTGTAGACCCATCCAAGATTTCTATGGATTTAAAAACCATGTGTTTCTCTTTTTGTCTAGAGATCACAGGGACTCCAAGGTTCCTCCTGAAACTGGTAATTTAATGTGGTAGACCAAGTTTCTAATCTGGATCTCCTAGCATTTATCAGAACTTTTCCTGCCTTCATAAGAAAGTTTGGCTCAGATAAGAACTTTTAATAAGAAATATAATCAGCATTTGTTCATGGTTAGAAAATAGTTGCATTTAACATTTTATACATTCTGCTAGTTCCCCCATTGTTAAGCCTAATTTAATGTAATATAAAGATGCTACCTTTGGAACTGGACAAACTGGATCCCAATCTTGTTTCTAACTTTTTGACAAGTTATGCGCAACCTTGGGCAAAGAAGTGAATTTGTAGCTACATTCACCATCACCATTGACATCAACTTTTGCCACAACAATCCTACATGTATTGCCTCCCTGTTTTATTAGGCTTATTGACAACTTACATAAAACAAGTGTTCACATGGTGGTCAGAAGTGATGATACAAGGACATTCATGGGTCTCTCTTAAGAACTTTGGAATTGATCACATGACATGAAAAACACTGGCACAGGATTGCATAGCATGACATATCCTCATCAAAGTACTTGCTGTACTCAATGAGCAAAGCAAAATTGAAGTAGCTTAAAAGAAATGAAAAATGCACAAATTTAGAGAATGCACCTCAAATGCATTGTGTCTAACTGTCTTGTGCCTAACCTATGGAAGAGTACTGTGAATTTATATTTGCCTAAGCATCCACAGTAAGACACATTGTAAATTGACTCAAACATAGTGATGCCATTTTGGTCCTCTTGAAGAACAAAAGACAATAATTAACAGTATTTTTCACACTTCCTAGCACATAGCAATTGATAACATTCAAAAGAAGTATTAACTTATTCACTCACTCATTTCTTTATTTATTCAGCTGGAACCACTTTGTCTTCATATATAATAAAAGGGATATGGGGTCTTTGACAGTTATGGTTCCTTCCACATTTAATTTAAATGAACAGTGTGTCTTGTCATCTCATTCTATTTCCTTTCATGTACTCTGTTCTCCACGCAAAATAAACTACTTGCAATGTTATCCTCTGCCACAACACGCATGTACAAATACACATATTCTCTTCCACAAAATACTATATATAAGAGATGGTTAATCAGTATTTGTTCGTATGAAGAGATAGTTTTCTCAGATTCATGCTTATCCATCTTACCTTCAGGGTTCGAGGATAATACAAAAGGTTTGGAGTGATTTTTTCTTCTTATGGCATTGGCTCAAGTCTCCAATGTTTGTGTTCCTCACATTGAGTGCCAGTAACTAGTGTTCCAATTCTATTTAAATATTTAACATCATTTAAATCTCAGAAATGAATATTTCCTTTGAATATAGAGCAAGAACAAATCCACAAACACATCATCACAACATTTTGGGGAACATATTCTTAGCTGATTTTTATATGACATTGGTACCACCAAGTTGGCATCAAGATTTGATATAACAAGCAGAAGAGTCCTCATCTTAGTTATTGTTAGACTGTATTCTAAGGTCATCCCTTACTCATCAGTGAACCTATGTTGAGCTGGTCTAAAATCTCCTGAATCCAGCATGCTCAGATATCAGGGTACCATCTTGACTTTTTGAAACTCACATAACCTAAATCTCCAACTATTTTACATATAAGAGAAAAGATGAAATGCAGACTACATAGAGTGACATTTATTTCTTAAGATCCCATGGCCTTGAAAGGAAAACTTCTATATCTCACATTAGATGCCATAAGCAAAGGAGTCTGCAAGATCAACCAAGTTTGCAGGCAAAGAAAAAATAGATAACAGCAACAACAAATCAACAGAACAAAACAAGCATACAAAAATTTAAACAAAAATTACCTCAGGTCTTTTTGAAGATGTTCCCAGTTCTGTTCCCAGTTAATTAAAAGAGACCTCCCCTAACCATATTGTTAGGGGAGTACCTAGTACTATTCTCTTCTAGACATTTCTATTCTATTTCATCACAACTCTCCCTATACAAAACTCATCATATCTCCTCATGGAAAGATGACATCAGACATACTCATATGAACCAGACTCTTGTTATATTAAACTGAGTTTGTAATTAGTGCTTATATTTTCCTCTCCTGCAATTTGGAACTATCTCAAAAAGTTATCAAAGTGTCCATAGCCTTTGATCCAGCAGTGTTTGTACTTTAAAACTTATATCTCAAAGATATCTTAAAGGATGGAAAGGGATCCACATGTGCAAAAATGTTCGGACAGCCCTTTTTGTAGTGGCAAGAAACTGGAAACTGAGTGGATGCTTGCATCAATTGGAGAATGGCTCAATAAGTTATGGCATATGAATGTTATGGAATATTGTTGCTTTATCAGAAATAATCAGTGGGATGATTTTAGAAAAACCTGGAAAGACTTACATGTATTGATGCTAAAGGAAATGAACAGGACCAAGAGATCATTATATATGGCAGCAAGATTATACAATGATAAACTCTGACGGATGTGATTCTTTCCAACAATGAGATGATTGAGGCCAATTCCAATGATTTTTGGGATGAACAGAGCCAAAGAACACCCAGAGAGAAGCCTGTGGGAATTGAGTGTAGATCACAATATAGCATTTTCACTCTTTTTGTGTCCTGGGCAGCACCACTGACACCATGTCTTTCAAAAAAAAAAATAATGATTTGAAAGGAAGCACTGAGATATTGGGTAAAATTCCATGTAATGTATCTTGGGCTTATTCTTTCTAATTTTCTTTTATATTTCACAAAATAAGTAGATATATGATATTATTTGAGGGTTGAGATTGTTCTGCAATTTTTCAGATGCTGGGATGAGGATCTTAGCACCATAGTTTGTGCTATTTTGATAATTTTGAGCCATATTATTTTAATAAAGTTTTAGACTAATCTCAAGATGTTTTTTAGGTTCCCATCTCAATCAACTCTTGAGAGTTTTTGATTGTCTCACAATGGCAAAAAGGAAGGAAGGAAGGAAGGAAGAAAGAAAGAAAGGAAAGAAGATAAGAAAGGAATAAATGAGGAAGGGAGAGAGAGATGAAGAAAAGAAGAAAAATAGGGAGGGAGGAAAGGAGAAAGGGATGGAGGGACAGAGGGAGTTGAAGGAAAGAAAGAAGCCTTTGTTAAGTGTCTATTATGTGCCACGTACATAATACTTTAAAATTAAATCCCATTTGTTCTTCATAACAAACCTGAGGGTTAGGTATTATTATTCTCTTAAGTTTGTGATTAAGAAAACTGAGGCAAAGAAATGTTAGGTGATAGCTAGTAAGTATCTGAGGCTACATTTAAATTCAGTTCTTCCTGAATCCAGATCAAGAATCTCTCCTGAAGGGCCTGGAATATGATATTCCGAAAGGCACAAGAACTTGGGATGCAGCCAAGAATAAACTACCCAGCTAAGCTGAGCATTTTCTTCCAGGGAAGAAGATGGACATTTAATGAAACAAATGCATTCCATTTGTTTCTGAAGAAAAACCAGAATTAAACAAAAAATTTGATCTCCAAGAATAGAACTCAAGAGATGCAGAAAAGGTAAAAATAACTCTTGAGAATTGTATTTCTGTTGTGGATATACAAAAAGAATACATGTAAAATTTGATTGTACTGATATAACATAAAAAAGGGAAGTAGATATGGAAAAGGGATGATGGCAGAATAAGGTGGGAAGGAGGGATAAAAGAGGAAACCATATCCCACAAAGAGGCTAAGGAAACTTATCATATCTGAGGGAATTTAGAGAGGGAGGAACATTGTGAATCTTACTCTCATCAGAGTTGCCTCAAAGAAAAAATAATTGACATTTGTTTTAGAGAAATTCTCTCGCCTCATTAAAAACGGGGAGAGGAAAAGGAAAAGAAAAGAGTAATAAGGGAAGGAAGGGGAAAGACTCAAAGGGGAGGGAGGGATTATAAAGAGAATAAGTATCGTGATACAAGAGGGTACATAAGTTTAAAAGGGGAAAGAGGGTTGGGGGAGGCAAGAATAAGTAAAGCACAATCTGGGTTATTAGGATGGTAGGAAATACAGATTTAGTAATTCTAACTGTAAATGTGAATGGATGAACTCCCCATAAAGAGGAGGCAGATAGCAGACTGGATCAAAGTCAGAACCCTACAATATAGTTGTTTACAGAAACACATTTAAAGCAGGAGATACATATAGAGTAAAGGTAAAAGGCTGGAGCAAAATCTATCATGCTTCAGGTGAAGTCAAAAAAGCAGGGGTAGCCATCCTGATCTCAGATCAAGCAAAAGCAAAAATTGATCTAATTAAAAGAGATAAGGAAGGAAAGTACATCCTGCTAAAGGGTAGCAAAAACAACGAAGCGATATCAATATTAAACATATATGCACCAAGTGGTATGGCATCCAACTTCCTAAAGGAGAAGTTAAGAGAGTTGCAAGAAGAAATAGACAACAAAACTGTAATAGTAGGAGATCTCAACCCTTGCACTCTCAGAATTAGACAAATGAAACCACAAAACAAATAAGAAAGAAATTAAAGAAGTAAATAGAATATTAGAAAACTTAGGTATGTTAGATCTTTGGAGAAAATTGAATGGAGATAGAAAGGAATATACTTTCTTCTCAGCAGTTCATGGAACCTATTCAAAAATTGACCATATATTAGGACATAAAGACCTCAAAATTAAATGCAAGAAAGCAGAAATAGTAAATGCTTTCTTTTCAGATCATGATGCAATAAAAACGACATTCAACAAAAATTAGGGAAATAGACCAAAAAGTAATTGGAAACTAAACAATCTCATCTTAAAGAATGATTGGGTGAAGCAGCAAATTATAGATACAACTAATAATTTCACTCAAGATAATGACAATGATGAGACATCATACCAAAATTTGTGGGATGCAGCCAAAGCAGTAATAAGAGGGAATTTTATATCCTTAGAGGCTTACTTGAATAAAACAGAGAAAGAAAAGATTAATGAATTGGGCTTGCAACTAAAAAACTAAAAAAGACCAAATTAAAACCCCAATCAAATACTAAATTGGAAATTCTAAAATTAAAGGAGAAATTAAAAATATTGAAAGTAAAAAACCTATTGAACTAATTGATAAAACTAAGAGTTGGTTCTATGAAAAGCCAATAAAATAGATAAGCCTTTTGTAAATCTGATTAGAAAAGGAGGGAGGAAAATGAAATTAGTAGTCTTAAAAATGAAAAGGAGAACTTTCCACCAATGAAGAGGAAATTAGAGAAATAATAAGGAGTTATTTTGCTCAACTTTATGCCAATAAATTTGATAACCTAAGTGAAATGGATGACTACCTCCAAAATATAGACTTCCCAGACTAACAGAGGAGAAGTAAATGGCTTGAATAGTCCCATTTCAGAAAAAGAAATAGAACAGGCAATTAAACAACTCCCTAAGAAAAATCCCCAGGACCAGATGGATTTACATGTGAATTTTACCAAACATTTAAAGAACAATTGGCCTCCAATGCTATATAAATTATTTGATAAAATAGGGAATGAAGGAGTCCTACCAAATTCCTTCTATGACACAGACATGGTACTGATACCTAAACCAGGTAGGCTGAAAACAGAGAAAGAAAATTATAGACCAATCTCCTAATGAATATTGATGCTAAAATCTTAAATAAGATATTAGCAAAAAGACTACTGAAAATCATCTCCAAGATAATACACTATGATCAAGTAGGATTTATACCAGGAATGCAGGGCTGGTTCAATATTAGGAAAACTATCAATATAATTGGCCATGTTAATAACCAAATTAACAAAAACCATATGATCATCTCAATAGATGCAGAAAAAGCATTTGATAAAATCCAACATCCATTCCTATTAAAAACACTTGAGAGTATAGGAATAAATGGACTTTTCCTTAAAATAATCAGCAGCATCTATTTAAAACCATCAGTAAGCATCATATGTAATGTAGACAAACTGCAATCATTCCCAATAAGATGTGGAGTGAAACAAGGTTGCCCACTATCACCGTTACTATTTAATATTGTATTAGAAACGCTAGGTTTAGCAATAAGAGCTGAGAAAGAGATTAAAGGAATAAGAATAGACAATGAGGAAGCCAAATTATCACTCTTTGCAGATGACATGATGGTATACTTAGAGAACCCCAGAGATTCTGCTAAAAAGTTTAGAAATAATCCACAACTTTAGCAAAGTTGCTGGTTATAAAATAAAGCCACATAAGTCATCAGCATTCTTATATATCACTAACAAAATCCAACAGTCATAGTTACAAAGAGAAATTCCATTTAAAGTAACTACTGATAATATAAAATATTTAGGAATCTATCTGCCAAGGAAAATCAGAAACTTTATGAGCAAAATTACAGACCACTTTTCACACAAATTAAGTCTGATCTAACCAATTGGAAAAATATTAAATGCTCTTGGATAGGGCGAGCAAATATAATAAAGATGACAATATTACCTAAAACTAATCTATTTATTTAGCGCTATACCAATCAGACTCCCAAAAACTATTTTAATGACCTAGAAAAATAACAACAAAGTTCATATGGAAAAACAAAAGGTCAAGAATTTCAAGGGAATTAATGAAAAAAATCAAATGATGGTGGCTTAGCTGTACCAGATCTAAAATTATATTATAGAGCAGCAGTTACCAAAACTAATTGGTATTGGCTAAGGAATAGATTAGTTGATCAGTGGAATAGATTAGGTTCAAGGGACAAAACAGTCAACAAATATAGCAACCTAGTCTTTGACAAACCCAAAGATCCCAGCTTTTGGGATAAGAACTTACTGTTTGATAAAATTGCTGGGAAAATTGGAAACTAATATGGCAGAAACTAGGCATTGATCCATACTTAACGCCGTACACCAAGATAAGGTCAAAATGGGTTCATGACCTAGGCATAAAGAATGAAATTATTAATAAATTAGAGGAACATAGGATAGTTTACCTCTCAGACCTGTGGAAGGGGAAGTTCTTTATGACCAAAGCAGAACTAGAGAGCATTACTGATCACAAAATAGAAAATTTCGATTATACCAAACTGAAAAGTTTTTGTACAAAACAAAACTAATGCAGACAAGATTAGAAGGAAGCAATAAACTGGGAAAATATTTTTACAGTCAAAGGTTCTGATAAAGGCCTCATTTCCAAAATATATAGAGAATTAACTCTAATTTATAAAAATCAAGCCATTCTCCAATTGAAAAATGGTCAAAGGATATGAACAGACAATTTCTCAGATGAAGAAATTGAAACTATTTCTAGTCATATGAAAAGATGCTCCAAGTCATTATTAATCAGCGAAATGCAAATTAAGACAACTCTACGATACCACTCACACCTGTCAGATTGGCTAAGATGACAGGAAAAATAATGATGATTGTTGGAGGGATGCGGGAAAACTGGGACATTGATGCATTGTTGGTGGAGTTGTGACCGAATCCAACCATTTTGGAGAGTAGTTTGGAACTATGCTCAAAAAGTTATCAAACTGTGCATACCCTTTGATCCAGCAGTGTTACTACTGGGATTATATCCCAAAGAGATTATAAAGAAGGGAAGGGACCTGTATGTGCACGAATGTTTGTGGCAGCCCTTTTGTAGTGGTAGAAACTGGAAACTGAATGGATGTCCATCAGTTGAGAATGAGCTGAATAAATTGTGGTATATGAAAATTATGGAATATTACTGTTCTGTAAGAAATGACCAACAGGATGATTTCAGAAAGGCCTGGAGAGACTTACACGAACTGATGCTGAGTGAAATGAGCAGGACCAGGAGATCATTATATATTTCAACAACAATACTAGATGATGACCAGTTCTGATGGATCAGGCCATCCTCAGCAACGAGATCGACCAGATCATTTCTAATGGAGCATTGATGAACTGAACTAGCTATGCCCAGAGAGATAACTCTGGGAGATGACTAGGGGCCATTGCATTGAATTCCCAATCCCTATATTTATGCACACATGCATTTTTGTTTCCTTCACAAGCTAGTTGTGCAGTAGTTCAGAGCCTGGTTCTTTTTGTACAGCAAGGTAATGTTTCGGTCATGTATTCTTATTGTGTATCTAAGTTATATTTTAATATATTTAACATCTACTGGTCATCCTGCCATCTAGGGAGGGGGGGGGGTAAGAGGTGAAAAATTGGAACAAGAGGTTTGGCAATTGTTAATGCTGTAAAGTTACCCATGTATATATCCTGTAAATGAAAGGCTATTAAATAAATTAAAAAAAAAAAAAAAAAAAAGAATCTCTCCTAATGCTCTATCCACTGTGCTACTTAGCTGCCTTAGCATGTAGAGACATGTAGTAGGAAAAACGTGACTATATTGTGCTGGCATATAACAAGTATGTATAAATGTGTCAGAGAAAACTTAATGAACCCATTGGACCAGTGGCTTGAGTTTGGCACCACATGATAGATGCATTGTACTTCTTCAGTGTTAATTTTGAAGTGAAACCCTGTCTTTCTGTGGATTTACAGAAGATAGAATACAAGTTTCTGTGTGCTACCAATAATGATTTAAGATGTTAAATTTCTCAGCTGCAAATACTCTTATTTCAGATTTATATTTTTAATGCTTAACACAATAAATATCTGAATATTTATATTTTAAGATTACATCATAGCATTCCTTTTTTCACTCAGCCTACAAAAATGGTCAGGAAACTTTCATCAAGCCAAAGAGGAACTGCAGTAGCATATTCCATAATGGTCCTTCCATGTCTGAAATGCTCTCAATCTTCACCTCTACCTCATGGCTTCCTTGGCTTCTTTCACCTCAGTTCAAATCCACCTTTCTGCAAGAATCCTCTCCTAGATCCCCTCATTGCTAATGTCTTCATTTTTAAATAGCCTTTCAATATCTCCTGCATATACCTTATATGTAAACATTTATTTGATTTCTCCATCATTAGTGTCTTTCAGGGAAGAGATTATTTTTGCCTTCATCAATATCCCTAAGGCAATACTTTGTTTGGAACATGGGAAATAATTAAAACGTAACTTTTAACTTGAATTGACTTGAATATATGTCCTTTTAACTTACCGTTTTTGCATATGTTGATCTAGATTTACCTTCATTCAATATTTTGTATATCCAATTAAATGTTTTTTTTTTCACTTCTTTGAAGAGACTCAACAACATAAATTTAAGCTTTTTTTCTCTTGTACATGCCACAATTTTTTTCCATTTTTAAGTTCTTTTCTCAAGTTTCTAATAAGAAATAGGTTAATATTGCCATAAAATCATATTCAAAAATGCATATTTGATTATATTAATTTTTATGTTTGTGCTACCTTATTTGATTCTAAGTTACTATGTAGTTTTAAATTGAACTAAGGTTCTAGAGATTTAAATTATTATTAATATGAGCTTTATATTTTTTTGTTGAGCTGCTTTGTTATTTTCCTATGAACTTGTTTTACAATCTTAATTTTTGGTACTTTTTTGATGAATAATGCTTCATGGAATTTAATGATCCAGATACATTTCTTTTTATTATTATTATTCTTGCTTTTAAAAAAGTATTTTCAAAACATATGCATAGTTTTGAAGATTCATCCTTGAAAAATCTGGTGCTGTAATTTTTCCCTTCCTTTTCTCACCCCCTCCCACAGATGGCAAGTAATTCAATATATATTAAACATGTGCAATTCTTTTTTTTTATTTTTTATAGTAACTTTTTAATGACAGAATCCATACCAGGGTAATTTTTTATCCCTTGCACTCACTTCTGTTCCGATTTTTCCCTCCCACCCTCTACCCCCTCCCCTAAATGGCAAGCAGTCCTATATACGTTGAATATGTCCTAGTATATCCTAAATACAATGTGTGTGCGCAGATCTAAACAGTTTTCTTCTTGCACAGGGAGAATTGGATTCAAAAGGTAGAAAGAACCCAGGAAGAAAAACAAAAATGCAAACAGTTTACATTCATTTCCCAGTGTTTTTTCTTTGGGTGTAGCTGCTTCTGTCCATCATTGATCAATTGAAACTGAATTAGGTCTCTTTGTCAAAGAAATCCACTTCCATCAGATTACATCTTCATACAGTATCGTTGTTGACATATATAATGATCTCTTGGTTCTGCTCATTTCACTTAGCATCAGTTCATGTAATTCTCTACAAGCCTCTCTGTATTCATCCTGTTGGTCATTTCTTACAGAAGTCTGATTGGTATAGCACTCAATAAATAGATTAGTTTAGGGAGTATTGTCATCTTTATTTTATTCGCTTGACCTATCCAGGAGCACTTAATATTTTTCCAGTTGTTTAAGTCTGACTTTATTTGTGTGGAAAGTTTTTTGTAATTTTGCTCATATAATTCCTGACTTTCCTTTTGTAGATAGATTTCCAAATGTTTTATGCATGTGCAATTCTTTTATACATATTTCCACAATTGTGATACTGTCTAAGAAAAATCAAATGAAAAAGGGAAAAAATGAGAAAAAAGAAAATGAAAGGAAACAAGAGCAAAAAAAGTAAAAAAATATTATATTGTAAACCATACTCAGTCCTCACACCCCTCTCTTTGGAAGTGTATGGTTTTCATCATAAGATCATTGGAAGTGACCTGAATCACTTTACAATTGAAAAGAGCCATATCCATCAAAAATGATCTTTGTATAATGTTGTTGTTGTGAACAATATTCTCTTGGTTCTACTTACTTTACAAAGTTCAAGTAAGTCTCTCCAGGCTCTACTTACAAGTAAGTCTCTCCAGGCTGCTACAAACATTTTTGCACATGTGGGTTATTTTTCTTTTTCTTTTTCTTTTTTTTTTAATAATTGTTGGCAATACAAGCCCAATAGAGACATGCTGGATCAAAGGATATGTTCAGTTTGATAGCCTGTTGGGCATAGTTCCATATTGCTCTCCAAAATCCTTGGATCAGTTCACAACTCCACCAACAATTCATTATGTCTCAATTTTCCCATATCCCCTCCAACATTCATAATTATTATTGTTTTGTGTCAACTTCCCCATCTGAAAGATTTGTAGTGGTACTTCAGAGTTGTCTTAATTTACATTTCTTTATTCAGTAACGATTTAGAGCATTTTTTCATATGATTAAAAATGGTTTTAAGTTCCTCATTTGAAAATTGCTTGTTCATATCCTTTGACCATTGATAAATTGGAGAATGGCTTGAATACTTATAAATTTGTGTCAGTTCTTTATGCATTTTAGCAGTGAAGCCTTCATCAGAACCCTTGCATATAAACAATTTTCCCAGTTTACCGCTTCCTTTCTAAACTTGTCAGCATTGATCTTGTTTGTACAAAAATTTTTAACTTTATATAATCAAAATTTTCCATTTTTCATTCCATAATGTACTCTAGTTGTTCTTCAGCAACAAATTTCTTACTTCTCCAGAGATCTCAGACGTAGACTATACTTGGTTCTTCTAATTTGCTTATAGTATCACTTTTTTATATATAAATTATGAACTGATTTTGAACTTATCTTGGCATAGAGTGTTAGGTATGAGTCAATGCTTAGTTTCTCCCATACTAATTTCCAATATTCCTGGGGTCTTTGGGTTTATCAAGCACTAGATTATTATTGTCATTGACTATTTTGTCCTATGAAACTAATCTATTCCACTGATCTACTATTCTATTTCTTAGCCAGTACAAAATAGTTGCGATGACCACTACTTTATAATGTAGTTTTAGATCTGGCACAACTAGGCAACTTTCATTTGCATTTTTTTAATTACTTCCCTTGAAATTCTTGATCTTTTGCTTTTACAAGTAAACTTTGTTATTATTTTGTTCTAGCTCTATAAAATAATTTCTTGGAAGATTGATTCAGTGTATGTCAATGAATAAGCAGATTTATTTAGGTAGAATTGTCATTTTTATTATATTTGCTCTTCTTACCCATGAGCATTTGGTATTCCTCCAACTGATTAGATATGACTTTATTTGTGTGGAAAGTGTTTTTTAATTGTATTTATATAATTCTTGACTTTGTCTTGATAGGTAGACTCCCAAATATTGACAGTCATTTTAAATGGAATTTCACTTTGTATCTCTTGCTGCTGGACTTTCTTGGTAACATGTAGAAATACTGATGGTTTCTGTGAAGTTATTTCATATCCTGCAACTTTGCTAATATTGTGAATTATTTCTTGCTATCTGATGGTTTTAAAATAAATGCTATTCATCATTTTAAGGAAAACTCCATTTATTCCTATTCTCTAGTGTTGTTGTTTTTTTTTTTTAATAGAAATGGGTATTGGATTTTATCAAATGCTTTTTCTGCATCTATTGAAATAATCATATGACTTCTGTTGGTTTGGTTATTGATATAGATTTCCTAATTTTCTTAATCATTTTCCTAGTATTGAACCAGTCCTACATTACTGGTATAAATCCTATTTGGGCATGGTATATGATCCTGGTAATAATTTGCTGTAATCTCTTTGCTAATATTTTCTGTAAGATTTTTGCATTGATATTCAGTAGGGAAATTGGTCTACAATTTTCTTTTTCTATTTTCATCCTACCTGTTTTAAGTATCAGCACCATATCTGTTTCATAAAAAGAATTTTGAAGGACTTGTTCTTTCCCTATTTTCTCAAATAGTTTACATAAAATTGAAATTAATTTTTCTTTAAATATTTGGTAGAATTCACATGTCAGTGCTTCTGGCTTTTTTTCTTAGGGAGTTTATTAATATCATGCTCAATTTCTTTTTCTAAAATGGGACTAAGTACTTCATTTCCTTCTCTGATAATATGGGCAATCTATTTTTTTCTTAGTATTCATCAATTTTACTTAAATTATCAGATTTATTACCATATTCTTAGATAAAATAGCTCCAAATTATAGCCCTAATTTTCTCTTCATTGGTGGGAAATTCACTCTTTTCATTTTTGATACTTACAATTTTATTCACTCCTTTTCTTTTTTAATCAAAATAACTAAAGCTTTGTGTTAGATTTTTTTCATAAAAACAACTCAGTTGTGTTCATTCATATAATAGTTTTCTTACTTTCATTTTTAATTATCTCTCTTTTTGTCAAAATTTCAAATTTGGCATTTAATATGGGGGTTTTAATTTGTTCTTTTTCTAGCCTTTTAAATTGCATGACAAATTCATTGATCATTTCTTTCTCTGTTTTATGCAAGTAAGCATCTAGAGATATAAAACTTTCCCTAAGAACTGCTTTAGCTGCATCTCATAAATTTTAGTATGTTGTCTCATAATCATCCTCTTGGATGAAATTATTGATTGTGTCTATGATTTGTTATTTCACCCACACATTCTTTAGGATTAGATTATTTGATTTCCAATTAATTTTTAATCTATTTTTCCCTGGCCATGTATTACAAGTAGATTTTATTGCATCATGATCTGAAAAAGATGCATTCACTATTTCTACCTTTCTACATGTAATTTTGAGGTTTTTGTGCTTTAATACATGGCCAATTTTTATGTAAATACCATGTACCACCAAGAAAAAATTATATTCCTTTCTATCTCTATTCAATTTTCTCCAAAGGACTAGCATACCTAATTTTTCTAAAATTCTATTCACCTCCTGTAAAGTACAGGCTGGCTCCCTGGAGGACCTCAGTATTGGTCAAACCCAGGATAAATCAGAGTCCTTGGTCTTTAGGGGAGAAGTGAAGGAGGCAGGCAAACTGCCACATAACTTGCCAAAGATGTATCCTGGATTATGGTGTCTGGAACCTCCAACCTCTTTCCTTGTCATCCTGCAGCCAAGTGACTCTGATTACTCTCCCTTAGCCCTCCAATCCTTGCCTATGATTGCCTCACTTCCACACATTCAGCAAGCCCCAACCATGAAGAAAGCCACCACATTACCATATCATCTAAATATATGGTTATGGAGCCATTATCTCACATTGAATATGGAATTAGCCTTAAGTGCTCTGCTGTCTCAGATTCAAATACACCTTTTCAGAGTTTCAGCCTTCTACAACCTCCTTAACTTCTTTCTTGTTTATTTTGTGTGTGATTTATCTACTTCTAATAGAGCAGGGAAGATTTCCAACTGGCATAATTTTGTTGTCTAATTCTTCTTGCAGCTCTCTTAACTTTTCTAGGAATTTGGATGCTATACCACTTGATGTGCATATGTTAATATTGATATTTCTTCATTATCTATTGTAAAAGTCTGAAACTCTTGAGTCAATGCACTGAGGTTGGACAGCCAAATACTTAAGGCTAATTATTAATTGGACAATACTCTATAAGCATATGCTTGGAAAATGGCCCTTCCCATTATTCCGTGCCGTCTCAATAATTAGTGTATAAAGAGAATTGTAGGAGGGACTTACTTGTGGAGTAAGATTGACCAAGGTCACTTTGGCAGTAGATGAGGAAGAAGGAAGTTGTGGAGATTCTGGATCCATCTGATTCACTTCTACCTTTAAAGACCAAGAATAAAGACCAAGGACTTTTGTTTATCCTGACTCTGGCTGATTCTAAGGTATCCAGTTTGTTAACTTGGTCTTCACAATCTATGATATCCTTTAGCAAAATATAATTTCCTTCCTTATCTCTTTTATTCAGCTCAATTTTTTGCTTTTGTTTATTTGAGATCACTACCCCTGATTATTTTTTTACGTCAGCTGTAACATAATAGATTTTGTTACAGCTTTTTATTTTCACTCTGCTTTAAATATGTTTCTTGTAAACAGTATATTGTAGGATTTTGGCTTTTAATCCAGACTGATATCCACTTCTGTTTTGTCTGTTTTAAGGGAGAATACATCCCATTCACATTCACAGGTAAAATGACTAACTTGGTTTTTCTTGCCATCTTATTTTCCCAATTAATACTTTTCTCTTTCCTTTCCCTTTTTCCTTCCCCCAAGTGTTTTGCTTCTGACCACCACTTCCCTAAAACAGGCCTCCTCTTTTACAGCCCCTTGCTCTTTCTTATCCCTTCGTTGTTCTATTTCTGTTCTATCTTCTATTAGCCTTACCTTTTCTTTTCCCTTTTTCTCTCTTACTTCTTTATAGGATGATACAAGTTTCTTTATGAAACTTAATGTATCTGATATTCTCTCTGTGAGCCAAATCCAATTATATTGAAGTTCACACAATGCTCACCCCCCCTCCCTTCTTTCCATCAATTGTAACAGGTCATATTTGTTTCTTTATGAGATGTAATTTATTCAATTTTACCTCCCCTTACCATTTCTTCCAGTATAATTCCTTTTCTATCTCTAGTTTCTTTTTGTATATCATCATAATAAAGCCAAATTATACCTATACCCTTTAAATATACCCCTAACAGAGATACAAGACCTTAACATATCATCTTCCCATATAGAGATGAAAAATTTTTAACCTCTAATAGAAATTTAATTTTTATTTTCTTTACTTTTTAACTTTTTATGTTTCTCTTAATATCTGAATTTGGAGATCAAATTTTTTGTTCAACTCTGAACTTTTCATAAAAAAAATGAAATCCATCTATTTCTTTAAATATCCATCTTTTCCCCTGAAAAATAATGTTTACTTTTGCTAATAGTTAATTTCTGGCTTTAATCCAAACTCCTTTGTTCTTTGGGATATCATATGTTAGGTCATTTGATCATTTACAGTAGAAGCTGGTAAATACTGGGTAATCCTAATTGTGGATCCTCAATATATGAATTGTTTCTTTCTGGCTTGTTGCAATATTTTTCCTTGATCTGATAATTTTGAAATTTAGCTATGCTATTACTTGGAGTTTTCATTTTGTGGTCTGAGGAAGTGATTGTGATTTCTTTCAGTGGCTAATTTACCCTCTAGTTTTAGGACATCAGGGCAGTTTTCCTTGATGATTTTGTGAAAGATGTTGTCTAGACTCTTTTTGTTATCACAGTTTTCTGGTAGTTCAACAATTTTTAATTGTTCCTCTTGAATGTATTTTATAGATCCGTTGGTTTTCCAATGAGGTATTTTACATTTTCAGAACTCTCGCTTTTTTTGGGGGGGGTTTGTTTGTTTAAATCTTGATGTCTCATTGAATCATTCACTTACAATTGTTGAATTATAATTTTTAGTGAATTGGTTTCTTTGGTTAAAATTTTTATCTCATTTTACATTTGCCCAATTGGACTTTTAAATTAATTGTTTTGTTCATTGGATTTTTTTTTCCAATTTCATCAATTCTGTTTTTCAAGGAGTTGTTTTCTTTTTCCACTTCATAAATCTATTGTGTGAGGAATTATATGTTTTTCCCATTTCACTAAATCTATTTCTAAGGAATTTTCTTCAGATAATTTCTACATTTCCAATTTTCCTGCAAAGTTCTCATTTCCTTTCCTTATTTTTCTTCTCTCTTTTAATATCCTTTTTGAATTCTTCCAAGAGAGTCTTGTGAGATGAAGACCAACTTATAGCACTCCTTGAGGTTTCATCTGAAGATCTTTTGCCCTAAGTGTCCTTAGGATTTCAGATCAGTTGTTCCCTGTCTCCATAAAATATGGTCAAAGCTCTTTTTGCATTTTTGCTCATTTTTAAAAGTTGAGATCTGCTCCTAGGGCAAAGGAGAGATTGTCCAAGTTTCCTCTACAACTGATACACACTTCACCTTCCCTTTGGACTAGTATTTTAGCATCATCCTTCCTGTGCTGGGTCGGCATGACCAAGTCTCAAGTTATTCTGAGGATCAAGGGCTCAATATTTGCCTTTTGTAATTGCATTGAATGTCTCAAGTTAATGTGCTGATCCACTGGCTTCTGAATCAAAAAAGAATTGCCAATGCTGCTATATTATGGCTAAGAGCCTCCATGTAATTTCACAAATGTGAGGAAGACTTTCCACCCTGGTTCCCTGCACTATACCTGCAATTGGCCACTTCCCATCCTGCCCTCCATCCCTGACTGAAACAGACATTTTATGAAGATCTTTCAAGAGATCTTCTGCTTGAAATTTGTTACACTACAAATGTTTGTGGGTTCTTTCACTCCAAAAGCAGTTCAGAGACTTGATCTATTGATATGAAGGAAGCTGGGCAGAGTTCAGAGAAATATGACTACTTGCTACCATTTTTGTTCCATACCCACCCCTGATCAATTCCTTGTAACAACATATTCTAAAAAAAAAATCCACATTTTTATTCTGGAATTTTGTTGTATAGAATATTATTTGAAATAAGCAGGTAAACTGGTGCTTTGAAATCTTTTTTGTTATTGTTACAGAGCATTTGTTTTAAGATAAGAGAATTTAAGCAGCTTGATAATCAAGGTTAGTTAGTTTATAACCCAAATAAATGCACACTTGTTATACTTAGGATTCCTTGAGTCAGCATGGCAAAGAATAATTAGTTTATATATATATATATATATATATATATATATATATATATATATATATGTGTGTGTGTGTGTGTGTGTGTGTGTATATATATATATATATACATATATATATATAATTATTTATGTATTGTCTCCTAATGCATACATTAGGAGACAATACATAAATAATTTAAGGAACAATGTAATGTCAGTCTGTTGTTGACACTTTTTTCTTATGATAAAACTTCTGAATAATTTTGTATATTTTTCATGTTCAAATTGAATTCCAAATTTTCATGTGCCTGAAATATAAAATTAACTAATCAAAAATTGAAAGAAATTGTTAAGCTAAAAACATAAGGTGATGGGTATAAGAGAATTGTGAAATAGTTTTAGACTCAGAATTAGAAAGACTGGAATTCAAATTTAAAATGGAATTAAAACTTACTGGTTAAGACAAATCATTTAACATTTCTGAGCCTCAGTTTCTTCATATTTAAAATGGAATTACAATTAAGCTTACTTCAAAAATTAAGTGTTCAAATAAGATAATGTATATAATATTTCAATTTGAAGTTCTATAAAACACTTATTATTCAGGAATTGATGCTGAAACAAGCAGAATAAGGAATACATTGTATATAATAACAGCAAGAATGTGTGATGATCAACTATGAAAGACTTTGTTCTTCTCAGTGATTCAAGGCAATCCTAATAGACTTTGCCTAATAGAAAATTCCTTCTTCATCCAGAAAAAGAACTATGGAAATTGAATGTAAATCAGTGCATTCTGTGTTCACTTATTTATTTTTTTATTTTTTTTATTTCTCTCCCGTGGTTTGTCCCTTTTCTTCTGTTTTTTTTTTCTTCCAACATGATTCATATAGCAATGTGTACTAAAATAAATTAATAATTGAAAAACCTGTTATCATTAGCAATAATAATCACATTTTTAATACAATGTTTAATATTAATCTGTTTGTGAAATATCATTTCATTTGCCTACTTATTGCTATTTGTGGTCTTTTAAAATTCATAGTTCAAGAATTTCCAATATTCTGGGTTCACACAAATGGTGTTTGATCCTTGAATTCTTTATTTGATGCATTACTTCCCCTTGAATTATTCTACAACAATCTCTACTATACTCCAAGTATATCTTGTGTCTATTTCTCCATATGTAACTGAAAATGATCTCCTGTTCACTTACAGGTATTTAACATTGAAAATCCATGCAAATTAATCATTTGACAATCTTTATTTCACTTCAAAAAATGTAAAACATGTAAGTAAAAACAAAAACACAGAAATCACTGAAATGCTTTAACAGATATAGAAAGAAATGTCTTGACTTGTGAGTAAATTGGATTTAAGTGAGTCCAAGCTGCTCAAAGTCATCAACCTCTTTCTTTCTTTAGAGTTATCAGAATTCTATGGAAAGAAAATTGTCAAGATGCCTGGCAACGATCCAAGGTGCATTGTGACCTTGGTCTTTCAAAATTAAGGTCTTTCCTAGACTTAAGAAATGTAATTTTAGATTTTTAGCTGAAAAAAATTCATCAGCAATTCTCTTTTTTCTCTAAGAAGTAGAACAAAGCTTACTAAATTGTGGGTCACAATCCCATGTAAAATCACATAATTGAAGGTGAAGGTCATGACAAACTTGTCAACATAAAAGGTATCAAATATCCTGCTAAGATTAAATTCTTTACATAAAATTAAACAAGTACATCCATCTCATTATTATGCAAATCTGCTTTAGTCTTTAAAAATGGTGGGGTTTGTGTATGTGTGTATATATGTGTGTGTGTATACCAAAGAATTGGTTTAAAACAAATTTCTTTATGATTTATTATCAGTAATGTTTGATTTGAATAGCCATTTTCTATATCTATATACCTAGGGTTGCATAAAAATTTCTTGGTTGAAAAGGGTCACAAGTGGGAAAACTTTAAGAAGCCTTGCTCTAAACAGACAGAGGCCAAACTCTAAGAAACTCTCAAACATAAGCTCAGAGGGCACAAACATTTTGGCTTCTGAAATAAACATCTAAAGGGAATTCCAGAGCATCTGTTCTGCTACCAATTCTTTAAATAAGAAAATTCATTCTTTGGATGGCTCTTGGTAGCAAAATGGGGATAATAATAGCAGCACTTGTATCCAAGAGTTTATATGAAGATAAAATGTAACAATATAGTGTGTTTTAAAAATCTTAAAAAGCTTGAAAATATAAAGAAGACATTTGGTACCCTCTGCAGCTAGTAAAAGTAGTAGTTATTTATTATCATCATTTTCATTTATTGTTATTAGCAGACCTCTTCTTAGGTTATGTGTAAATACATCAGTCTATTATGTATTTCTTAAGGGATTCTATAAACAATTACACTATCTTAGGTTTGGAAAGTGTACTTCTGGTCCTTACTGACTTGTGCTAAAAAGTTTTACACAGCACATGAATTTGTGTCTTTATCCCCTCCTGTTCATAATAAAGATAAGGAACTGGGGAAAATAAAGTTAAATTTGCTTGGGGTCACAAAACTAGTATTTGAGGTTAGTTTTGAAGAAAATTTGGAAATTGGGAAAATGAGTCTTGTGACTCCAGGCGCAGGACTCTTATCTGCTTCACTAAGTTCCCATGTAAGCACATATTTATGTCTACTTACTTATAAATAACTCAATCTATTTCTATAAAAGTACAAGTTCATTAGTAAACTCCATGTTAAGAATTTCTAATCTAGCCCAACTTTTTCATTTTACAAATGAGAAAATTTAAATGAGAGCTGATAAGGGATTTGTCCAAGGTCACACATACATTATATTTGAAAATGATATGGGAGTAAAAGCAAGCTTTCTTGACTATCCTAGAGACATGGATGAAGATTTTTCTCTCTTGTTAGAATTAATCTGCTTGCCACTATTTCATAGAGTTAGAATACCCAAGTATAATATTAACCTTTTCTTTATGTATAACATAATCAGAGTAGCATAAATGCATGTTAGCATGTGTAAATATGCAAAAAAGGAATTGTGTGAATCATTCTAGTGGTTGAAAAGAACAAGAACATATTTCATTTTGAGTTCAAATAAAATTGTCATCTGAGATGGGGTAAAGAAAAGAAGGGCAAAGCTCTGAAGAATTATTGTTATACATAAACTTTAACATATTTAACATGGATGGGACTACCCACCATCTAGGAGAGGGGGTGGAGGGAAGGAGGGGAAAAGTTGAAACAGAAATTTTTGCAAGGATCAATGTTGAAAAATTACCCATGTATATGTTTTGTATATAAAAAGCTATAAAAAAGAATTACTGTTATAAAGATTTGAACTGAAGGCTTCTAAGCACCCCAATAATTATCCCTCAGCATAATTGGTGACAAAGGCCATGAAAAGCCCTAGAAAAGAAGGCATGTTCCTTATTGCCCTACTGTCAGCTCTATGGAAGCTTTAGGAACCAATATTTTTGTTTTGTTTTTTTGAATCCATAATTCACAGTAAGAGTGAGACTGTGTGGTGTCTCATATACCCTGTCTAGAAGGCCCTTTGCTTGTAGCCTCTCCCATATAAAGGAAGAAATGGTATATACTGTCATGAGATCTTTTGCTAACTGCAGAAGGGTTCAAACATAATTACAGACTGAAAGGAGTGCTTAACAGCATTCATAACTCATAATTAAAATTGCAATTCTGAGTCTGCTTTCCTTTTTGTTATAGCATCTGATTTCTCTTTAGTCAGACTGACTATGATGATAGAGTTCTCAAAGTGATATTAATTTAGTTTGGGTCCATTGACCTGGGGAGTGATTGCCAAGCTCCATGTAAAATATAAATTGGGATTTATATTTTACAATATTGTGATATAAATTGGCATTTGTTTTCCTGAAAACAAAAAAGTTCTTTGGTGATTTATTTATTCCATAACTCATGTTAATAAGACCAATCCTGATGAATTCTATATGTTAATATGTGTAACCATCATTTCTTTGATTGGGATATATATATATACAAACAATACCTCTGACAACTTTACAGAAAGTTTCAGGGCTGCAATAAATAGTATATGTATGCTGAATGCAGGATACAGAAGAGAAAAGAGGAAAAGAATCCTCTTCAAGCAGAAAAGGTCAACCAGTAATGAATTATACTTCTTCTTTTTTATCTTCTCCTCCTGCTCCTCCCCCAGTTAAAATTCAGCATGCATTCCATCTCTGGCATGATTTCTAAGATCATATCTTAGCAAAAACCAAGAAACTTCCTCTGTCATCTACACTATGATCTTTGAATTAAACCATTTGAACAGGAGATATGTTAGGTCTGGTTCTATAGGGTTTATTAAAGTAAATTGTCTTAGCAAATATGTCTGTTTTGTTTGATTCTCAGAAATAATTGGTTAATGAGAGAATGATTACTTTGCTCAGATATGATTACTGAAGAAATGTTTCATCCATATGTTGCTGAATAATGGGTAATTCTCCAGTGAAAGGGGGACAATGATTAGAAGAAATAAGATAGCTAGAGATATATTCCCCAAAGTGTTACTCTACTTTTTGTTAACAAGCTAGCTCTAAGGATTGTGTTTCCCTGAACAGGCATGGAAGTTCAAAATATCTAATCAGATAGATAATTTTCCATTTCACTTTTTTTTAGTTCAAAGAACTGTTGCTTCATCTGATAAATAATGTGACTATACCAGCTACTTTTCTCTAGCCTAATGTTGATTTTCATTATGCTATCTTGACAGAATGAAGTCATATATTTATATTTAATTCTTTCCTACTGTTTGTTGGTATAATGTTATCTATAAGAATGGAATCAAATATGCACATAGACACACACATACATACAAGATGTATCTATAGCCTACTCCAACTAGAAGATAAGAGATTATATAGAACTTTTCAAGAATTCTTTCAGCCTTAAATTCCTTTTTTTCATTATGCTTTTAATTTTAAATTACCTCCAATGCCAAAGAGTGAAATTTGGCCATTGTTCAGCCTTTGGGCTGCAAATCTGAATATAGTTAAGTTGTCCCAATTATTGTCAGACTAAGTTGTTTAGAGTTCACTCTTCCATGCCAAAGAATGCCTGTCTAAAGAATGAAATGTTGTTTTGTATGTGGAAGGTACCAAATAAGCAAGCAAATTAAAAGTTTGGTGGCACCAACTTGAAGAAACTGGCAAAGATTTCAGTGCCTATAATCCGTTAGATTTTATTATCAATTTTGCAGAAAAAAATATCTTTCAAATATGCTCTGCCCAAATTAATGTATTTTATTTTTATTCTCTGGAACATCCTAAGATAACTTGAGATTTACCTCAAGTTTTCTTTTTTAAGCACCAAGTCTTAAATCCAAATCATTTAGACTCTCATTGATTGAGCAACTATTGGTTGCAGTCCAAGCCCTAATTGACTCAGAGTGAATATAAATAGCAATTGTTTCTGTTTTGGCCAGAAACCTAGAAGGTCTTCCCTTTTCAGATTTTATTTTTTGACTAGGTAAAAGAGACCATTCTTTGCCTCTATTCTTACCTAGCCCCAATTACTGAATGGGCCTTGCCTCATTCAAATTGAGAATTGTTTAAAGACCTTAGCTTAAAAAGGCCAAGGTGCACTGTACACAGAACCATCTCCAGTCATCCTGATATATATCTTGTCATTGGACCCACATGATTCTGGAGGGAAAAGTGAGTTTGGAGACTTTGCATGGTCCACACTTACTTTAATTCAATTCGCTTAAATGTCATGGTATTACTATCTTGATGTCATTTTCCTCTGTGAGAATGAAGGTTAAACAACAACAACAAATATGGAACTCTATGGTGCCATGGTACATGTATCAATTCTAAATAAAAAAGAGAGTCCTGGTATGGAAGGGCAGAGAGATAAAAGTTTTTAACACTCAAAGAAGGGGATTCTCATTTTCTTCAGTTATCTAAAAAGCTTCAGCCTCCAAACTTCTCAAGAGTAACTAGACTAACAATGAAAATGATCAGCACAAAAAAAAAAATACAAGACCGGGAATTTTAAAAGTTAACTACAAAACATACAACTAACTGTACATTAAAATGAACAGCAATTGATAAGAATGGAATTGGAAGTTATGCACTTCAAAAAGTCTAAATAGTTCCTTTTTTATTCTACTTTAAGAATGGCTCACATTTATAATATTTTAAATTATATTCATTTTATTTTGTGAAAAGTGAATTTATTTTGTCTGCAGAAGGTAACAATACCTACTTGTGGAGGTTGAATCTTTAATTCACTTGTTTAGATAGCCATAAAATTTGGTTTGAGATTTTTTTGCTTGGTGGCAGTCACTCAGACCACAAGCATAAGATTTTGGGGAAATAATTTTGATCAAAATAACTGTTTAACCTAATCAATAACATAAAAAGTAATTAATTGCCAATTCAATAAGAGCACAACTCTCAGGAATCCTGTTTAAAAATATGGGGAAATTATGTTAGTTGTGGCTGACAAATAACCTAAATACCATATTAAAAAGTTAATGTAACACAAGAAGAGTTCACTGCTAACCCCAATAATTAATAGTAGTAGTGATAATAATAGTAATAGTAATAGTAAAAATATCAATGATAATATTTATCTAGTTCTTTCAAGGTTGCAAGGCATTTTATACAAATTATTTCACTTTGTCTCAGTTTTACATATGAGAAAATTGAGAATTGAAGAGATTAATTGACTTGCCCATGATCACAAATTTAAGAGAGTGTGGAAGAGTTCAAACTCACATTTTTATAACTGCAACTCCACACCTCACAGAAAAAGCTATTTCTTTATAGATGAACGAGTCTAGAAGTAAAGAAGCAAAATTTTCTGGTTAAAGGCTAATAGATTTAAATATAAAGTGTTGCAACTGGAATACTCATTTTGTTATTCACAATTTCTGTTCTCCACCAAAGAGGCAATATGGCAAAATAGAATATTTGCTGGCCTTGAATCAGAAAACATGGGTTTAAATTCTCTATAATGATGACAGAATCAAGAAAGAGCTATCAATCTGTCAATCCTTTCCGTGTCCGGGCTGGGTGAGGTCAGTTTGCTTGGTCTCTGTCTTGTGTTCTTTTCCAGATTGTAGTCAAGTGACATATTTGCTATTTTGGTTCCCATTCTATTCTTTCCAAATCTATATAGTTGTGCTTACCATCCTCCAGAATGATCTTTCCATCTTACCTTATTAAAATCTTTCTCCCCCTTTAAAGTCAAACTCCCAAATTGTCATCTCTTCCCTAATATCTTTCTAGAAGCCTCTTACTGGAAAAGACTTTAGTCTCTCAGATCACTGACACAACTTTTCTTATGCTATTGTTACTCTTAAAATGTGTATCATAGTTATTTGTGTATATGTAGTAACTTCCTTCCTAGAGTATAAGCTCCTTGAGGATTGAAAGCTGTGAGATTTTTCATTTTGTTTTCATAGAGACCACACACAAAAATTAAGAACTTAATAAATTTTGTTTGTTAAATTCAATTGACTGTCACTGGGATGTTGAGCCAAGATAATATAGAAGAATTCACTTTGTAACATAGAGTGCTACATAAACATAATCTATAATCATTAATAAGTATTCAATGAAAAACTTGCATATTTGGAGGTTCTTTGTATATAATAACTAGTGTTGGAAATGAGAATAAAAACTTGATCATATATTACTTAGAGGAATTCTATATACTAACTAAAGATAACAATCTTAAGCTTAATTGTCAGTCAAGAAGCATTAATTGTTTATTCAATACTAATGTGTGCTGGGCACCATGCCAAGTGCTAAGGATATGATGAAAAGCAAAAATAAGGAGGCTATTATTTGTTTGTCTTAAAGACTAGGTGTCTCTATCTTGCCTGGATAGAAATTTAAAAGCTATTTGTGGGCAACCTTATTACTGAGTGGTGTAGGAACTCTGACCTTGTTTCCTACCTGGCATGATTTGTTCCTTCTTAGGTAGCTCACCACTTTGGTGCTAGACTTAATGAGGACTCCCAATCAGTCAATGACCATGCAGCTCAGATCTCTCAATCACTAATGATCCACCAACCTCAAATTCCACAGCAGCAGGAATAATAAACATATGTCAGTATATCTGGCTTGGCTCACATTTAAATGGAGGAAACAGAATGGAACAATATTGGTTGAAATTGGAGATTATCTCAGAGGATAGGTATTTCTATCAATAGCAAAAGTAAGTAAAAGTTTCAAAATATTCACCTGCATGCTTAGTAGTCTGGTTTACTCCCAACTGAACAATCACTGTTATACTTTAAATTGAGCTACTCACACTTGTGTCAAGCTTTTGTTATTTAAAAAAAATCTCTAGTTTTTAGTAAGTAGTACTCTACTCTAAGTAGTTTCATCCCAGAAAGTTTATATTGGCCCCAACAAAAGTTACAAAACTTTTACAGCTCTTCAGACATTGTATATACAATATGAAATGAAAATTGTGTGCTACTAGATAACATTGTACAAGCCAAAAGGAAAGGAAGTAAGAAAAAATGAGCAAATTGTGAGTCAGAATAAGATAAGTATTATAATTTTATGCTTATTTCAAAGGTATAGAAAACTATAGTTAGAGGGATAATGATCAGAGATAGAAGAAGTAAGGAAAAAGGATAAATTAGAATGTATATCCCACTTCCCCAATATTCCTAATTCTTGGGACAGCTAAAGATTCATTAAAAGACTTTCAAAGTGATTTTGGTTTTAAGTTCTAGATAAAAGCTTATGTCAGTCTTCATTTTATCCAAATCCTCTCCCACCCCCTAACTCCATTCTCACAGTATGACAGACACATTTCTTTTATTGGAACAGCCTTTCTTGGTGTGGCAATATGCTTAATGTTCTGTTTGAAGCAAAAAGAAAAAAAAGGCTTAAAGTGCTATTTTTCTTCTCTTCATTTAGAAGCAATCAGTCTTCTTCTTACTGAGCTCTTACTATGGGCAATCAATATCCTGAATTATACCCCATCAGCTGTGCAGGAAAATGCATGTATTGTCTCTTTTTCTAAGCAAAGTTGTATTTGCCAGTCAAATCCCCAGGTAGTTAGCTTTCAAACAGTCAGATATAAAATTAGCAAATGAAACATCTGTTCTCACTATTATTTTATAATAATATTAATTGGCAGATGTCTTTAGATGACAGAATAAAATATATTAGCCCTTACTTTTATTTCCATTGGATAATGATTTTGGTCACCAAATATTATTTACCTGAAAAACCATGTCAGCAAGAATCAACAGTGCATTAGACTCAGAGAAAACAGTGAGTTCTGCTTTCAGAACCTCTTTGACACCAAAGCCATCTGCCCAACTATAACTGTAAATATGATGCCCCAAAACATGCCATTGTTCAGAACCTTACCCTTCCTGCTGCCAGTTTTGGTATTTCAATTTTCATGTAGTTTTCACAAAAGCACTGTGCCAATTCAATTACTGCCTGATTAATGAAGTGTTGCAGGTTTATTTCAGGGGTCTAGCTAGCTATTAATTAGTATATTGGGGCCTATACTCTACTGTTTTGCCCTGATATGCTTTGAAAAGTCCCAGTGCAATTAAAAAACTCTAATATGCTTTAAATAGTTATTTGAGAAAACACATCCAGACTTTTTTTAAACTCCTCTGGGACTGTTTAAGCACATCCAGATTTATTATAAGGCATCTAAAATTCCCTTAAAAATACTCTTTAGTTTTCCATGGCAAGCTTCTGAAAATTATCTCTAATCAGCCTCAGAGCTCTTTGTAGACAAGATGGTTATTTTCTTTTTCTAATCTCTTCTTCTGCTGTTGTTTCAGGGAAGTAAGGATCCATAGAAAGTATCAAGGGTGAATATTTCATCAAAGAGTTTGAATCCTAGAATCTCTTGGATTCCATCTATTTCAGCTTCAGTTTTGATCATATAAACTTTTCTGAAAGTCACGTGAACATCTAAGTTCATTTAAGGAACTTGAAAGAGATGGCAAAAATTAAATGAGTGAAATGACAAAAGTCCTTCTGTTAAACTGAACCAAGAAGAATTTTGTTTTATTGTTTGTTTGTTGTATTTTATTTTATAGAATTAAGTCATCAATCTATGTGCCCTTGAGACGATTATTAGAGACAAGTTAGCAGCTATCATGTTCTGCAATCATTACAGATGAGAGTAGATGAGCTAAGAAAAAAAGGACCTATCACTGATTAAAACAAAAATGGGTTTCAGTTGTAGATAAAAATTTTGCTGAGGTCCCTGGAATATAAGAGAGAAAGAGAGAGAGAGAAAGAGAGAGAGAGAGAGAGAGAGAGAGAGAGAGAGAGAGAGAGAGAGAGATTTAAAAATTTTACAAACAGAACCAGTTTCTACTTGTGCAGATGGTTTTCCCATTTTTAAATTCTATGTGTCAGTGAAATCAAATATCTAACATTTACCTGTAAAAATAAAAATCCCCATTAGTATTCTGATTTTTATAAAAATTATGTTTTTATTTTATGTATCATACAATATGATGGTGAGCATAATTAACTGAAATAGTTTTAAATTATTTAGTGCTAAAAGCAGCTTAAGTTAAAAACATATTGTTCCTTATAAGAAACACAGGCCTAGAAAACTAGTAAGGATGGAAAAAGTAGGAGATAGAGTGAAGCATTGTGCTAGAAAGGATTAAAAGAATAGAGAAATTGATCATAAACAATGTCCTAAAGCTAAGAAAATAACCTAAAAATAGAACGGAAGCACAATTCTTTGTTCACAAAGCCAAGAATTTAAAAAATGCTTGTTGCATTGTTAGATGAGTTCCTTGAGAGCAGAAGCTATTATTTGCCTTTTCTTTGTACCTTTAGTGTTTAACACAATGCCTGGAACATAGTGGATGACTCATAAATGTTTAGAGACCTACTGAGTGATTTGAACACTCAGTGTTCCAATGTTCCAAATAACCCTAGTTCTATATGTATTTTTTAATTTATTCTACTTTAATCACCATAATAGGTCTTATGTCAGAGACACATCAATCTGACCTGAAAACAACAAGGATAATGTGAAATCCTTAAGTCCTATACAATCCCTATATAAAAACATTTAAAAATAAGGTCATATTTCCATGTGTTTCCAGTCAATGTGATTAGAAAAGAAATATAGAAAAGAAGGACTATATTAATATACTGTAAATATAGTGTGAATAAGAAGGACAATTGACTCTAACGGGAGAGAGAGCTCTTTGTGAACTGTTATGGTTTGGAGTGATTTCATTAATAAGGGATATGAACTGGTCTTTAAGATATTTTTTAAAATTTTATTTTTTGATTGTTATACCTTGTGCTCAGCAAGTAT
Source organism: Sarcophilus harrisii (assembly GCF_902635505.1). Taxonomy (NCBI): domain Eukaryota; kingdom Metazoa; phylum Chordata; class Mammalia; order Dasyuromorphia; family Dasyuridae; genus Sarcophilus; species Sarcophilus harrisii. Next base: position 174,425,918 of record NC_045428.1, on the reverse strand, counting down.
CTTGTATAAAACACTCATTTAATAAATGGCTATTGATTGGAGAAAAGAGAGAATGATATTTCAGCTAAGAAAAATGGTTGGAATATGAAAAATTTATTCAAGTTGCTAACAAGAAAGCCACAAATCAAAATAACTTCTTAAAGACTTCATTTCACATTAAAAAATAAATCAATCAAAGTTATACAGAGCCAAGATGGCAGAGAGAATTCAGAATTCCCTCAGAAACTAGGATCACAAAGTAACAAAACATAAAAATGGAGCAAAAATTTCTTTCCAGGTTAACATAACTCAGAAGACTTACATGAAAGGAAAGTCTTATTCTTTGGTGGAAGGTAACTAGCAAGGACACTTAGCCACAGCATAGATCAGCAGTGGAGGCCCCTGAATCTTGGCTAAGCTTGCCAGTGGCTCAGAATGTTACCCATGAGAGCTGCAGTTCCAGAACAAAAGGCAGAAAGCAACACACCAAAGCCTGGCACAATAAACCAGCAAAGTGGGAAGGGTGCCAGTACCTGCCAGTGACAATATCCCAGACTCCATAAAAAAGAAGCTTTGGGCAATATCTTTTGTGTTTTGTAAATAGAATTCAACTTATTAAAAAAATAAGCAAAAAAGCAAAAACAGCCTTGACCTATGCTACTATGATAACAGGGAAATTCTAAACACAAACTCAGAAGAGGACTACAGTACTCTTTATGAAACTTTAAAAAAACTTTAAAACTTTAAAAACTTTATGAACTTTATGAAACTTTAAAAAATAATGGTAATTGGTCTCAAGATCAAAAGGGTCTCTTTTTTTTTTAATTATAGCTTTTTATTTACAAGATATGTGCATGGGTGATTTTTCAGCATTGACAGTTGCAAAACCTTTTGTTCCAATTTTCCCCTCCTTCCCCCCACCCTCTCCCCTAGATGGCAGGTTGGCCAATACATATTAAATATGTTAAAGTATAAGTTAAGTACAATATATGTATACATGTCCATATACAGTTATTTTGCTGTACAAAAGAATCAGATTTTGAAATAGTGTGAAGGAAATCAAAAATGCAGGTGGACAAAAATAGAGGGATTGGGAATTCTATGTAGTGGTTCATAGTCATCTCCCAGAGTTCTTTCACTGGGTATAGCTGGTTCAATTCATTACTGCTCTATGGAACTGATTTGGTTCATCTCATTGTTGAAGAGGGCCATATCCATCAGAATTGATCATCATATAGTATTGTTGTTGAAGTATACAATAATCTCCTGGTCCTGCTCACTTCACTCAGCATCAGTTCATGTAAGTCATTCCAGGCCTTTCTAAAATAATCCTGCAGATCATTTCTTACAGAACAATAATATTCCATAATATTCATATATCACAATTTATTCAGCCATTCCCCAATTGATGGACATTCACTCAATTTCCAGTTTTTGGCCACTACAAAGAGGGATGCCACAAAGATTCTTGCACCTACAGGTCCCTTTCCCTTTTTTAAAATCTCTTTGTGATATACAAAAGGTTATCTTAAAATATCTCAAAAAAGTATTTTTAAAAATCAATCAAGAGAAGTAGGAGAGAGCAGAGCCAAGATGATAGAGAGTAGATCTGTATCTATGTGACCTTCTCTCAAACCAATTGTAGCTTCTGAACTGGTTTTGGAGTTTCAGAAACTGCAAATATTTGGAGTACAGCACATTTCTAAAAGAAACTACTTTGGAAGACCTTCAGAACAGATTTGCTTCAATCAGGAAAGGGGGAGAGTCTGCCAAGCCCAGATCTCAGCATGGGCAGCCCAAGGTACAGAGCTGGAATGGTGAACCAGAACAATAAGGAGTCCATGCACCAGGTCATCTTCAATGAGGCTGTTGGGCTACACTGTCCTGATTGCAAGCAGGTGGTTTACTAAATTTACTATAAGACACCAAAAGCAAACACAAAAGGCAAATTGTAAGCCACTGAGCCACAAAAGAACATGAGACTTGGCTGTGATTACCCAGCACCAGAAGTCAGTCAACAGAACTGTCCTAGGGCAAATTAAAACAGCTTGTCACCCCTTTGCCTTAAGAGCAGACTTCAACCCTTAAAAATGAGTAAAAAAACAAGGGGGGGGGTGCAGATCCAAGATGGCAGAGAAGGCACATGCAACTTTCTAAGCTCCTCTCATAACCTCACGACCAATTATTAAATACAGCCTCAAAAATAACACTTGACTGGTAAAACCCACAAGAATTAGAAGGACAACAACTCACCAGCCAAAGATAATCTGGAAGATCACCAGGAAAGGTTTATTCTGAGGGGAAGGAACAAACCAACCCAGGTAGGGAAGTAGGAAAGGCTAGCAAAGAGCTCATGGGAAAGGGAGTAGCCTCTGGTTAGAAAATTACAGAGGTGACTTTGGCATAGGCTGATTGCTCTGCCTTGGTTGAAAAAGAACAGATCAGCAGAAAAATTAAAGCCAAAGGCAAAAATTTCCCTAAAAAATGCCAAAACCTAACAGGATCTGGCTATACCCACCCAAAACTGGAAGTGAGGGACTCAGCACCGACCATAACACAGCTTAGCAGCCACATTCCATGATAGGAGGATTGCTCAGGGCAGTTACAAATCTACAGGCAGGTGGGCACAGCCTGGGGCATCCTCTAATCTGCACAGTGTGGGGCTCAGCCTGGGGCAATAGAACTTCCACAGTGGACTGTGCTTCCCTGGGCAGAGACAATTGCAGTCTGTGCAGGACTACTAGCTGGTCAGCTGCTAACACCCACAGTTCCCTGGTGGGCTTTGGCCTGGGGTACTGACACTTTCACTATTCAGCATCTAGCCTCAGGGCAGTTGCTAATCCGTATAGCCTGAGTTCTTCTCTGGGCACTTCTGCAGATCAGGCCAGTGCTAATCAGGTCTGAATCACTTCCCGTGGGGAAGGTGGGGGAGAGAGACTTTTTTCCCAGAGCACTCCCATACTTGCTGCTCTTTGCAACCCATTTATATCCCTGCTTTGCAAAGGAAGCTGGTAACCTCCTTGTCCTGAAGGCAGAACCTAAAGGCTTTTAAAAATGAGTAAAAAAATAAAAAGGATGATTGATACCTTCTATACAGAAAAAGAGAAAGTTTGCAACCCCAAGGAGACTAATAGCAAAAAGTTTCCAGACAATACCCCAAAGAGGAATGCTCCTGACCCCCATCACATAACTGTCTCCTAGAAGAGACTATTAAAAGTCTTAAAAGAGAGTTAGAAGAAAAATGGGGAAAGAGAAGCTATGCAAGAAAGTAACAACTTCATGAAATGTGAATAGGAAAAGGTAAAGAATTCCCAGGAAGTGCAGGAAAACATAATTTGTGTATTGGAAAAGGTAAAAAAAAATCCCAGCAAAGAAGGATTTGTGAATTGGAAAAAGAAAATAACTCACTAAAAAAAAAAAATAATAATGAAATGGAAAAAAATTCTGTAGAGGACAACAACTCATTTAAAAACAAAATTGTAAGGTTTGTACAAAAGAAGTAAAAAGAAGTAAAAAAATTAATGAAGAAAATAACTCATTAAAAATAAGAACTGAACAAATAGAAACCAATGATTCATTGAGACATCAAGAATCAGTCAAGCAAAATTTTAAAAAAAGATAAATTAGAAAAAAAAGTATCAAATATCTACTTGGAAAAATGACAGACCTGGAAAATAGATCTAGGAGAGATAATCTGAGGATTATTGGACTTTCCAAAAAATTATGATGGAAAAAAAAGAGCCTAGATACTATTTTACAGGAAATCCTTAAAAAGAACTGTCCAGATGTAATAGCATTAGAAGGTAAAATAAGCAATGAAAGAATTCATCAAACACCTTCTGAAAAAGACCCTAAAATAAAAACTTCAAGGAATATTATGGCCAAATTTCAGAACTATCAGATAAAGGAAAAAATATTACAAATAGACAGGAAAAACAATTCAAATACCAAGGTGCCACAATAAGTATCACCCAAGATCTGGCTACCTCCCCATTAAAGGATCGAATGGGCTGGAATCTGATATTCCAAAAGGCAAAATAACTTGGAATGCAGCCAAGAATAAACTACCCAACCAAGCTGAGCATTTTCTTTCAGGGAAGAAGGCAGTCATTTAATGAAACAGATGAATTCCATTTGTTTCTAAGGAAAAAACCAGAACTAAACAAAAAATTTGATCTCCAACCATAAGACTCAAGAGAAGCAGAAAAAGGTAAAAGGAACTCTTGAGAACTGTATTTCTGTTGTGGATATACATAAAGACCACATGTATAATTTTATTTTACTGATATAACATAAAAAAGGGAAGTACAGATGGAAAGGGGATAGTGTCAGAAAAGAGGGAAAGGTGGGATAAAAAGAGGGAAACTACATCCCATGAAGAGGAAAAGGAAATCTATTATATCTGAGAGAATTTAGAGAGGGAAAGGTACATTGTGTGAATCTTACTCTCATCATAATTGGCTCACTGAGAAAATAATTGACATACTTGTTTTACAGACAATCTTCTCTCACTTTATGAAAAAGTGGGAGAGGAAAAGGGAAAAGAAAAAGAGTAATAAGGGAAGGGTACAAGAAAGGGGAAGAGATTCAAAGGGGGGAGGGAAGGATGCTAAAGAGGGTGAACAGTGTGATACAAGTGGGGCACATAAGTTTAAAACTGGGAAAAAGGGTTGGGGGGGCAAGAAAAAGAAAAGCATAATCTGGGCATAATAAGATGGAAAAAAATACAGAATTAGTAATTTTAACCATAAATGTGAATGTAATGAACTCTCCCATTAAGCGAAGGCAGATAGCAGACTAGATCAAAAGTCAGAACCCTACAATATATTGTTTACAGGAAACACATTTAAAGCAGGGAGATACATACAAAGTAAAGATAAAAGGCTAGAGCAGAATCTATTGTTCTTCAGGTGAAGCCAAAAAAGCAGGAGTAGCCATCCTTTCTCATATCAAGCAAAAGCAAAAATTGATCTAATTAAAAGAGATAAGGAAGGAAACTATATCTTGTTAAAGGGTAGTATAGACAATGAAGCATATCAATACTAAACATATATGCACCAAGTGATACAGTATCTGACTTCCTAAAGGAGAAGTTAAGAGAGTTGTGAGAAGAAATAGACAGCAAAACTATAATAGTGGGAGATCTCAATATTGCAGTCTCAGAATTAGATAAAACAAACCTCAGAAAATGAGAAAGTAATTAAAGAGGTAAATAAAATATTTGAAAAATTAGGTATGACATCTTTGGAGAAAACTGAATGGAGACAGAAAGGAATATACTCTCTTTTCAGCAGTTCATGGAACCTATATAAAAATTGAACATATATTAGCACATAACGACCTCAAAATTAAATGCAGGAAGGCAGAAATAGTAAATGCTTTCTTTTTCAGATCACGATGCAATAAAAACTACATTCAACAAAAAGTTAGGGGAAATAGGCCAAAAAGTAATTGAAAACTAAATAATTTCATCTTAAAGAATGTTTGAGTGAAACAGCAAATTATAGACACAATTAATAATTTCACTCAAGATAATGACAACGATGAGACATCATACCAAAATTTGTGGGATGCGGCCAAAGTGGTAATAAGGGGAAATTTTATATCCTTAGAGGCTTACCTGAATAAAATAGAGAAAGAGAAAATCAATGAATTGGGCTTGCAACTTAAAAAAGTTAGAAAAAGACCAAATTAAACCCCCCCAATCAAATACTAAACATGAAATTCTAAAATTAAAAGGAGAAATTAATAATATTGAAAGTAAAAAAAAAAAACTATTGAACTAATAAACTAAGAGATGGTTTTATGAAAAACCAATAAAATAGGTAAGCCTTTGGTGAATCTGATTAGAAAAAGGAGAGAGGAAAATCAAATGAGTAGTCTCAAAAATGAAAAGGGAGCACTTTCCACCAATGAAGAGGAAATTTAAAAAAATAATAATGTGTTACTTTTCCCAACTGTATGCCAATAAATGTGAGAACCTAAGTGAAATGGATGACTACCTCTAAAATATAGCCTTCCCAGATTAACAGAGGAGGAAGTAAATTGCTTAAATAGTCTAATTTCAGAAAAAGAAATAGAACAAGCTATTCATCAGCTCCCTAAGAAAAAATCTCCAGGACCAAATGGGTTTACATGTGAATTCTACCAGACATTTAAACACAGTTAGCCCCAATGCTATATAAACTATTTGAAAAAATAGGGAATAAACGAGTCCTACCAAATTCCTTTTACAACACAGACATGGTACTGATACCTAAACCAGATAGGTTGAAAACAGAGAAAGAAAATTATAGCCCAATCTCCCTAATAAATATTGATGCTAAAATCTTAAATAAGATATTAAGAAAAAGACTACAGAAAATCATCCCCAGAATAATACACCATGATCAAGTAGGATTTATACCAGAAATGCAGACCTGGTTCAATATTAGGAAAACTATCAGTATAATTGGCTATATTAATAAACAAATTAACAAAAATCATATGATCATCTTAATAGATGCAGAAAAAGCATTTGATAAAATCCAACATCCATTCCTATTAAAAACACCTGAGAGTACAGGAATAAATGGACTTTTCCTTAAAATAATGAGTGGCATCTATTTAAAACCATCAGTAAGCATCATATGTAATGGGGAAAAACTGCAACCATTCCCAATAATATCAGGAGTGAAACAAGGCTCCCCACTATCACTGTTACTATTCAATATTGCATTAGAAATGCTACCTTTGGCAATAAGAGTTGAGAAAGAAATGAAAGGAATTAGAGTAGACAATGAGGAAACCAAATTATCACTCTTTGCTAATTATATGATGGTATACTTAGAGAACCCCAGAGATTCTACTAAAAAGTTATGAGAAATAATCCATACCTTTACCAAAGTTGCAGGCTACAAAATAAACCCACATAAGTCATCAGCATTCTTATATATCACTAACAAACTCCAACAGTTAGAGTTATAAAGAGAAATTCCATTTAAAGTAACTACTAATAGTGTAAAATATTTAGGAATCTATCTGCCAAGGGATAATCAGAAACTATATGAGCAAAACTACAAAACACTTTCCACACAAATAAAGTCAGATCTAACCATTTGGAAAAATATTAAATGCACTTGGTTAGGGTGAGCAAATATAATAAAGATGGGAATACTACCTAAACTAATCTATTTATTTAGCACTATACCACTCAGACTCTCAAAAAACTATTTTAATGGCTTAGAAAAAATGACAACAAAGTTCATATTTCCATATGAAAATATAAAAACAAAAGCATAAGAATTTCAAGAGAATTAATGAAAAAAAAATCAGAATCAAACATGGCCTAGCTGTACCAGATCTAAAATTATATTATAAAGCAGTGGTTACCAAAAACTGATTAAATTAAAAGAGATAAGGAAGGAAACTATATATTGCTAAAGAATACCATAGATAATGAAGCGATATCAATATTAAACATACATGCATCAAATGGTGTAGCATCTAAATTCCCAAAGGAGAAGTTAAGAGAGTTGGAGAAAGAAATATCAAAACTATAATAGTGGGAGATCTCAACTTTGCTCTCTCAGAACTACATAAATCAAACTACAGAATAAATAAGTAAGAAAGAATTTAAAGAGGTAAATAGAATACTAGAAAAAACTAGATATGATAAATGTTTGGAGAAAATTGAATAGAGACAGGACCATATATTTATATTGACCATATATTAGGACATAAAGACTTCAAAATCAAATGCAGAAAGGCAGAAATAGTGAATGCATTTTTTTCAGATCACAATGCAATACAAATATTATTTTTTTTTAAAATTGAGGACTTCTTTTAGGGCAAGGGAGATTGTCCAAGTGTCCTGTCCAAGCATTAGGGGCTGTGCTGCCTGGCTTCAGGTGCTGTGTGGGCATGGCCAGATTTTATGGAATTCTGATGCTTCATGGTTATATTGATCTTTTGTGTTTGTGTTGGATGTTTTATAATTTCTCTGCTGGTCTATTTGATTGCATCCAGGGCAGTAGTCAAAACTGCTGCTGATTCATCTTCATAGATTTTCAGCATGCAGAGCCCACACTGCCCCAAGTGTCTCTGCTTTGCATGCTTGTGCTTGGCTTGCCTCCCTCTGTGCCCACTTGAAACAGAACTTTTCTGGACAGCTTTGAAATTATCTTCTGCTATTAATTTTTTGCACTCCCAATATTTGTGGATTCTGCCAGTCCAGAATTAATTTACAGGCAGGATTTGTTAATTAGTCTAAGAGTCCTGGGAGAAGATCAAAAAGAAACATGTGTCCTGTTCTTCATCTTGGTTCCTCCCTGTACCAAATGGTTTTGATGGCTGCTCCTTTATAATATAGTTTCAGGTCTGGCACAGGTAGACCACCTTCATCAGCATTTATTTTCATTAATTACCTTGAAATTTCCTGTTTTTCTTCAAGATGAACTTTATTTTTTTTCTAGACTTGTAAAATAATTTCTTGGGATTTTGATTGGTATAGCACTAAACAGGTAGATTTGTTTAGGTAATAATGTCATTTTTATTATATTCACTCAGCCTACCTATGAACACTTGATATTTTTTCAATTGATTAGATCTGACTTTATTTTTGTGAAAAATGTTTTGTAGTTGTGTTCATATAGTTCCTAACTTGCTCTTTGCAGATAGATTCCTAAATGTTTTATACTACAGACAGTTATTTTAAATGAAATTTCTCTTTGTATCTCTTACTGTTTGTAATGGGCTGAGGCTTGAGTTAATGCACTGAGGGCCCAAGCAAGTGAGGCTAAATAGTAATTGGACTATACTCTATTACTATACATGCTTGGATAAAGAATGGCCCCCACCCACTCTCTGTGCAAGTCCTGATGTGTTGTATAGGAAATGACGATTTTGGTGGGTGAAGGCAGAGAGACAGGAAGAGAGGCTGGGAGAGATTGGGCCTGGGTTCTACTCTGGTAGCTGCTGGTCGTGTGGCTTCTGGTCTAACAAGCTTCTTGACTCAGCTGCTGACATTAGTATTGCCAATTCCCTTCTTCCTCCGATCTTTCTTCATCTCTGCTAAGAATAAAGATTGATGATTTCCCCCTAACCTGAATTCCTGTCTCTGGCTGATTTTAAAATATGCAGTCTTCACAACTGTTGGATATTGTTGGTAATATATTAAAAATTCTGATGATTTATGTGGATTTATTTTGTATTCTGCAACTTTTCTAAAGTTTTGAATTGTTTCTAGAAAGTTTTAGTTGAATCTCTAGGGTTCTCTAAGTATACCATCATATCATATGTATAGTGTGATAATATGGTTTTCTCATTACCTACTCTATTCCTTTAATCTCTTTTTTGTTTCCTATTATCAAAGCTAGCATTTCTAATACAACATTGAATAGTAATAGTAGTAGTGAGAAACATTGTTTCACCCCTGATCTTATTGGGTAATAGTACTAGTTTGTTCCAATTACATATGATACTTGTTGATGGTTTTACATAGATGCTATTGATCATTTTATGAAAAAGTCCCTTTTTTCCTATACACTCTAGTTTTTTTTAAATTTTATTAGGAATGGATGTTGGAGTTTATTAAGTGCTTTTTTGCATCTATTGAGATAATCGTATGGTTTTTGTTAGTTTGGTTATTGATATAGTCAATTATGCTATTAGTTTTCTTAATTATTAGGAATTTAGGAAATAGGAAATTAATAAAATATTTGGAAATTGCTGTTCCAAAGGAAACTCCAGTACTATATGAGCACAAGTACAAAACACTTTCCACACAAATAAAGCCAGATCTAATCAATTGGAATAATAGCATGTGCTCATGAGTAGGTCTAGGTAATTTAATAAAAATAACAGTACTACCTAAAGGCATATACTTAGTCAGTGCCATACTAAACTAATTCCCAAGAAATTATTTTTCAGGTCTAGAAAAAAATGTTGAGAATTTCAAGGGAATTAATGGAGAAAAAATACAAATGAAGGTGTCCTAGCTGTGGCAGACCTAAAACTTATTACAAAGCAGTGGTCATCAAAAGTATTTGTTAATGGCTAAGAAAGAGAGTATCCAATCAATGGAATAGATTAGGTTCACAGAACACAATAGTCAATGACTATAGTAATCCAGTGTTTGAAAAAATCAAAGACCCCAGCTTTTAGAAAAGAACTCAGTATTAAAAAAAAAAAAAAAAAAAAGCTGCTGGGAAAATAGAAAACTAGTATGGCAGAAATTAGGCACTGATCCTTACCAAACACCATATGCTGAGATTTAGACATAGTGATATTATAAGCAAATTAGAAGAACATAGGATAGTTTACCTCTCCGCTATGTAGAGAAGGAAGGAATTTGTGGCCAAAGAAGAAGTGCAGTTCATTATTGAACAAAACATAGATAATTCTGAGTATATTAAGTTTAAAAGTTTTTGTACAAACAAAACCAATGCAGACAAGATTAGAAAGGAAACAATAAACTAGGAAAGCATTTTACATTCATAGATGCTAATAATTTCTAAATTATTAGGAATAATAATTTAATTTCTAAAATACATAGAGAATTGACTCAAATTTATAAGAATTCAACCCATTCTTAATTGAAAAGTGGTCAAAGGATATGAACAGACAATTTTCAGATGAAGAAATTAAAACCAGTTCAGATCATATGAAAAGGCACTCTAAATCACTATTGATCAAAGAAATGCAAATTAAGACCACTCTGAGGTGTCATTACATACCTCTCAAATGGTTTAGGTGACAGGAAAAGATAATGATGAATGTTGAAGTGGATTAGGAAAACTAGGATACTAGCACATTGTTAATGGAATTTTGAACTTACCCAATCATTCTGGAGAGTAATTTGAAAATTTTACAGCCCAAAGGGCTATAAAATAGTTCATACATTTTGATCCATCATTGTTTCTACTAGGCTTATATCGCAAAGAGATCTTAAAGGTGTAAAAGGGACCCATACTTGCAAAAATGTTTGCAGCAGACCTTTTTGTAATGGCAAGAAACTGGAAACTGAGTGGATGTCCATCAACTGGAGAACGCCTGAATAAATTATGGTATGTAAATGTTATGAAATATTATTGTTGTATAAGAAATGATCAGCAAGATGATTTTAGAGAGGCCTGGAAAGATTTACATGAACTGGTACTAAGTGAAATAAACAGAACCAAGAAGTCTTTGTACATACCAACAAGAAGAGTATATGATGATTAGTTCTGATGGACATGGCTCTTTTAAACAATGAGATGATTGAGACCAGTTCCAATGATCTTGTGATGAAGAGAGTCACCTACATTCACAGAGAGGATTGTGGGAACTGAATGTGATTCACAACATAGCATTCATTCTTTATGTTGTTTGCTTGCATTTTATTTTCTTTATTATTTTTTCTAGTTTGATTTGATTTTGCTTGTGTAACAAGATAATTGTCTAAATTTGTATGTATATATTGGATTTAACATTTTTACAATGATTAACACATATTGAATAACTTGTCATCTAGGGGAGGATGTGGGAACAAGGGGAGATCATTGGAACCCAAAATTTTGCAAGGGTTGATGTTGAAAAATTATCTATGTGTATGTTTTGAAAGTAAAAAAGATTTAATAAAAAAGAATAGTCTGAAAAATATTTTCCAGTTTCATACTTCCCCTCTAATCTTGTCTGCATTGTGTTTGCTTGTACAAAAACTTTTTTTTTTTTTTACTTAATGTAGTCAGCATAATCCATTTTGGATTTAATAATGTATTCAAGGTCTTCTTTGGCCACAAATTCCTTCATCCACAGATCTGAGAGGTAAACTATCTTTGTTCTCCTAATTTGCTTATAATATCACTATTTTTGTATGTCATATCATATATGTATGTCACGAACCCATTTCAACTTTATCTCGTTAAACAGTGTTAGGTGTGGGTCAATGCCTAGTTTCTCTGATACTAGTGTCCAATGTTCCCAGTAGTTTTTAATCTAATAATGAATTCTTATCTCAAAAGCTGGAGTTTTCGAGTTTGTCAAACATTTGATCACTATAGTCATTGACTATTTTGTCCTGTGAACCTAACCTATTCCTCTAATTAACTATTATTTTTATTAGCCAATACCTAATAGTTTTGATGACCAGTGCTTTGTAATATAGTTTTAGATCTAGTACAGCTAGGTTACCTTCATTTACATTTTTTCATTAATTCCCTTGAAATTTTTGATATTTTGTTCTCTCACATGAAGTTTGTTATTATTTTTTTTAGACCTGTAAAATAATTTCTTGGGAGTTTAATTGGTATGGCACTGAATAAGTATATTAATTTAGGTATGATTGTCATTTTTATTATATTAGTTTAGCCTACCCATAAGCACTTGATATTTTCCCAAGAGATTAGATCCATGTTTATTTATATGAAAAACTGTTTTGTAATTGTGTTCATAAAGTTCTTGAGTTTGCCTTGGAAAATAGACTCTCAAATGTTTTGTATTAGCTACATGTATTTTAAATGGAATTTCTATATCTACCTCTTTCTGTTGGACTTTGTTGGTAATATATAAAAATGTGGATTATTTATGTGAATTTATTTTGTATTCTTGTATTTTGTATGTGTATTTATTTTGTATTGTATATTTTGTCTTATTATTTGTATATCAAGAAGCTACAATCAGGTTTACCCAGGACCTAGTAACTTGCACCATAAAGAATTAAAGGGCCTTAAATATGATATTCCAAAAAGCAAAAGAACTTGGATTGTAACCAAGAATCAACTATCCATCTAAACTGAGCATTATCTTTCAGGGAAGAGGAAGGACATATGGGTGAATTTCATTTATTTCATATAAAAATACCAAAGCTAAACAACAAAAAAAAAATTGATCTTCAAACTCAGAAGTCAAGAGAAAGATAAAAAGGTAAAAAAAAAAAGAACTCTTGGAAGCTATATGTCTGTTATGGGTATACTTAGAGAGTGGAGGTATAATTGGATTTTATTCTGATAATATAAAAAAGAAACTAAAAGCATAAAGGGGATTATACTGGAACAAAGGAAAATGAAGACAAAATGAGATCAATTGTATCTCAAGAAGAGGCAAAGAATACCTATTATAATTGAGGTAAACAAGGAAAGGGGTTGAACATAGTGTGAATCTTACTCTCATCAGATTTGGCTCAAAGAGAGAATATCAAACATATTTGCCTTCATAGAGAAACTTGCCTCACCCTATAGAAAAGCAGGAGAATAAAAGGGAAAGTAAAGGAGAATGCTAAAAAAGAAAAAAAAACAGAAGTAAGAGGGAAAAGATATAGGAAAAGGGGAGTAGCTGTACAGGGAGAGTGCTGTTTAAGGATAGTGGTGGTCAGAAGTCAAATACAGAAATCAAAAGAGGGAAAGGAGGAAAGGAAAGAGAAAAAGCATAATGGGTTAAAAAAGATGGCAACAATAACAGAATTAGTCATTTTAACTGTGAATGGGAATGGGATGAGCTCTCCTCAAAAAAAAAAAAAAATGAAAGTGCATAGCAGATTGGATTAAAAGTCAAAGTCCTACAATATGTTGTTTACAAGAAACACATTTAAATCAGAGTGATACATAGAGAGTAAAGGTCAAAGGTTGGAGCAAAATCTATTATCAAGCAAAAGCAAAAATAGATCTAATTAAAATAGATCAAAAAGGAAACTGTATCTTACTAAAGGGTACCATAGATAATATCAATACTAAACATATATGCACCAAGTAGCATAGAAGTCAAATTCCTAGAGGAAAAGCCAAAACAGCAGCAAGAAGAAACAGCCTGGAAAACTATACTAGTGAGAAATCTCAGTTTTGTTCTCTCAGAACTAGCTAAATTGAACCACAAAATAAATAAGAAAGAAGTTAAAAAGGTAAATAGAATTCTTAAAAGTTAGTTATGACAGAGTTTTGGAGAAAATTGAATGGAGACAGAAAGGAGTATATGTTTTTTTCTCAATGGTTCATGGAACCTACATAAAAATTGATCACATATTAGAGCATAAAAACTTCAAAATCAAATGCAGAAAAGCAGAAATAGTAAATGAATCTTTTTTCAGATCATCATGCAATAACAATCATGTTATAAAGGGCCAGGGAAAATAGACAAAAATATTTAGAAACTAAATAATCAGATCCTAAAGAATGAGTGGGTAAAACAACAAATCATTAACACATTTGAGAATTTTGTCCAAGAGAATGAAAATAATTAGATAATATACCAAAATTTATGGGATGCAGCCAAAGCAGTTCTTAGGGTAAGTTTTATATCTCTAGAGTCTTACTTGCATAAAATAGAAAAAAAGAGAAGACCAACGAATTGTACATGCAACTAAAAAAAGCAAAAAGAACAAATTGAAATCCCCAAAGTAAATACCAAATTTGACATTCTGAAAATAAATGGGGAAATTAATGAAATTAAAAGTAAAAATGTATTGAACTAATAAACAAAACTAAGAGCTGGTTTTATGAAAAAACAACAAAATAGATAAACCTTTAGTTAATTTGATCAGAAAAAGGAAAGGGAAAAAAAATCTAATTATTAGTATCAAAAGTGAAAAGAGTAAGCTTTCCACCACTGAAGAGGAAATTGGAGCAATAATAAGGAGCTATTTTTGCCCAACTATATGCCCATAAATGTGATAATATAAATGAAATGCATGAATACTTACAAAAAAATAAATTGCCCAGATTAACAGAGGAAGAAATAAATTGCTTAAATTGTCTAATTTAAGAAGACATTGAGTGAACTATTTATCAATTTATTAAGAAGGGCCAATTAATTGGATTTACATATGAATTCTATAAAACATTTGAAGAACAACTAATTCCAATATTATGCAATGTATTGGGGAAAATAGGGAAAGAAGTATGCTTACAAAATTCTTTTTTATGACACAGACATGGTAGTAATACCTAAACCAGGTAGGGTCAAAACAGAGAAAGAATATTATCAATTTCCTTAATGAATATTGATGTAAAATATTAAATAAAATATTTAGCAAAGAGTTTAAGAAAGTTATTCCCAGGATAATAAACCATGGCCAATAGGACTTACACCAGGAATTCAGGAATGGTTTAATATTAGGAAAACCATTACCATAATTGGCTGTATCAATAACCAAAAGAACAAAATCATATGATTATCTCAGAAGGTACAGAAAAAGCATTTAACAAATTACAACAACCATTTCTCTTTAAAAGCATTAGAAAGTATAGGAATAATTGAGTTTTCCTTGATATGATCAGTAGCATCTATTTAAGCTCATCAGCAAGCATCAGATATAATGGGGATTAACCAAAACCTTTCCTTTATGGATCAGGGGTGAAAGAAGATTGTTCACTATCACCATTACTATTCAATATTGTATTAGAAATAATTGCATTTTTTTTATTTAACTGCCATACAAGAACAGTCTTTATTTATTCTTTTCCTTTTTATTATACCTTTTTTATTTACAAAACATATGCATGGGTAATTTGTCACCATTGACCTTTACAAAACCTTCTTTTCCAAAATTTTCCCCCTTTCCCCCACTCCCCTAGATGGCAGGTAGTCTAATACATGTTAAATATGTTAAAATACACGTTAAATCCAATATATGTATACATATTTATACAGTTATCTTGCTACACAAGAAAAATTGAATCCTGAAAGAAAAAAAAAACCTGAGAAGGAAAACAAAAATGCATGCAAACAATAACAGAAACACTGAAAATATTATGTTGTTGTCCACACTTAGTTCCCACAGTCCTCTCTTTGGGTGTATATGGTTTTCTTCATCACTGAACAACTGAAAGTGGTTTGAATCATCTCATTGTTGTTGTTTTTTTTTAATAACTTTTTATTGACAGAACCCATGCCACGGTAATTTTTTACAAAATTATCCCTTGCACTCACTTCTGTTCCGATTTTTCCCCTTCCTCTCTCCACCCCCTCCCCCAGATGGCAAGCATGAATCATCTCATTGTTGACAAAAACCACATCCATCAGAATTTATCATCATGTAGTCTTCTTGTTACCATGTTTAATGATCTCCTGGTTTTGCTCATTTCACTTACCATTAATTCATGTAAATTTCTCCAGGCCTTTCTGAAATTATCCTGTTGGTCATTTCTTACAGGACAAGAATATTCCATAACATTCATATACCATAATTTATTTAGCTATTTTCCAATTGATGGGCACCCATTCAGTTTCCAATTTTTATTCACTACAAATAGGGCTGCCACAAACATTTTTGTACACGTGGGTCCCTTTCCCTCCTTTAAGATTTTTTGGGAATACAAGCCCAGTGGTAACACTGCTGGATCAAAGGGTATGCATAGTTTGATAACTTTTTGAGTATAGTTCCAAATTACTCTCCAGAATAATTGGATCCATTCACAGTACCACCAACAATGTATCAGTGTCCCAGTTTTCCCACAAGCCCCCAAACATTGATCATTATCTTTTTCTGTCATCTTAGCCAATGTCAGTGGTGTGTAGTGGTATCTCAGAGTTGTCTTAATTTAGAAATAATTGCCTTATTCCTAATAAGAAAAATAAGAGAAGGAAAAGAGATTAAAGGAAATAGAGTTGGTAATAAAGAAACTAAATTATCACTCTTTGCAGATGATATAATTGTATGCTTAGAACATCATAGAGCATCAACTAAAAAACTCCTAGAAACTATTTACAGCTTTAGCAAAGTTGCAGGATACAAAATAAATCCACATAAATCATCAGAATTTTTATATATTACCAACAACATCCAACAACAATAGATACAAAGAAAAATTCCATTTATGATAACTGTTGATAATATAAAATATTACAAAGTCTACCTGCCAGGAAAGTCAGGAACTATATGAACATAATTATAAAACACTTTCCACACTAATAAAGTCAGATCTAATTAATTAGAAAAATATCAAGTATCAAGTGAATATAATAATAATGACAATACTACCTAAATTAATCGAGTTATTCTGTGCCATACCAATCAAACTTCCAAGAAATTATTTTACAGAACTATAAAAAAATCATGACAAAGTTCATTTGGAACAACAAAGGTCAAGAATTTCAAGGGAATTAATGAAAAAATGCAAATGAATGTGCCATAATTCCACCAGATCTATAACTATAATATAAAGCTATTTGGTACTGGCTAAGAAATAGTGTACTTGTTCAGTGGAATAAGTTAGATTCATAGGACAAAATAATCAATGATCTTAGTAATCTAGAGTTTGACAAACCTAAAGACTACAGCTTTTGGGATAAGAACTCACTATTTGATAAAAACTGCTGGGAAAACTGGAAATTAGCATGGCAGAAAGTAGGCATTGTCCATATACTACTGTATAACAAGACAAAGTTGAAATGGTTTCATGATTTAAACATAAAGAGTGATATTATATTAAATCAGAAGAACAAAGGATTGTTTACATCTCAGATCTGTGGAGAAGAAAGGAATTTCTGACAAAAGAAAAACTTGAGTACATTATTGAATGCAAAATGGATAATTTTGATTATATTAAGTTGACATAACAACTTATACAAAAATCTCTTTGTATAAACAATATTAATGCAGCCAAGATTAGAATGGTATCAATAAACTGTAAAAATATTTAAAATTCAAGGGATCTGATAAAGACTTCATTTCTAAAATATTTACAGAATTCACTCAAATTTATAAGAATTCTCCAATTGATAAATCATCAAAGGATATGAACAGGCAATTTTCAGATGAAAAACTCATTTCTAGTCATATGAAAAAGTGTTCTAAATTATCTTTGATCAGAAAAATGCAAATTAACACAAGTCTGAGGTACCACTACAGACCTCTCAGAGCATAAATAAAGCAAAGAGCAAAAGAGAAAAAGTAAAAGAAAACAAAAACATGAAATTCATCCCTACACAGAAAGATGATGCTTATAATTTTAATAATTGTATTACTTTCTTCTTTTGGAACCTTAAGTTCATTTTTTATTTGTACTACCAAAAATGCATTCTTGCAGCCTACCCAAACATTCTTTAGAAGAGTATTTATTATTTACACTAATTTGGAATTCATTTTAGTCTTTGTTTCTCTTCAGATTTCATGAAACATGAAAATTAATTCAAGGGAACCTTTTTGTACCATATGGGAAAGTTCTTATTTTTTTCTGTCTTGTTTATAAAGTCATTATAATTATTTTCTCCCAATATATTATAAAGCTATGGAAATTTTCCTTTGGTTATTTAATTGTTTATGAGATTGTGATGTGGAATATTGAACTAATAATGCTTTTGATTGTTGAAAAATGTTATTTTGCATTTATTTGTTCTTACATCAAAAAGTTCAAAAACTTGCATCACTAATAATAGTACAAGTAGAGGGAATATACATTGAGGGGATAGGTATAATGTGAATTTGACAGAATTATATAAAAAGTAATGGATAAGAAAGAGAAGTGCTCTGTGTATATGAGTAAATTATTTCATATGAAGATATGCAATTGACTTATTACAGTGGAGGAGAAGATGGGATAATGAACTATGAGCATTGTTGAATCTTACTCTCATCAATACAGCCAAAAAGAGGCAATAATAAACAAAATTAGTTGAGTGTGGAATTTTATCTTATGCAACAGGAAATTAAAAGGAAAAAAGTAGAAAAACAACAAATTGAAATTGCTAATTTAGTGCCAAATTGGAACTTCTGAAAAATCAAAGGTGAGATGAATAAGACTGAAAGAAAAGAAAAACTATTAAGCTAACATAAATCTAGGAGCTTGTTTTATGGTGGTGGGGAGAAAAGTTAGATTAAACCATTCATTACTTTGATTTTTAAAAAGGAAGAAAACTAAATATCCATTATCAAAGATAAAAAAAATCAAAATCGCAATCAATGAAAAAATTAAAACAATCATTAGGAAATATCTTACCTAATTATATTTTAATAAATCTTACAATATGAGAAAAATAGCTGAATATTTTTGTAAATATCCAAATTTACAGATAAGCAAATTTTAAAAGCCTATATAACACCATCTTTAAAATTCAAACTAGCCACTAATGAACTCATTTAGAAAAATTCCCCAAGGCCAAAGAGGTTCACAAGTGAATTCCACTAACCATTTACATAATTAGTTCCAACACTTTATAATGTATTTGGAAAAAATAGATGGAAAAGGAGTCCTTTCAAACTTTTTTTTTTTTGACACAAATGTGTTGCTGATACCTAAACCAGTAAGAGCTAAAAACAGAAAAAGAAAAGTATAGCCTATGTTCCCTAAATAAATATAATGCATTTTTTTTTTTTTACAAAATACTAACAAAGCAATTACAACAAAATATTATGAAAATTATGGCCAGGTGGTGTTTATACCAGAAACATAAGAGTGTTCAATAATAGCAAAACTATTTACATAATATCAATAACAAAACTAAGAAAAATCATATGATTATCTCAATAGATACTAAAATCCTTTTGACAAAATACAAGCAGCATTCTTTATTCAAACACTAAAAAACATAATATGAATAAAGGAAGTATTCCTTAAAATAATAAGCAGTACCTATTTAAAGCATTATCTGAATTGAAGATAAGCTAGAAGCCTCCCTAATAAAATCAAAGGTGAAGCAAGGATGTCCATTATCACTACTATTATTTAATATAATATTAGCAATGTTAGCTTTGACAATGAGAAAAAAAATAAATTGAAAGAATCAGATTAGATAATGAGGAAACAAAACTATCACTCTTTGCAGATGATATGATGGTGTACTTAGGGAACCCTAAAATCAACTAAAAATCCACTTGAAATCATTAATAAAATTTGGAAATTTTCAGAATATAAAATTAGCCCATATAAATTATTTGCATTTTTATATGACCAACAAAGTCCAGCAGCAAGAAATAGAGAAATTCCATTTAAAATATGTATACACAGTGTGAAACATTTGAGTGTCTATCTACCAAGACAAATAATAAATATATGAATACAATTTCAAAATGCTTTTCACCAGGACAAGCTCTTTTGAACTGTAAAAAAAAAAAAAAAAAAAGACATAAAGTAATATTTTGGCTTTTAATCTTAACATCTTTCAATTGCTGAGCATTTTTAGATCCTGTGATATGTTTTCTTTTTTTTTTCAAATGCCATCTTTTTTTTATTATTATTATAACTTTTTATTGATAGAACCCATGCCTGGGTAATATTTTTACATTGTCCCTTGCACTCACTTCTGTTCTGACTTATCCTCTCCCTCACTTCACCCCCTCCCCCAGATGGCAAGCAGTCCTATACATGTTGAATATGCTGTGATATGTTTCTTTATGAAATTACTATCAATTTTGATTTCTGACTAGGTTAAGTTTTAAGTTAGGTCTAAGTTTTTTCAGGGTATTAATCATTAAATTTAGAATTCCACTGATAAATAGTTGTACAAAAACTTCATTGTGTAGAATTGATGGATTCCTGAGTATATGTGTATCAATTGGAGAATGGCTGAATAAATTGTGGTATATGAATATTATGGAATATTATTGTTCAGTAAGAAATGACCAATAGGATGATTTCAGAAAGGCCTGGAGAGACTTACACAAACTGATGCTGAGTGAACCGAGCAGGACCAGGAGATCATTATATACTTCAACAACAATACTATATGATGATCAATTCTGATGGACCTGGCCATCTTCAGCAATGAGATGAACCAAATTAGTTCCAATAGAGCAGTAATGAACCGAACCAGCTACACTCAGTGAAAGAACTCTGGGAGATGACTATGAAGCATTACATAGAATTCCCAATCCCTATATTTTTGCCCACATGCATTTTTTATTTCCTTCACAGGCTAATTGTACAACATTTCAGAGTCTGATTCTTTTTGTACAGCAAAATAATGGTTTGATATGTATAAGTATTTTGTATTTAATTTATACTTTAACATATTTAACATGTATTGATCATCCTGCCATCTAGGGGAGGGGGTGGGGAGAAGAAGGGGAAAAATTGGAACAAAAGGTTTGGCAATTGTCAATACTGTAAAATTACCCATGCATATAACTTGTAAATAAAAAGCTATTAAAATTTTTAAAAAAATGCTTTTCATATAAATAAAGTCAGATCTAAACACGGGCAAAATATCAATTGCTCATAAATAGGATGAGACAATATAACAAAAGTAACAATCTTTTCTAACGTAGTTTACTTATTCTGAGCCATACCAATCAAACTATGAACCAAAAGCAAAACTACCTGATATACCAGAAAAAATAAAATTCATTTCGAAGATCAAAGTATAAGGATTGGGTCTCATTCAGTGCAACAGGAAGAAAACAAGCAATTCCTGTTTGAGGTCCCCAGAAGTGAATTCTGTGAGCAAACAGTGGGAACTTTGTGGGTGGGAACTCTGGCCACATTGAGATTGCTTCATTAATGGGGGCGTCTCCTTTTCTGATTGGCTGTTTGTGTGACCTCATAGACATCTATTTAAGCTGTAAGGACAAGGAAGGAGGTACTCTTTGACATGGTGTTCACCTGGGAGTCTACAGGATGTCAGCTAGGCAGGATGTGAACATGTGAATAAAAGACTTTGAGCTTGCACATGGCTGTTGTTGAGTGTGCTACTGCTATTTAAACTGTTGTTCTTATGATACAATGGCCAGAGATCTCTGAAGACCTCAGAAAGAGGTAAGATTGGTAAAATTGGTTTAAACTGCAAAAGATAGAGATTTCTCTGAGGTCCTAGGAATTAAGAGAGACTGGCAATAGTAAATATGGAGTAATACAAGTGTCTTCACAAATGAAGTGAATGCCCAGAGTTACATTTACACAAAAGATTGAAAATACCAAGGGAATTAATGAAAAAAGTCAAATAAAAAGGATGATGACTTAGAAATACCAGATCTTAAGCTACATGATAAAACAGTCATGACCAAAACTATCTGGTACTCGAGGAGCGGAGCCAAGATGGCGGAAAAGGCACATGTGGCTTTCTAAGCTCCTCTCATGCCCTCACAATCAATGATTAAATTCGGCCTCAAAAATAGCATGACTGCTAAAATTCACAAAGATTAGAAGCATAACAACTTACCATCCAAAGATAATCTGGAAGATCTCCAGGAAAGGTTTGTCCTGAGGGGCAGGAACAGACCAGCTCAGGCAGGGAAATAGGAGAGCCAAGCATCCAAGGCAGACCAGGGGTGGGGGTGATCTAGAAAAGTTATAGAGATGACTCTGCCATAGGCTGATTGCTCTGACTTGATTACAAAGCATTAAATTGGCAGAGAAATTAAGGCCAAAGACAGAGGGTACTCTAAAAAATGCCAGAAGCTAAGAAGATCTGGCTATACCCACCCAAAACCAGAAGTGACTCAGCACAGACTACAACACAGGTGTGCAGATACATTCTGTAGTCAATTACAAATCTGCATGGCAGAGGAGCACAGCCCAGAGTAGCCCCTAATCAGCACAGTGGAGGGCTCTGCCTGGGGCAACAATAATTTTGCAACACAACAGTGCTTCCTTGGGCAGGGACATTTCCGGTCCCTGTGGAGCTATTTGCTGGTCAGCCACTAATACCCACAGCCCCACAGCAGGCTTTGGCCCGGGGTAGTGACACTTTCACTGCTCAGCTTCTAGCCCCAGGGCAGTCACTAACCCTTACAACAGGGTTCTTTGCAGGGCACTTCCAGCTCAGAGTGCATGCCTGAGTTACTACTAGTGGGGAACTCTTTTCCAGAGCATTCCCGTACCTCGCTGTACTTTGTAGCTGGTTGGCAGGCCACCTCCCTGTCCATACACATATCCCTATTCTGCAGAGGAAGCTGCTAACCTCCTGGCCCTAAAGGGAGACCCTAAAGGCTTTAAAAAAAATAAGTAAAAAAATCAAAAGGACTATCAATCGCTTCTATACACAAAGAGAATGGGTTTCAACCCCAAGAAGACCAATAGCAGACAGTCTCCAGACAATTGTTGGTCCCCAACACAAAAGGCTCTCCTAGAAGAGACTATTAAAAATCTTAAATCTAGTTCTCTAGAAGAAAAATGGGGAAAGGAAAGAGAAACTATGCAAGAGAGTAACAACTTCCTGAAATGTAAATTGGAAAAGGTAAAAAAAAAACTCCAAAAAAGTGCAGGGAAAAAGAATTTGTGAATTGGAAAAGGTAAAGAATTCCAAGAAAGTAGGATTTATGAATTGGAAAAAGAAAATAACTCACTTTAAAAAATTAGTGGAATGGAAAAAAAAATTCATAGAACAAAACAATTCATTTAAAAACTCAATTGGACATATACAAAAAGAAGTAAAAAAAAAAACTAACGAAGGATATAACCCATTAAAAATCAGAACTGAAGAAACAAAAATAACTGATTCATTGAGACATCAAGAATCAGTCAAACAAAACCAAAAAAAAAAAAATGGAAAATTAGAAAAAAATGTTAAATATCTACTTGGAAAAACAACAGACCTGAAAAATAAATCTACAAGAGATAACCTGAGGAACATTGGACTTCCCAAAAATTATGATGAAAAAAAGAGCCTGCATACTATTTTACAGGAAATCATCAAAGAGAACTGCCCAGATGTAAGAGAACCAGAAGGTGAAATAGGTGTTGAAAGAATTCATTGAACACCTTCTGAAGAAGACCCTAAAATAAAAACTCCAAGAATTTTGTTGCCAAATTTCAAAACTATCAGACTAAGGAAAAAATATTACAAACAGCCAGGAAAAAACAATTCAAATACCAAGATGCCACAATAAGGGTCACTCAAGATCTGACTACCTCAACATTAAAGAATTGAAGGGCCTGGAATCTGATATTCCAAAAAGGCAAAAGAACATGGAATGCAGCCAAGAATGAACTACCCAGCTAAGCTGAGCATTTTGTGTGTGTGTGTGTGTGTGTGTGTGTGTGTAAGAAGATGGTCATTTAATGAAACAGAGAAATTCCATGTATTTCTAAGGAAAAAAAAAACAGATCTAAACAAAAAATTTGATCTCCAACCATAGGACTCAAGAGAAGCAGAAAAGGGTAAAAACAACTCTTGAGAACTGTATTTCTGTTGTGGATATACATAAAGACCACATGCATAATTTGATTTTACTGATATAACAAAAAAGGGAAGTAGAAATGGAAAAAGGATAGTGTCAGAAAAGAGGGAAAGAAGGGATAAAAAGAGGGAAACTACATCCCATGAAGAGGCAAAGGAAACCTATCATATCTGAGGGAATTTAGAGAAGGGGAGGAACACTGTATGAATCTTAGGAAAGAGGGATCCTAAAGAGGGAGAGCTGTGTGATGCAAGTGGGACCCATAAGTTTAATACTGGGGAAGGGGGGATGGAGGAGCAAGAAAAAAAGCATAATCTGGGGATATTAGGATGGCAGGGAATACAGAATTAGTCATTTTAACTGTAAATGTGAATGGGATGAACTCTCCCATAAAGCAGGGGCTGATAGCAGACTAGATCAAAAGTCAGAACCCTACAATATGTTATTTACATGAAACACATCTAAAGCAGGGAGATACATACAGAGTAAAGGTAAAAAGCTGGAGAAGAATCTATTATGCTTCAGGTGAAGTCAAAAAAGCAGGGATAGCGATCCTTATCTCAGATCAAGCAAAACCAAAAATTGATTCAATTAAAAGTCATAAGGAAGGAAATTATATCTTGCTAAAGAGTACCATAGACAATGAAGCAATACCAATACTAAATATATATGCACCAAGTGGTATAGCATCTAACTTCCTAAAGCAAAAGTTAAGAGAGTTGTAAGAAGAAATAAACAGCAAAACTGTAATAGTGGGAGATCTCAATATTGCAGTCTCAGAATTAGATAAATCAAGCCACAAAAAAAAAATGAGAAAGAAATTAAAGAGGTAAATAGAATATTAGAAAAAAATTAGATATGATAGATCTTTGGAGAAAACTGAATGGTGACAGAAAGGAGTATACTTTCTTCTTAGCAGTTCATGGAACCTATACAATAATTGACCATATATTAGGACATAAAGACCTCAGAAAAGCAGAAATAGTAAATGCTTTCTTCTCAGATCATGATGCAATAAAAACTATATTCAACAAAAATTTAGGGGTAAATAGACCAAAAAGTAATTGGAAACTAAATAATCTCATCTTAAAGAATGATTGGGTGAAACAGCAAATTATAGACACAATTAATAATTTCACTCAATACAATGACAACAATGAGACATCATACCAAAATTTGTGGCATGCAGCCAAAGAAGTAATAATGGGGAATTTTATATCTTTATAGGGTTACTTGAATAAAGTAGAGAAAGAGAAGATCAATGAATTGGGCTTGCAACTTAAAAAGCTAAAAAAAGAACAAATTAGAAACCCCTAATCAAATAATAAACTTGAAATTCTAAAATTAAAAGGAGAAATTAATATCAAAAGTAAAAAAAACCAAACTATTGAAAAATAAATAAAAGTAAAAGTTGGTTGTATGAAAAAAAAACCAATAAAATAGATAAACCTCTGGTAAATCTGAATCGAAAAAGGAAAGAGGAAAATCAAATTGTTAGTCTTAAAAATGAAACTGGGAAACTTTCCACCAATGAAGAGGCAATTAGAGAAATAATAATAATAATGTGTTACTTTGCCCAATGTAAATTGCTTAAATAGTCCCATCTCAGAAAAAGAAATAGAACAAGCTATTAATCAACTTGCTAAGAAAAAATCTCCAAGACCAGATGGATTTACATGTAAATTCTAACAAACATTTATAGAACAATTATCCCCAATGTTATATAAATTTCTAAATTCCTTTTATGACACAGACATCGTACTGATACCTAAATAAGGAAGGTTGAAAACAGAGAAAGAAAATTATAGAACAATCTCCCTAATGGATATTGATGCTAAAATCTTAAATAAGATATTAGCAAAAAGATTACAGAAAATCATCCCCAGGATAATACACCATGATCAAGTATAATTTATACTAGGAATGCAGGGCTGGTTCAATATTAGGAAAAGTATTAGTATAATTGACCATATCAATAGCCAAATTAGCAAAAGCCATATATGATCATCTCAATAGATGCAGAAAAAGCATTTGATAAAATCCAACATCCATCCCTATTAAAAATACTTGAGAGTATAGGAATATATAATATAAATAATCAGTAGCATCTATTTAAAAACCATCAGTAAGCATCATATGTAATGGGCATAAACTGGAACCATTCCCAATAAAATCAGGAGTGAAAAAATGTTTCCATCTGTCACCATTACTATTCAATATTGTATTAGAAATG
Organism: Sarcophilus harrisii; assembly: GCF_902635505.1. Taxonomy (NCBI): domain Eukaryota; kingdom Metazoa; phylum Chordata; class Mammalia; order Dasyuromorphia; family Dasyuridae; genus Sarcophilus; species Sarcophilus harrisii. Next base: position 174,399,702 of record NC_045428.1, on the reverse strand, counting down.
CTAACTTTGGCAATAAGAGCTGAGAAAGAAATTAAAGATTAGAGTAAGTAATGAGGAAACCAAATTATCACTCTTTGCTGATGATATGATGGTATATTTAGAGAACCCCAGAGAGTCTACTAAAAAGTTATTAAAAATAATCCACACTTTTAGCAAAGTTTCAGGATACAAAATTAACCCACATAAGTCATCAGCATTCTTATTTATCACTAACAAAATTCAACAGTTAGAGTTACAAAGAGAAATTCCAATTAAAGTAACTACTGATACTATAAAATCTTTAGGAATCTCTCTACCAAGGAAAAATCAGAAACTATATGAGCAAAACTACAAAACACTTTCTACACAAATAAAATCAGATCTAACCAATTGGGAAAATATTAAATGCTCTTGGATTGGGCAAGCAAATATAATAAAGATGACAATATTACCTAAACTAATCTATTTATTTAGTGCTATACCAATCAGACTCCAAAAAAAACTATTTTAATGACCTAGAAAAAATAACAACAAAATTCATATGGAAAAACAAAAGGTCAAGAATTTCAAGGGAATTAATTGGAAAAAAATCAAATAAGCGTAGTCTAGCGGTACCAGATCTAAAATTATATTATAAAGCTGTTACCACAACTATTTGGTATTGGCTAAGAAATAGACTAGTTGATCAATCAAATAAGTTAGATTCAAAGGACAAAACAGTCAATAACTTTAATAACTAGTGTTTGAGAAACCCAAAGATCCCAGCTTTTGGGATAAGAACTCAATGTTTAACAAAAATTGCTGGGAAAATTGAAAATTAGTATGGTAGAAATAGGCATTTAGCCACACTTAACACCGTGCACCAAGATGAGGTCAAAATGGGTTCATGACCTAGGCATAAAGAATGAGATTATTAAAAAAAATTTGAAGAGCATAGGATAGTTTACCTCTCAGACCTGTGGAAGAGGAAGGAATTCATGACCAAAGATGAACTAGAGATTATTATTGATCACACAATAGAAAATTTTGATTAAATCAAATTAAAAAGTTTGTATACAAAAAAAAAAAAAAACTAATGTAGTCAAGATTACAAGGGAAGCAATAAACTGGGAAAAGATTTTTTCAGTCAAAGGTTCTGATAAAGGCCCCATTTCCAAAATAGAGAACTGACTCTAATTTATAAGAAATCAAGCCATTCTCCAGTTGATAAATGGTCAAAAGATATAAACAGACAATTCTCAGATGCAGAAATTGAAACTATTTCTAGCCATATAAAAAGATGCTCCAAGTCATTATTAATCAGAGAAGTGGAAATTAAGACAATTCTCAGATACCACTACATACCTGTCAGATTGGCTAGAATGACAGGGAAAGATAATGTGGAATGTTGGAGGGGATGTGGAAAAAGTGGGACACTAATACATTGTTGGTGGAATTGTGAAAGAATCCAATCATTCTGGAGAGCAATTTGGAACTATACTCAAAATGCTATCAAACTGTGCATACCCTTTGACCCAGCAGTGTTACTACTGGGCTTATATCCCAAAGAGATTTTAAAGAAGGGAAAGGGACTTGTATGTACAAGAATGTTTGTAGTATCCCTCTTTGTAGTGGTCAGAAACTGGAAACTGAGTGAATGCTCATCAATTGGAGAATGGCTGAATAAATTGTCGTATATGAATATTGTGGAATATTATTGTTCGGTAAGAAATGGCCAGCAGGATGATTTCAGAAAGGCCTGGAGAGACTTAAAGAGCTGATATATATATTACAAGCTACAAATTTTATTTAGGCCATGGCAATTCTTTGTACCACACCTACTGAAGAGGCTGAATCAGATATTATATTTATATCTCCTGGATAATAAGTAAAAGCTAAAATGATTGCATACAATTCATTCTGCTGAGTGAACTGAAAAGGATTTATGACTACTCTATATTTAAGTCACGAGAATATACAGCACAAATGTTATGTTTGAATGCATCTGTAAAGATAATTGATCCTTTAGAGGAACTTTAGAAATCTTTTCTTCAAGAATCCATTGCCATATGTAATATTTGGGTTATCTTTAATGGAGACCCATGTGTAAAATTTGGAACCATAGCCAATAAAATTTGTCAGTCTTGGATAGTTTCACAGGTCGTCACCGCTAAGAGTACCTGGTTGGCCCAGTTCTGCTCGGATTAGGAGGCTTAGGGCTGTGCCAATTATGCCTGCTCAGGCACCAAATAGTAAATAAAGAGTTCTGATGTCTTTATGGTTTGTAGAGAAAAGTCATCGAGTAATGAACATAGGTAAAATGGCTGACGTATCTGAATTTGTGCATTGGAATAAAAGGTGTATATCTTGTCAGGTCTTATCCCAGACAATTGTACTACTTGCTTAATGGATTGTAATGAAATTCTAGCCACAAGTACTGGGTAAGGAGTAAGGCTTTGTTCTGGTTGTGCTGGGAGTTTCAGCCACTCTATCACAGTGTCCTTTATGAAGGACTGCTTTTAGTGCCTCTTTTGTGGCAAAAACTGATATTTTTAAGGGTTTTTGGGTGACTTTTTCAACCACATTGGATAAAGCCAGTTCAACTTCTCCCCAAGTCTTTTAAGCTTCTTTTGTAAGCTGGTATGGTGAGTTTAAAGCACTGTCTCCCCTTAAAATGTCATATAATGATTGTAATTGATAGGTAGTCAAGCCAAACACTGGACACATCCATTGGATATCTCCTATCAATTTCTGAAATTCATTTAAGGTGTTTAGCTTCTTTGTTTTTAATGAAAGTTTTTGTACTGTAACCACTTTAGGGTAAACTTCATATCCTAAATATTGAAAAGGAGCATGTCTTTGAACTTTTTCTGGAGCTATATGCAATTGGTAGTTCCTTACTCTTTCTATGGTCTTTTGTAGACATGATTCTAATATTTGCTCTTCAGGTGCACATCCCAATATCCTCCCTCCAATCCTTGCCTATAATTATCTTACTACCAAACATTCAGCAAGCACCAAAGGTGAGGAGAGTCATGACCCAAATATATGCTAATAAACCCATTATCTCACATCAAATAGGTAATTAGCGTTAAGTGTTTTGCACTCTCAGATTCAAGTACACCTATTCAGAGTTTCAGTTTTCTACAGGAAAGAAATAGAACATAAGCCAGATACAGACCAACATCTCAAATCATACCCAGATAACATCAAAATGGGTGCATGATTTAAGCATAAAGGGTGACCACATAAGCAAATTAGAACAGCTAGGAATAGTCTACCTGTTAGGTTCATGGGGAAGAGAAGAATTCATGACCAAACAAGAAAAAAAGTATCACAAAATCAAAATAGATAATTGTAATTATATTTAAAATAAAAGATCCTTCTTTTCTAACAAAAGCAATACAATCAAGATTGGAAGTAAAAGCAGAAAACTGAGATACAATCTTTATAGGAAGCACCTTTGATAAAAGCTTCATTTCTCACATATGTAGAGACTGCATCAGATTTATAAAAATGTGAGTCATTCTTCACTTGATAAATGATCAAAAAATATTAATATGCAGTTTTCAGATGAAAAAAATCAAAGCTATCTATAAGTATATGAAGATATTTTCTTAATCACTTTTGATTAGAGAAATGTGAATTAAAATAACTCCAAGTAACCATCTCCTGCCTATCAAATTCACTAATATTACAAAGAAAGAAAGAAAGAAAGAAAGAAAGAAAGAAAGAAAGAAAGAAAGAAAGAAAGAAAGAAAAAAAGAAAGAAAGAAAGAAAGAAAGAAAGAAAGAAAGAAAGAAAGAAAGAAAGAAAGGAAGGAAGGAAGGAAGGAAGGAAGGAAGGAAGGAAGGAAGAAAATAATTGTGATTACCATGTTTAGTACCCAGAGTATATTGAAATCAGCCCAAGTCAGAATAAGGGAAAATCCTTGATTTTTATTTTTTGTGGAGGTGAAGGGGAATGGCGATACAAAGAGAGCAATCCAGACAGGAATCCGCCAGCCATGCCTCTGCCTCTCTCACTCCATCCACCAAATCATCTATGCAATCTCCTATACAGCACATCAACCTTCCATAGAGAGTGGGTGGGGCCATTCTTTCTCCAAGCATATATTAATAGAGTATTGCCCTATTGCTAATTATCCTCAAGTGCTAAGTGCAACGAGAGCTTCAAGAGCTTCAGCCCATTACAAATAATGAATGTTGGAGAGGATATAGGAAAATTGGAATATCTTTGTTGGTGAAGTTGTGAACTGATCCAATCATTCTGAAGAGCTATTTAAAACTTTGTCAAAAGCGCAACCAAATTGCGCATATTATTTGGCACAGCAAAAGCATTACTAGGTTAGTATTGCAAATAGATCACATGCAAAAAAGAAAGAAAGAAAGAAAAAGCCCTACATGTGTAAAAAAATATTTATAGGAACCCTTTTATAGTGGGGAGAATATTGGACATTTAGGGGATGCCTACCAGTTGGGAAATAGTTGTGCAAATTGTGGTATATAAATATAATGATATACTATTGTATAATAAGAAATGGTAACCTTTCAGATTTCTGCAAAACCTAGAAAGACTTGCACAAACTGATGCAAAGTTATCTAAGCAGAACCAAAACTATTTTACACAATATCAGCAATATTGTATTATGATAAATTTTTATTGACACAATTCTTCTCAGAAATAGAGTGATCCAAGAGAAGGAAAAAAGAAGAGGACAAATAGTAAAGAAAATGCTATTTATGTCCACAAAAGAACTGATAAACTCTTAAGTTAGACTGAAATGTTTTTCACTTTATTCTTTTTGTAATTTTTTTCATTTTAATCATCCTATCTTTTACAATTTTGACTAATATGAAAATATGATTTACATGATAGTACAAGTATAACCTGTATCAAATCACCTACCATTTTTGGAAGAGGGGAGAAAAAAGAACAATTTTAAATTCAAATTCTTGTAAAAGTGAATGCTAAAATTGTCTTAACATGTAATTAGGGGAAAATGGGATACTATTAAAAAGAAGAAAAAATTTCAGATATACTATTTTAAGGGTCTCTGTGGTAACTTTTGTAATTCAATTTTTCTTTCATTATAATTATAAACAATTTTTAATCAAAAATGCCACTTCTTACACATGCTACTTTCTGCTAAGGAAAGGATATTTCCTCTTTTTCCAAACTGGTAAATGAGTTAACTTTTTCTAGTGTGCTCTTGAAAGTAATCTTTTTGAAATGAGTGGTATAAAGGGAATGCCTTATAATTTATGTCCTTATATTTTTCAATTCAGTTTAGTATTAATGAGAAGGGTGTGGATGGATGGATCTTTCTATAATTATCTAGCTTAGATTACTATTTTGCTTTATTGAAAAACAAAAAAGTGCCTCATAACCATTCATGCAAAAAGGGCCATGGGGATAATCAGAGATCCCATTCTATCCCGCCATGATTCTATTCTGAACTTCCTGTAGCTCACAATTTTTTTTATGGGCACTTCCCATGGAGCTGAGCAAGCAGACTTAATGATGCCAATTCCTGACAGATCCCAATTCCACTTGCTAAAAGATGTGTATCCCCAGAAATCCTACAGTTGAAGATATTTAGGGATCACTGTTAACTTATTCATTTATTGATCACTTATCTTGATAGCAGTTGCAATCTCTTAATTTAAGAATCATTACCTAGGTTGCCAGTACGTAGCCAATGAGCCTATGACAGAGAAAAATTGTTAGAGTTTTATGGGGTCAAGCAATATTAGAAATGTCTGAATCCTGTTTAAACATAGCCTCACCATCATTATTATTGTCATAATTGTCCTCCTCATTATCATCAATATGTGGCAGCTAAGTTGTGCACTGGATAGAGCACAGAATCTGGAGTCAGAAACACCTGCTTCAGACATTTACTAGCTGTGTAATCCTGGCCAAAAAAAACCCCCTAATTCCTGTTTACCTTAGTTTCTTCATTTATAAAAGGTGAGGAATGTCACCCATCTCACAAGTTTAATGAGGATCAAACAATAATAATAAAGTGCTTAGGTCAATGCCTGACATGGATAAGCACCATATAAATGTTAATTATTAGTAGTATTATCAATAATTGTATTTATATCACAAGTTAAGAACTGCAAAGCACTTTACAAATACTATCTCATTTGATCCACAAAACCAACCTGTGAAGTAATATCCCCATTTTTCATATAAGGAAACTGAACCAGATCGAAGTTTAAGATATTGTCCAGGATCTTACAGCTAATAAAATGCCTGAGGCAGGATATAATTCAGTTCTTCCTGACTCCAAGTGCAGTGTTTTATACACAACTCTACCACCCTGCTTTTTCCTGCCTAAAAGGTGAATAGAAAAAATGCAGGTGAAGCACACCATTTCCAGTGGATAAAGGATCAATGAATGATTCCTTTAAAAATTCCCTTCCCTAAAATTCATACTTTCTCCAGTAAATGAGGAGGGCTTCCAGAAAGCAATATACTCATTTTACTGATCTCTTTAAGATTGGAGTGTGCCAAGTTTGGACTTATTTGCATTTATAGCTTGCTAGCCTGGAGGTAAGAAAAAGACAGATTGTGTATGTGGGGGAAAAAAAAGACTATTAAAAATGTATTTCTTTGGTCACAAAATATGGTTTAGTTTCACAGAAATGAATATTTCACATCAATATTCTGCACTGTATTTTCCCCCCTCTGAATCAAACCTATAAGTTACCTTTCCCTCTTGAATAGTGATTTATCCTGATTAAATCCACAAGGGAATGGTGACATGACGAATTTGGTACTGCGCTGTAAAGTAGTAGCAAGTCCAAATGTTTAATGTGGTGCAGACACCCAAACAAGAATGTGAAGTTTACAAAATCATACACACTATAAGCTTCAGGCCAGCAGAGCCAATGTAGTACTCAACAATTCCCAAGAGTCTGCAGCCACAGAGTTTTGGGAAAAAAATAAATAAACAGAGCCCTTAGAGATGAGTGCATAAGTCAGGAGTACTGGAGTAATAAGCCACAAGTCAGTATTCCAAATTCTTGAAAATAGCTTATTTATTTCATATATGTTACACATGTATTCTTAATACATACTAAGCACACTTGAAACTGGCCTCATTTAGGGTCACTGAATATCACTACCTATTTTTCAAATTCTCTATTCAAACTCAAAACATATTTTTGCCATGTATTTCCTAATCTTTTAAAGATATATATCCTAGAAGAAATGTAGTCCACATATCTCTTATTTAATTATGTCTGAACCTATGACCTCCCCCAGTCATCACTAAACAGAAATCAATCTAAATATTTTTCTCAGGCATAATATATAAATCAGAAAGAATTTGGAGGGAAATAGGTAGAAGCTATTATAAAAATTTAGTAGTTTTTAATAGTTCTCACTCCATAAAAGACCTTTAAAGATTCACAAAACATTTTTCTTTACTTTAACCCATTGTTTTTAAAGGGAAATTTAATTTAAAAAACATGTTTTTCTAATAAACAGAAGCATGTGCTTGAAAATAATCAATTCCTGGTTTCAAGGAATAACAGAATAATCATAACTTTTAAAATACTGGTTCTGGGTTTCTCTTCTCTTCCTTCTCCATCCCCCTTCCCTAAAAAAGAAGAGAGAAAACAACAACAAAAGATATTTAAGAGTTTTTAATCTTCCAAACTTTAAGATCAAAACAATTTTTTTAATTACATCAATAAATTGACTTTTTTCTTCTGGTTAATCTCAACACTTTTAATAAACTAAGTACCTATTTTCTCTTAAATGATTATGGAGGAAACTAGTTGCAGGATTATATTTGAATCTTCATTTTTGTTTTTGTTTGTATCATCTGCCAAAGTGCTCAGAACAATATAAAAATATATTGTTACAGAGATATGCTACATAGGTATGTTATATATTGAAAGAAGATAAATAAAAATGATCATTGTGGAATGCTATAAATTATGAGTTGGAAATACCACAAGTTACTACTTTTACCTATTTTTCCTAAAACAGTCACATTTGTATGTATGTATTATATATGTATATAAGAATGTATTTGTGCATTTTGTAAAGTAAAAGTCAAGAAAACTTAAATTTATTTTCTTTAATATAAAGAAATACACATTAATACACAAAATAATTATAGTTGATTAGTTTAAGTAATTTTAAAAGGTATATTTGGAAAGTCAAATTATATTATCTATAATATAATTAAAGTCTTTTTTATTATATAAACTGAAGTGAATGTTAAAAATAGAAACATTTATATGCAATATTTTGGTTTTTAAAATAAAGATGAACATAGGTCTAGTTTTTTGCTATGTACCAAGTTTTAAGCCAGTGAGAATGTTTATGGTTCAGTTATAAAAACCCCTGAAATACAAATGCAAAGACAATCTTAAATACAGTGCTACAAATGCAAAGTTATAATTTTATATGTTAATCTATCAATACACAGCATGTGCAAACTTATGTTTATAGACAGAGACAAGCCTATATAAATGAAAGGACAAAATCCTTATTTCTCTTTTGGTGCCATATAATTTCTATCAATTTATGAATGTTTTGTTTTTGTGCTATGATTTCATTTGAGATTGACATGTAGTAACTTGGGTTTATTTGTAGAGACCTCTTCACTAACTCATTCAGTGACAATACAGCTACTTTTGTACTAGCATGATAGACATCCAAACGTCTCCTGTGAGTACTGATGTAAGCAATGACAAAAGGGCCAACAATTTTACGCAAGGTTGTCCATTTGAGGGACAGGGAATGTTACATTTTTTTTTCTTCCTCCTTTCTGTCCTTCCTTTGTTCCCATGCTTCCTCCTTCCTCCCTTCCTTCCTCCCTTTCTCCCTCCCTTCTTTCCTTTCCCTCCTTCCCTTTCTTTCTTTCTTTCTTCTTTTCTTCCTTCCTTCCTTTCTTCTTTTCTCTTTTTCTTGGTTCCTTCCTTCTATCTTTTTATATGCATTCTTCCATATAGCCTTCCTTTCTTCTTTCTTCCTTCCCTCCTTGACAGAACAGGTATGAGTTCAATTTTGTGAGCACATCTGGTCTATCTACATTTCCAAATTCAGCCCTTAGGATTTATTAGGAAACGTATATTAAAAAGAGTTTAAAATAGCATTTTTATAATCATTCATCAACCCTTCAAAGAGGTCTATGTTGAGTTGCTAAAATGATGAAACTAACTCCAAATTCAATAATAAATAGGACAATTTACTTGCTTAAGAACTATACCTTCAAAAAGATATTATTTAGTGATGACACATTACTGAATAATACCCTTTCCTCAGAGAAAAGATTAAAGAGACTTCCAAGCTTTTCTCCCTCGTTTTTTTCTGTTTTTGATTCAAGTTATAAGAAAATTTTGGAAAACATTTAGGTGAGGTATACAAAGGAATTGAAGGAATTGGCAGATGGTTTTAATTTTCATTTGGGCTAAAAAGTCTTGCTCTTGTTTCATTTAATATTGCAATGGATGAGTTTTAGGAAGATTAGATATACTAAATTTAATTTCAATAGTTCCAGAACAGAACTAAAATTGTATCTTCAAAAACCAATCAGTTTAAAGAAACAAATCTGCCTTAACACTTTTAACTAGTCTTATAAAAATGAGGAAATGTGAATTATAATTTCTAGGTTTCCTAATTTGTACGTTGATGATGGATACTTTTATTAAATCTTGAAATGTATTGTTGTTTTAAACAAAATATCTTTTGTCATTTATCTTTCTAGTCAAAAGAAAAAAAATCTCTCCATACTATTCAAGGTAGTATGGCGTCTCTGGATTTTCCTACAGTTTTATTAACCCTAGGAGAAACTGTAAAAGAAAGATTTTTGTCACTGTTCCTTTTCTTATTGTGTGTAGATTATAATTCACACTTCAATTTTGAAAATTTTGTTTTTTTCTTAAAGAATTAAATTGATACACATTTATACAAAATAAATGATAAAGTACTTAAGATTCCTTGAAAACTACTTTGAAGATTACCTCTAGATTCTATAAATGTATATTATAGTTCTCACACCCATGAATTTTCCTGTGACTTTCCAATCTCATTAAGGTGCATACCCTGCATGAACTTCTCAGCCCACTCATGACTGCAAACCTTGCAGAACAATCATTTAAGTTTGACAAAATAATTTTGCCACTTTGGGCACACTCAACCAAGTAGGGACTGATCTTTCTCTTCTTTTCATATTGCATGTATGTATTCCAATGATACATAAAGACTGTTCTTTGTGTATTCCTTACTCTCACTCTGTTAGCAGCCCATCCTTTTTATTTTAGCCTTATATTCATCTGATGACATCCTTTTCTCTTCCTATCTTTTTCTAATGAGTTACAGTCTCTGTATACCCAGCATGTTCCTCTCCATTGTCTTTTAAGTAATTATCAACTTTGCTTCTTCAGAGAATATAATATTCACTGGAAAATATTGCTGATAAAAATACAGGTCTTTACTTCAGAGAGAATCTTGTAATTTTTAAGTATTGTGCAGTTTCTCTTATTTATGGGTATATTAACCATTTTCATCATCCACTGACAGTTTCTGTCCAAGGGATAAGCTCTGATGAACCAGTTTTGTATAAAATTTTAGATTTTACTGTTTGGATAATAGAATCCAACTATTTAAAAGGATGACTCATAAGTTTTATGAGTGATTTCCTAACTTCTCCAAACATAAAATGAATTTTCTATTTTCTGTTTCAGCATTATAACTACTCTTAGCATCTATATTTCATTTTAGAATATGTTTAATAGCTTTAGTGGATTTTACAATTTCAAATTATTTATATACTTGTTAATTAATTTGATATATTATGTCACTCAAAATTTTGCAACAAAGACTCAATAACAAATTTAAAATTAACAATGAAAAATTCCAAAATTATTTGGAATTATTTATAACTGTTCTGGGATTATAACATTGTTTTATTTTTTTAATTTGAAACTTCTGGAAACCAGGTTTTCATTTACTATAATGAATGATGAAAAAATACAGATATTATTATACATTGAACATTGACAAAAAATTAGTTAAATCATTGACCATATCCCCTCCTTTATGAAGATTTTGTAATAACTAGTATTTTTCATTATCTTCCTATTTTTCTAACTCTCTTTTATTTTTCTTTCCTAGATATACTACCATAGACAAAATGCTATCAAGTTCCAAGTCTCTATCCTGGGTCTTCTTTCCTTCCTTTTTTCTTTAACATTCTTGTTTTTTTCATTGTTGAATGTGTTAAATTATCATATTTAAGTAAGTTTTCCAAAATTACACATCCATCTCTAGTTACTTTCCTTTATTGCTACCCCACAATGCCCATTACTAGATGGGCAATAATTTTGTCTCACAGGCATATCAAATCCAACATGTCTGAAAGATAATTTATTTTACCTACCTCAAACTTATAATTCTTCTAAATGTTCCTATTTTTGTTGAGGTTATTAAAAATAAAATTTCTATTCACTCAAATTTTCTGTTCCATCAAACATATCTAATCAGTGGTAAGTTTTATCTATATTACTTTCAATACACAGTTGAGGCTCTTTATTGCTTCTAATAGCATTCTATATGATCTCCTTGCTCTCAATATTATTCTCTCTGCCATCTCTCTTTCATATACCTGGGAAAATGACATTCTTAAAATGCTGATCGATTCATGTTACCTTCTACTCATACTTCTTCAACAGCCCTATATTTATTCTGGGACAAAATATGTAAACTTCCAAATCTAGCATTTAAAGTCATTCACAATCTGCTTGCCACCCATACATATTACAGTCTTGTTTCATATTATTGCCCCTCAGATAGTTAAAGCCAATACTACCGTAGCTATTCTCAATTCAAGTTGTTCCATCTCAGTTGTCTCTACATTTTCACGTCTTTTTATATATCAATACCCTACACTATTGTCAATAGTGATTGGTAGACATCCTAATCACTCTTTCCTGACTTTCCCTCTCACCTCTTTCCCCAAGTTGCTCCCTCTTGAAATTAGTTTTGTATATATTTAGTATTAATTTATATTCCACCAGCTCCACTATCCCTTTCCATACCCCAATGAATGTAAGCCTTTTGAATTAAAGGAAGTTTGTTTGTTTGTTTTTGTTGTTGTTTGCTCAACACTTAGTATAGTCTAAGGAGTAAATAAATATGTTAGTTAAATTGAATTTAAAATTATATTACTCCCAGGATATGCTTTCTGTATGTCTTTGTGGCTCAGTTTAGTTGCTTTGCTCCATTTTGTTTTCTATAGGGCTAGTTCTTTCTCCGTTCTGGAGAAAACAACTCATCCAAAATTGTTATTTTAGAAAACAAGTCTTATATAGCTCCAAAATCTTTGATAGGTTTTTTAATCAAAGAATTGTTAAGAATTTTTTCAATATTTTATCTTTTTCTGCTAGTTACATGCCTGTATCTTCAGAATAATTTTGATTTTTATTCTGATTACTGAACCAGCCATTATCCACTGAATCTAATCTTGCCAAGATCCCAATACATATATAACATCCCATCTAATTGTGCAGATAAATTATCTCTTATAGTTCTCTCTACTTCTATGCACTTCTCTGATTTTTTTCATCTCTTACTCTGTAACCAGAAATAAGATTAATACTGGTCAGATTACTTCTGCCTAGAATATGTCAATTGATTCCCTGGTGACTCAACTCATCATGTCTATGGCTTGCAAAATCAAAATACCATTGTTTATCCATCATTTTCTAGGGTGTGTCATTTTTTTTCTTTCATGAACATTTGCTCAATGTAACTAATTATATCAATCCTTTTCATTCTAGTCCTGGTGCTTATTGGAGTAAATACTTCATATATGCTTTCCATTCACTTTTTCTTTCTTTTTTTCTCTCCCTTCCTTTTTCCTTTCTCCTTCCTTCTTTCCTTTCCTTCTTCCTCCTTCCTTCCTTCCTTCCTTCCTTCCTTCCTTCCTTCCTTCCTTCCTTCCTTCTTCCTTCCTTCCTTCTACTTTTTTCCTAACTCCCTCCCTCCTTCCTTTTCCCCCTCCTTCTTTCCTTCCTTTCCTTCTTCCTTCTCTCCCTGTCTCCTTCCTTCCTCTTTTCCTTCCTTCATTTTTTCCTTTTTTCTTCTTCCTTCCTTCTTCCCTTTCTTTTTCCTTCCTTCCTCCTTTCTTTCTTTCTTTCTTTCTCTTTTTCTGCCTTTTACTAATATTCCTTAAATGTTATTACTACTACTATTTATCTGTTTTATGAGACTATAAAGTTAATAATCTTCCATCATTCTTCTCTATACTATTTTATAGAAGTCTTTACATTCTAAATTGTTATTGCCCTTGGATTCTATCTCTTTAGGTGGCAAAGAGATCAAGTGTTTTAATGACTGAAGAAGTTTCTTTACTCATTCCATTTCCCTATTATAGTAATATATTTGCATTGGTTAAATTCATCTAGAAAACTGTTATAATCAGTTTTGTGTATGTTTCTTCCTCTGTTTCTTATTTTTTGTGATCAAAGCCTCATTTAGATAATCCTTTAGGGATTGTTTAATCATGTGATATGTAATTTTCAGCCCTATTCCTGAAGTTTTTAAAATGAATTTTGTTCTCTTTTTTAATAAGTTGGTTCCATGACTATGATGCAGAATCAGACATTTTTAGAAAAATGTCCACATTAGTATTAAGTTATTTATTATGTCTTGAAATATAATCAATTTTTGTGATATCGGTACTTGTACCAATTACTTTTCTGTTACTTTCTCATTCTTTTCTTGAAGAACACACACAAACACAGACACACACATACACAGACACACACACACACACACACACACACACACACAGAGTTGAGGTTTTTGTAGTCTACATAGACAGTAGCCTCACTTTCTTTTCTCATGAATATTTTTTCTTTTTTTTTATTTCTGATTTATTTCTCTCTGTTTTTTATAATAATAATAGTTTTTTTTTATTTTTTAAATATATGAAGATAGTTTTCAACATTCACTGTTTTTCCCCTTTCCTTTTTTTTTATTATTATAGCTTCTTATTGACAGAACATATGCACAGGTAATTTTTCAACATTGACCCTTACAATCACTTCTGTAACTTTTCCCTTCCTTCCCTCTACCCCCTACCCTAGATGGCAGGCAGTCTCATGCATGTTAAATATGTTAAAGATATCTTAAATGTAATATGTGTGTATTTATACAGTATGCATTAAATGCAATATATGCATATTAATATATTATATTATATAATAAATTATATATATATAATTTTTATTTATTTATACAGTTCTCATGGTGCACAAGAAAAATCAGATTTAGAAAGGTAAAAATAACCTGTGAAGAAAAACAAAAATGCAAGCAGTCCACATTCATTTCCTAGTGTTCGTTCACTAGGTGTAGCTGGTTCTGGTCATCACTGATCAATTGGAACTGAATTGGATCCTCTCATTGCCAAAGATAGCCACTTTCATCAGAATTGATCATCATATAGTATTTCAACATTCACTCTTTTTTTTTTTAATAGCCTTTTATTTACAGGTTATATGCATGGGTAACTTTACAGCGTTAACAATTGCCAAACCTCTTGTTCCAATTTTTCACCTCTTACCCCCCACCCCCTACCCTAGATAGCAGGATGACAAGTAGATGTTAAATACATTAAGATATAAATTAGATACACAATAAGTATACATAACCAAAACATTATTTTGCTGTACAAAAAGAATCAGACTCTGAAATAATGTACAATTAGCTTGTGAAGGAAATCAAAAATGCATGTGTGCATAAATATAGGGATTGGGAATTCAATGTAATGGTTTTTAGTCATCTCCCAGAGTTCTTTCTCTGGGCATAGCTAGTTCAGTTCATTACTGCTCCATTGGAAATGATTTGGTTGATCTCATTGCTGAGGGATGGCCAAGTCCATCAGAACTGGTCATCATATACTATTGTTGTTGAAGTATATAATGATCTCCTGGTCCTGCTCATTTCACTCAGCATCCAGTTCGATATAAGTCTCTCCAGGCCTTTCTGAAATCATCCTGTTGGTCATTTCTTACACACAGTAATATTCCATAATATTCATATACCACAATTTATTCAGCCATTCTCCAACTGAGTGGACATCCATTCAGTTTCAGTTTCTAGCCACTACAAAAGGGCTGCCACAAACATTTGTGCACATACAGGTCCCTTTCCCTTCTTTATAATCTCTTTGGGATATAAGCCCAGTAGTAACACTGCTGGATCAAAGGGTATGCACAGTTTGATAACTTTTTGAGCATAGTTCCAAACCACTCTCCAAAATGGTTGGATTCGTTCACAACTACACCAACAATGCATCAATCTCCCAGTTTTCCCACATCCCCTCCAACAATCATCATTATTTTTTCCTGTCATCTTAGCCAATCTGACATGTGTGTAGGGGTATCTCAGAGTTGTCTTAATTTGCATTTCTCTGATTAATAATGACTTGGAGCATCTTTTCATATGACTAGAAATAGTTTCAATTTCTTCATCTGAGAAATGTCTGTTCATATCATTTGACCATGTTTCATTGGAGAATGGCTTGATTTTTTTATAAATTAGAGTTAATTCTCTATATATTTTGGAAATGAGGCCTTTATAAGAAACTTTGACTGTAAAAATATTTTCCCAGTTTATTGCTTCCCTTCTAATCTTGTATGCATTAGTTTTGTTTGTACAAAAACTTTCAGTTTGGTATAATCGAAATTTTCTATTTTGTGATCAGTAATGATCTCTAGTTCTGCTTTGGTCATAAAGACCTTCCTCTTCCACAGGTCTGAGAGGTAAACTATCCTGTGTTCCTTTAATTTATTAATAATTTCATTCTTTATGCCTATGTCATGAACCCATTTTGACCTTATCTTGGTGTACGGTGTTAAGTGTGGATCAATGCCTAGTTTCTGCCATATTAGTTTCAAATTTTCCCAGCAATTTTTATCAACCAGTAAGTTCTTATCCCAAAAGCTGGGGTCTTTGGGTTTGTCAAAGACTAGGTTGCTATATTTGTTGACTATTTTATCCCTTGAACCTAATCTATTCCACTGATCAACTAATCTATTCCTTAGCCAATACCAAATGGTTTTGATAACTGCTGCTCTATAATATAATTTTAGATCTGGTACAGCTAAGCCACCTTCATTTGATTTTTTTTTCATTAATTCCCTTGAAATTCTTGACCTTTTGTTTTCCATATGAATTTTGTTGTTATTTTTTCTAGGTCATTAAAATAGTTTTTTGGAAGTCTGATTGGTATAGCGCTAAATAAATAGATTAGTTTAGGTAGTATTATTATCTTTATTATATTTGCTCACCCTATCCAAGAGCATTTAATATTTTTCAATTGGTTAGATCAGACTTAATTTAGTGTGAAAAGTGGTGTGTAATTTTGCTCATAAAGTTTCTGATTTTCCCTTGCAGATAGATTCCTAAATATTTTATATTATCAAGTAGTTACTTTAAATGGAATTTCTCTTTGTAACTCTGACTGTTGGATTTTGTTAGTGATATATAAGAATGCTGATGACTTATGTGGGTTTATTTATAACCAGCAACTTTGCTAAAGTTGTGGATTATTTCTAATAACTTTTTAGTAGAATCTCTGGGGTTCTCTAAATATACCATCATGTTGTCGGCAAAGAGTGATAATTTGGTTTCCTCATTGCCTATTCTTATTCCTTTAATCTCTTCCTCAGCTCTTATTGCCAAAGCTAGCATTTCTAATACAATATTAAATAGTAACGGTGATAGTGGGCAATCTTGTTTCACTCCAGATCTTATTGGGAATGGTTGCAGTTTGTCTCCATTACATATGATGCTTACTGATGGTTTTAAATAGATGCTGCTGATTATTTTAAGGAAAAGTCCATTTATTCCTATACGCTCAAGTGTTTGTAATAGGAATGGATGTTGGATTTTGTCAAATGCTTTTTCTGCATCTATTGAGATGATCATATGGTTTTTGTTAATTTGGTTGTTAATATGGCCAATTATATTGATAGTTTTTCCTAATATTGAACCAGCCCTGCATTCCTGGTATAAATCCTACTTGATCATAGTGTATTATCTTGGAGATGATTTTCTGTAGTCTTTTGCTAATATCTTATTTAAGATTTTAGCATCAATATTCATTAGGGAGATTGGTCTATAATTTTCTTTCTCTGTTTTCAACCTACCTGGTTTAGGTATCATTACCATGTCTGTGTCATAGAAGAATTTGGTAGGACTCCTTCATTCCCTATTTTATCAAATAATTTATATAGCATTAGGATGCAATTGTTCTTTAAATGTTTGGTAAAATTCACATGTAAATCCATCTGGTCCTGGGGATTTTTCTTAGGGAGCTGTTTAATTGCCTGTTCTATTTCTTTTTCTGAAATGGGACTATTCAAACAATTTACTTCCTCCTCTGATTAGTCTGGGAAGTCTATATTTTTGAAGGTAGTCATCCATTTCACTTAGGTTATCAAATTTATTGGCATAAAGTTGAGCAAAATAACTCCTTATTATTTCTCTAATTTCCTCTTCATTGGTGGAAAGTTCTCCTTTTCATTTAAGACTACTAATTTCATTTCCTCCCTCCTTTTTCTAATCAGATTTACCAAAGGCTTATCTATTTTATTGGCTTTTCATAGAAACAACTCTTAGTTTTATTAATTAGTTCAATGTTTTTTTTTTACTTTCAATATTTTTTAATTTCTCCTTTTTAATTTTAGAATTTCAAATTTAGTATTTGATTGGGGTTTTTAATTTGGTCTTTTTAGTTTTTTAGTTTGCAAATGCCCAATTCATTAATATTTTATTTCTCTGTTTTATTTAAGTAAGCCTCTAGGAAATAAAATTCCCTCTTATTACCGCTTTGGCTGCATCCCATAAATTTTGGTATGACGTCTCATCATTGTCATTATCTTGGGTGAAATTATTAATTGTATCTATAATTTGCTGCTTCACCCAATCATTCTTTAAGATGAGATGTTTAGTTTCAATTACTTTTTGGTTTATTTCCCCTAACTTTTTGTTGAATGTAGTTTTTATTGCATCATGATCTGAAAAGAAAGCATTTACTATTTCTGCTTTCTTGCATTTAATTTTGAGGTCTTTATGTCCTAATATATGGTCAATTTTGAATAGGTTCCATGAACTGCTGAGAAGAAAGTATATTCCTTTCTATCTCCATTCAATTTTCTCAAAGATCTAACATACCTAATTTTTCTAATATTCTATTTACTTCTTTAATTTCTTTCTTATTTGTTTTGTGGTTTGGATTTGTCTAATTCTGAGAGTGCAAGGTTGAGATCTCCACTATTACAGTTTTGTTGTCTATTTCTTCTTTTAACTCTCTTAACTTCTCCTTTAGGAAGTTGGATGCCATACCACTTGGTGCATATATGTTTAATATTGATATTGCTTCATTGTTTATGCTTGCCTTTTAGCAGGATGTAGTTACCTTCCTTATCTCTTTTAATTAGATCAATTTTGCTTTTGCTTGATCTGAGATAAGGATGGATTACCCCTCACTTGACTTCATCTGAAGCATAATAGATTTTGCTCCAGCCTTTTACCTTTACTCTATATGTATCTCCCTGCTTTAAATGTGTTTCTTGTAAACAACATATTGTAGGGTTCTGACTTTTGATCCAGTCTGCTATCTGCCTCCTCTTTATGGGAGAGTTCATCCCATTCACATTTATGGTTAGAATTACTAAATCTGTATTTCCTGCCATCCTAATAACCCCAGATTATGCTTTACTTTTCTTGCCTCCCCCAACCCTCTTTCCCCTTTTTGAACTTATGTACCCACTTGTATCACGATGCTTACCCTCTTTATAATCCCTCCCTCCCCCTTTGAATCTTTTCCCCTTCCTTCCCTTATTACTCTTTTTCTTTTCCCTTTTCCTCTCCCCCGTTTTTAATGAGGCGAGAGAGAATTTTCTCAATTATTTTTTCTTCAACATTCACTGTTGCAAAAACCTTGTGTTCCAAATTTTTCTCCCTTCCTCCTTTCCTTCCCCCTTCTCTAGGCAGCATGTAATCCAATATAGGTTAAAGTGAAATTCTTCATAACATATTCTTCTATCCATATTTATCCTACTGCAGCAAAGAAACGATAACCCCCC
Organism: Sarcophilus harrisii; assembly: GCF_902635505.1. NCBI lineage: Eukaryota > Metazoa > Chordata > Mammalia > Dasyuromorphia > Dasyuridae > Sarcophilus > Sarcophilus harrisii. Next base: position 174,380,619 of record NC_045428.1, on the reverse strand, counting down.
TAAAAAGGTAAAAATGTTGTGCTGTGATCTACATTCAGCCTTCATATTTCTCTCTGTGGATGTAGATTCTTCTTTTCATTATAAATCGATTGGCCTTGCCTTGAATCACCTCATTGATGAAAAGAGGTAGGTCTATCAAAGGTGATCATCATATAATTTTGTTGTTGCTGAGTACAATGTTCTTTTGTTCCCTCTCACTTCACTTAGCATTAGCTCATGTAAGTCTTTTCAAGCTTTTTTTTTTTTTTTTATTTAATAGCCTTTTATTTACAGGATATATGCATGGGTAACTTTACAGGATTAACAATTGCCAAACCTCTTGTTCCAATTTTTCACCTCTTACCCCCCACCCTAGATGGCAGGATGACCAGTACATGTTAAATATATTAAAAAATAACTTAGATACACAATAAGTATACATGACCAAAACATTATTTTGCTGTACAAAAAGAATCAGACTCTGAATTATTGTACAATTAGCTTGTGAAGGAAATCAAAAATGCATGTGTGCATAAATATGAGGATTAGAATTCAATGTAATGGTTTTAGTCATCTCCCAGAGTTCTTTTCTGGGCATAGCTAGTTCAGTTCATTACTGCTCCATTAGAAATGATTTGGTTGATCTCGTTGCTGAGGATGGTCTGATCCATCAGAACTGGTCATCATCTAGTATTGTTGTTGAAGTATATAATGATCTCCTGGTCCTGCTCATTTCACTCAGCATCAGTTCGTGTAAGTCTCTCCAGGCCTTTCTGAAATCATCCTGTTGGTCATTTCTTACAGAACAGTAATATTCCATAATTTTCATATACCACAATTTATTCAGCCATTCTCCAACTGATGGACATCCATTCAGTTTCCAGTTTCTAACCACTACAAAGGGCTGCCACAAACATTCGTGCACATACAGGTCCCTTTCCCTTCTTTATAATCTCTTTGGGATATAATCCAGTAGTAACACTGCTGGATCAAAGGGTATGCACAGTTTAATAACTTTTTGAGCATAGTTCCAAACTACTCTCCAAAATGGTTGGATTCGTTCACAACTCCACCAACAATGCATCAATGTCCCAGTTTTCCACGCATCCCCTCCAACAATCATCATTATTTTCCTGTCATCTTAGCCAATCTGACAGGTGTGTAGTAGGTATCTTAGAGTTGTCTTAATTTGCATTTCTCTGATTAATAATGACTTGGAGCATCTTTTCATATGACTAGAAATAGTTTCAATTTCTTCATCTGAGATTGTCTGTTCATATCACTTGACCATTTTCAATTGGAGAATGGCTTGATTTTTTTATAAATTAGAGTTAATTCTCTATAAATTTTGGAGATGAGGCCTTTATCAGAACCTTTGACTGTAAAAATATTTCCCCAGTTTATTGCTTCCCTTCTAATCTTGTCTGCATTAGTTTTGTTTGTGCAAAACTTTTCAGTTTGGTATAATCGGAATTTTCTATTTTGTGATCAGTAATGATCTCTAGTTCTGCTTTGGTCATAAAGACCTTCCCCTTCCACAGGTCTGAGAGGTAAACTATCCTATGTTCCTCTAATTTATTAATAATTTCATTCTTTATGCCTAGGTCATGAACCCATTTTGACCTTATCTTGGTGTACGGCGTTAAGTATGGATCAATGCCTAGTTTCTGCCATATTAGTTTCCAATTTTCCCAGCAATTTTTATCAAACAGTAAGTTCTTATCCCAAAAGCTGGGATCTTTGGGTTTGTCAAAGACTAGGTTGCTATATTTGTTGACTGTTTTATCCCTTGAACCTAATCTATTCCTGATCAACTAATCTATTCCTTAGCCAATACCAAATAGTTTTGGTAACTGCTGCTCTATAATATAATTTTAGATCTGGTACAGCTAAGCCACCATCATTTGATTTTTTTCATTAATTCCCTTGTTTTCAAGCTTTTTTGAATTCAGCATGCTCATTATTTCTTATAGAACAGTAATAATCCATTACATTAATACACCATAACTTATTCAGCCAATTCTCAAATGATAGGCATACACTCAGTTTCCAGTTCCTTGCCACTACAAAAAGGGCTGCTGCAATTTTTTTTTTCTAACATGTGGGTTCTTTTCTCTTTTTTATGATGCTTTGAGATGCAAACCCAGTAAGACACTGCTAGACCAAAGGGTATGCATTGATTTATAACTCTTTGGGCACAATTCCAAATTGCTCTCCAGAATGGTTGTATCATTGCACAACTCCACCAGCAACCTATTAATGTCCTAACTTTTCCCTCCAGCATTTACCATATCTTTTTCCTGCCATCTTAGCCAATCTGAAAGGTTTGAAGTGCTACCTTAGAGTTTTCTTAATTTGCATTTCCCTAACCAAAATGGAGCATTTTTTCATGTGACTAGAAATGGCTTTAATTTCTTTATTTGAAAATTTTCTGTTTATATACTTTGACCATTTATCAATTGGTGAATGGCTTATAATTAATAATATTTTCTAAAGAATTTTTCTTCATTTCTTCCTAATTTGCATTTGCATTAAAGTCAATAAGTACAATATTGCCAACTTGTGATTAATATATAAAAAAATAAAATGAATGATTAACAAAAATATTGTGAATAGTTTCAAAATGAAAAGTATGACCACATCCTTTCACAAATTCACAGAGAATTTTTCAGTTTTTAGTCAGACTTGAGACCAAGGTCATACCAGGACTGATATCAGTCCAAAATGGCTGAAATAAATTTGACTACAAAAGGACTTAACACAAATGCATAGTTTCAGGTTCAAGGCAAATCCGTTAATTCAGAACAGATTTGGGAGTGACACAGCAATTTCAGGGGACACAGACTTAACTCACCTTGATTTTGGGCCATGGGAATAAAAAAAAATTAAGTTCAATCCAACGAAAGCTCTATACTTGACTTTTTATTTTATTATCAAGTGACAATCATTTCTATTCCACTCAAACTTTCCCAATTGGTACCCTAAGAATAATACAACCTTCCAAAATGCCATACCACCAAAACAACATATCATATTGAAGAACAAAGAATAGAAATAAGAATGGCTTCTTTTATTGTTGTTTAGTTGTTGCAATAATGTCCAACCCTTTATGATTCCATTTGGGATTTTTTAGGCAAAGGAACTAAGGGAGTTTGCTATTTTCTTCTCCAAATCATTTTTACAGATGGGGAAACCAAGACAAACAGAGTTTAATTACTTGCTCAGTTTCACAAAGTTAATGAGTTTCTGAGGCCAAAATTGAACTCATGAAGAGTCTTCCTGACTCCAGGTTCAGCACTGTACCATCTGCACCATCCAGCTGCCCTATAGCTCCTAGAAGAATTAAAATAAACACCAAAAAAAGTAAACAAAAGAAAACACTATATGACCTAATATAGTATCATTCCTTTGGTAGATTCTTACCTTTAAAAAGTGAATTAAATAATAATTAATGAAGAATAAAAGTTTTCCATTTTTTATTAACCCTTTACATACTTACTAGGTTCAATAAACCTTTGCTAATTTACCACCCAAAAATCTCTATCATTGATTTTAATTCTAGCCACAACTAAAGCCCTAGTCTGATATCATAAAAACCTGAGATAAAATCCATCCAGATACTAGGTATATCACATTGGGAAAGAAATTTAATCATTATGCCTCAGCTTCCACAGCTATAAAACAAAGATAATGATATCATATGTCTCAAATGATTGTTGTGTGCATCAAATGAGATAATATTTGTAAAGTAATTAGCTCTAGTGCCAGATACTTAATAAATGTTTGATCAATAATTATTTTCTATCCCTCTTCCCGAATTTTACAAAAGGGGAATGTGATATTGTTTTATGCATGTATTTGTTTTAATTTAAGGCATGATATATTAGTGTAAATAATACAGAATTTAAAATTATTTTGGACTTGGCTATAAACCTTATTTCTGGCACTTAAATACTCTGTGTTTCTGAGGACAAGTCATTTAATATCAATATATTTGTTTCTTTCTCTCTTGCCTTAAAATCACCTCATTTTTTGTATATACCTAGCTATATACCGGACTACAAAATAAACTCCTTGAAGGTAAAGACTATATTTACCTTTTTGTTTTTGTATCCCTACTAGACACTTCATAAATACTTGTAATTTAATTGGTTTATAGAACCTTGCTTTAGGTGTATGTATATTATTATTATTTTTTCTACAAAATAAAGTAATTACTATTCTGGAAATAGTTACAATTAAGAAAATAAGTAACTATTGTCTTAGTTATCATCCAAGTTCCAGGCTACACTCCCCTTCTTTTCAATACTTTGCTCTTTTCCAATCTAGTTTATAAATGAGTTTATCTCTTGAATCACTGTGAAGCCTGAGTATTTCTCTGTCTTTCTGGACATCTCCTTGAGAAGGTTGGGACTCCCTGGGAAGAAAAAAACAGCCTACAATTTCATAATGAGTTGAGTTTGTTTTGATTCTTGTATTTATTTGTATTCTTAGTGCTAGCACATTGTCTACTTGCCTTTAATAAATATCTTTTGATTAGTAATGATGATGTCAACTAACTTTTATGTCACTTGAAGATTTATTATGTGTTATATACAATTGTACAATTCAGAAGTCCTAGAGCAGGAATTTACTTATGTATAGTACATATTGTATCCATTATAATATGCAAAATCCTTAAGAAAAGATTTTTTTCAGCTTGTTGTTTTAGCCTTGGCACTTAATCTAGTATGTTACATTTAGTAGGCACTACATTAATAATTGGCGAATCAATAAATTGACATATATCATATAATAATATACTTAGCTAAATTCTATACATTTATTTGAAGGGTATTTTAATATAGAAAAGAATCAGGATATTCTTTGGATTTGATTCCTCTTAAATTTGAATACCATCTCAAACAGTTTAATTCTATAATCTTGGGCAAATCATATAACTTTTGATAGTTTCATTTTCTTCAGCTTTTTTTCTTTCCTTTTATTTTTCTACTTATTTTGGAAGCTTAATATTCCATTTTGTTTCACTACTAGCCATCTACCAAGAGGACTTTACACTTACTTTCTTCAGGTCTTCATAATTATTCAATGTTTACCCCCTTGTAAAATGAATTCTGTGTCTATTACTCTACTTAATCTCTTCCTTCCAAGATTACAAATTTTTTTAATGATCAAGTTCTATGAATTTTTAAAACTAATTTAATTTTTGTGTTGTATTTGGAATTATGAAAACTAATCGTTCTTCTCTATCTATTGGTGTTTATTTTTATTTTACCCTTTATTAATTGTTTTATTTTTCTGGTTATACATGTACATTAATTTTTATTTCTTTATGAATCATATTGGGAAAGAAAAATCAGAACAAAAGGGAAAATCCATGGGAGAAACAAAGGCAAAATAGAAATGAACATACGATGTGTTGATATACATTCAATCTCTATAGTTCTTTTTCTGACTGCAGATGGCATTTTCTGTCCAAAGTTTATTGGAATTGCCTTTTATCACTGAACTGATGAGAAAAAACAAGTCTTTCATAGCTGGTCATTACACAATGTTGTACAATATATTCCTGGTTCTGCTTGTTTCACTCAGCATCATGTAAATCCTTCCGGTCTTTCTAAAATCAGCTTGTTTATCATTTTTATAGAACAATAATATTTCATTACCTTCATATACACAACTTATTCAGCCATTTCCCAATTGATGGGTATCTACTCATTTTCCAATTCTTTCCTGCCATAAGAAGAACTGCTACAAACATTTTTGCACACATGGGTCTTACTCCCTCTTTTATGATTTCATGAGTATGATATTATGATTTCCCAATAGTGGCACTGCTGGATCAAAGGGCATGCACAGTTTGGTAGTCTTTTGGGCATAGTTCCAGATTGCTCTCCAGAATGGTTGGATCATTTCACAACTCAACCAATAATTTATTAATGTCCCAGTTTTCCCACAATCCCTCCAACATTTATCATTATCTTTTCCTATCATCTTAGCCAATCTGAGAGGTGTGAGGTAGTATCTCAGAGTTGTTTTAATTTGCATTAATTTTTCAATAATTTGCAATAAATTGATTAGAGAATCAATAGTGACAGAGCATTTTTTCATATGACAATAGATGGCTTTAATTTCATTTTTTATCTGAAAATTGTCTGTTCATATCTTTTGGGTTTATCAAATGAAGACTGACTTGTCTTTTTATAAATTTGATACAATTTTTTACATATTTTAGAAATATTTAGAAATTCTTTACATATTTATCAGTAACACTGGCTTTAAAAAAATTTTCCCCAGATTTTAATCTTGTGTTTGTTTTGTTTGTGCAAAACCTTTTTTTTTTTTTTTTTGCATTTCATAGTATTCACTAGTTATTTTTTTGGTAATGATCTGATAGGTAAATTATTCTTTGCTTTCCTAATTTCCTTATGGTATTACTCTTAATGCCCAAATCATGTACTCATTTTGATTTTATTTTGTTAAGGGGTATGAGATGTAGGTCTATGCTGTTTTCAGTTGTCACAGCAATTTTTGTGAAATATGTAATAAGAAATATTATTACAGAAGTTGGAGTTTGGGGGTTTATGAAATACTAGATTACTATAGTCATTAATTATTGTGCCATGTATATCTAACCGATTCTGTTGATCTACTACTCTATTTCCAAATTTTAAAATAGTTTTAGGTCTTATGCTGCTAGGTCAATATCATTTTTTTTTATTAATTCACTTGATATTCTTGACCTTTTGTTCTTCCAGATGAATTTTGTTATTATTTTTTCTAACTTTATAAAATATTTTGACAGTAAATTGGCATGACCCTTAACTGTCATTTTTTATTATATTAACCTACCCATGAACAATTGATATTTTTCCAGTTGTTTAGATCTGACTTTATTTGCATAAGAAGTGTTTTGTAATTGTGTTCATATAATTCCTGAGTTTGTCTTGGTAATTAGATACTCAAATATTTTATTTTGTCTACAGTCATTTTAAATGGAAATTCTCTTTTTTATCTCTTGCTGCTGGGATCTGTTAATAATATATAGATATGCTGATGATTTCTGTGGGTTTATTTTATACCCTGCAACTTTGCTAAAGCTGTGAATTCTTTTGAGGAGGTTTTTGGATGATTTTCTAGGATTCTCTAAGTATATCATATCATCTGCAAAAAGTGATCGTTTATCTCTTCATTGCCTATTCTCTAAACTTTGGAGATGTACATGGAGATGTACATGTAAATTGAGATAAACAGAGAATCTGTGACTTGACTACAAGTTTCTGAGTTGATATTAAAACTCAGGTCTTCATGTCTCAAGGCCTACCAGTCTATCTATCACACCATCATCTATATTCTGATTTTGAAACAGAATATTATAAAAGTATTCACACATGTGCAGGGTTAAAAAAATAGAAGGAAAAAATGGACAAACTCCGATTTAGAGATAGAAATTCATTGTTTTAAATGCTAACCAATTAAAAGCTAATTATGATTAAAAAGGTTTATGTTCCTTTTGATTCATGATGTGCATTAGGTTAAATGACACATGCACTCAAAGGTCAATTGCAAATAGTGCTTTGTATTGTTTTTTTTTTTAATGACGTGTATAAGAGAGAACTTTCCACCAATGAAGAGAAAATTAAAGAAATAATAAGGGGTTACTTTGTCCAACTTTATACCAATAAATTTGATAACCTAAGATTTATTTGGTTCTCAATCACAACACAAACTTTATTTTTTTTTCTTTTCTTATTATCAAAGCCAACATTTCTAGTACAATGTTGAATAATAGTAGTAATGAAGGGTATCCTTGTTTCATTCCTGTTTTTATTGGAAATACATCCAGCTTCTATCCCTTACAAATAATACTTGCTGATACATTTTAGATAGATGCTGCTTATTATTTTAAGAAAATCTCCCTTTATCTATATGCTCTCTAGTGTTTTTAATGCTAATTGGTGCTTTATTTTGTCAAAAGGTTTTTCTGTATCTATAGAGATTATCATATGATTTCTATTGTTTTTGTTATTGACATGATCGATTATGACAATAGTTTTCCTGATATTGAACCAGCCCCACATTTCTGGTATAATCCCATTTGGTCATAATGTATTATCTTGTGATAAGTTGTAATCTCTTTGCTAATATTTTATTTAAAATTTTGGCATTGATATTCATTAGGAAGATTCGACTATAATTAGTATTTACCATGGCCCTTTTTTGTAATTTCTGTCTTTTTGGCTATACCTTCTCTTTTGTTGGTTCATCTTCTTTCTCCTACACCTTAACTGAATCATGATGGGGATTCAAAAAACACCTCATCCACCTACACAGAAATGTCCCTTAAATTATGACCGACAGTTGAGTCTTAAGCTTCCACTTGATAAGCTTCAATGGTGATAAACTTATTATTTCTTAAGGAAACATTAAAAGTTTTCACAACTTTGGGAAGGTGCTTTTTATATTGATCTGAAATCTTCCCTTTACCATTACCCATTGCTCCTTGGTCTGCCCTCTGAGACCAAGCAGAACAAGTAAAATCCCTTTCTGAAAGAAGTCCTTCATATATTTAGATCATAAAATGTCAGATTTGGAAAAGACCATAGAAAAGTCCTCATTTTACATTTATGGAAACAGAGGATTATGTACATTAACTGATATGCAAAGTCAAAAACTCTTAAGGTTCTCCCCATTTAGGTATAAATCAGAGTTGTTTGATTAATTAGATGATGATATACAAGAGTTACTAGGATCAAAGTAGTCACTCATCCTGATTCCAATCTAGCTGCAAGTTTTTCTTAACTTTGCTAGACTGGTTAGTATACAATGCTATGCAAACTACACCCAGAATATCATATTTGAATATTTTCCATATTGGTAGCATTTCAAAAGCTTTCATTCCACCAGAAAAGCTTTTGAGAAATCAGGATCACCTCCATTCTGCAGGTACCTTCCTTCCTTTATTTGTGTAAAGTGTAGTATACAAAGATTTTCTGAACATAAACATAAATCGTTGTAGTCCATTTTATTGTGTTTAGCCCATCACTATAGCAGTCTAGAATGTTTTGGATACTTAATCTGCAATCCAATATATTAGCTCTCCTATGATGCTATTCATTCATATGAATATTCATTCTTTTATCTATTCTTTATTCAATATGAAATCGTTAAATTAATTATTAAGTATACCGTCTTCAAAACATCCACTAATTTGATAAACACACCATATATTCTTTTATTGAAATAAGTGATGAAAATTATAAAACAGAACAAAGTCAAGAATATATCATTAAGATGCTTCATTGGAGACTTTCCTCCAAGTAGACATTAGGATTTACTAATTAGATTTTTTGAGCTAACTAGTTATAAGCCTACTTGACTCTGCTATCATCTTTGTGTATAGGAAACATCTCCATCTACACATCTAGCCAATATTTAGTAGTTCATTCTAATAATATTAGTTCACAATCAGATCATATGAACCTTTTTCAAATGTCCTGTTCAAATACTATAGCTATGACATGTCCTTGATTTGCCAGTTTAATAATCCAATGCACAAAGGAAATATGGTTAATTTTGCATGATACATTCTTAATAACCCCATGTTTGTCTTTAGTGAATACTCTCTTATTCTACATATGATACTGCCAGAGTTATATCTAGAATTCCTTTGTTTTAATCCATATATTCTTTAAATGTCAATAACATCCACTCTCCAAACTTCTATTAGATTCTCTCTGCAAGTGAATTTCAATTCAGTATAAAATGGTTTTATAGCTTAAAAACGCAGCCCTGGATTTTATTCTTGTATAATATTGTCATATCTCCAAATGCCTGCTAAATAGTTTTATTTATTGTTATTGTTGAATTCTTTTCAATTGTGTATAATTCTTCCTGAATTCATATGGGGTTTTCCTGGAAAAGATATGAATGCTTTACCATTTTCTTCTCCACCTCATTTTACAGAGAGGCAACTGAGGCAAACAATGTTACGTGACTCATCCAGGGTGACTTGGCTAGAAAGTGCCTGAGACTAAATTTGAACTCAGATTTCCTTGGTACTGGGCCCAATACTCTATCTGCTGTGCCAACCAGCTGCTACCACTTTATTTATTCTACAGGATTTTTTTTAAGTTTCTGAGGGTACAGGTAACTGGAGAACAAAGGATCCTCAATTTGTAGCTAGAATGGAACTGAATTATATTTCCTTCCCAGCTAGGGCTTTCAATTTTATAACAACTAGCAAAGAATTATTACCTTGCTGAAAACTCTTAAATCAGGCTTCTTTGACTAAGGTTTCATACTAGACTATGGATGGGAGTGCATCAGAGAAATAGGTTACATAGTCAAGAAATGGAGAGCCAAACTAAACCTGGGAATGAATGATCCTATTAGAGTAAAGGATGTTCTGCATCCATAGAGGAACTAAGAAGGATTAAATGTTAATGACTGGTTAGGGATCAGGAAACACAGAATCTGAAAACATTGACAAGTCAATAATTTTAACAAGGTAGGGGAACAGTAGGTAAAGAACACCAAGGAGAATGTCACCTTGAAGGAAAGAGAAATCTCATTTACTTTAGACATTCCCATTAAAAACAGATTCGTGAAATCCAGGACAAGAATGTGAGAAGTAGGAGAACTTCTTGCTGTTCCTAGCAGCCCATAAATCCCTTCACTTGCAATTTTTTGACTTCCTTTTAATATTTAGTAGTACAGAACTATACATACATGGCAAGGAGTATAAACTAGTCTTAAAGAGAACACAGAGCACATAGCCTGTACCCTAGGAATAGAGTGCATCTGGGCAAGCAACTCTGCCTCATTAATGCCTTTCTTTCCAACTCCTAAAACTACAGACTTGACCTTCCTGCCCCTTTTTGAATTAACTTACTTCTCTGGTACTGAGCCTTTTAATTGCCTGACCTAAGGGACCTGAGGGAAATCTTCTTACCTAACTCTACTGCTTATTTTGCCCCCTCCTATTCAACTGTATCCTGCAATACACGGCAATAATGAAGCAATATCCATCAAAAATTGCAATTAGATTAATATTGATAGAAGCATGGAATAATAGTAATTAATAATAACAACAGACATTTATACCACACTTTATAATTTGCAAGGTAATTTACATATCTCATTTGATCATTCTAATAACCTATAAGAGATAATAATATCCTCATTTTTTTTTCTAGCTAAAGTTCAGAGAGGTTAAATTATTTTCTAAGGTTATATTTCCTAAGGCCAACTGAGGTAGGATTCAAACCCATATTTTCATGAATCCCAATCCTAGACAATATCCAGTAAGCTCCCTAGTCATTTAAAGATGTATTTTGAGTCATACAGATTAAATGTCACTAAATTAGACATTAAAAATATTTTTGAGTATAGTAAGGAAGTCTTCTGGAAGGCAACAATATAGGGAGAAGTTGACATGGAATAGAATAACAATGATCAAAACATAAAATTACTAACATAAGTATATTTTTAAAATAAATACAAATTAATGTTGCATCAGAGACTGTATCATTACATCAAGAACCTTGATATACTTTGGGAAATTTTCCCACTGACTTAGCTTTCAAGAAATCAAGCTCTATGTTCAGGCAATATTCACAATATATTGAGACAAACTGCCTTTGTAGAAGCATAACTCATAAAATTAAAGAGGGAAAACATCCCCCCCAAAAAAAGTTCCTGGAAGACAAATATATCTTCCAAGGGACAATCTTTTCCAGAATATCTGGAGTCCCCAGGAACTCATCATAGCATTTGTGACTTTCTTCTGTTCCTCAGGACTAAAGTTTGCTCTCTCATGGTTTACCCTGTAGTACCCTTCTACCCCCAAGAAGAGGCAATCAATTCTCAGTTATAGCTCATCTTCCTTAAAATTCCCAAAAAATGGCACCAACTGTTTCCTCAGACACAGCAAAAAACAAACCCTTTGCCATTAGTCTTCCATACTCCAACTTGCTCCTCTAACAGAAGATGCCATTCTCTGTTGTAGCTAAACTGATTGAGTACCAAACTCTGCATCACATTTTAAATTATTTTTTTCTCCGATCAGCTATCAACATCCTGCCTCAAAAAAGTTAGCCTAAGAATAGAACATCTTGATTTCTAACTTCAACACAACCTAGTAATCAACTTAAGGACACTGTGAGCTTAAATGACTTTGGTCATGGTTACACAACCAGTATGCTTCAGATATGGGATTTAATCCAACTTTTACAGACTTGAGGTCAGTTCTCCATTCACTATATCAATCTGCTTCTCACCAACTATATCTCTAGCTGTATTGCTATAGAAATGCGTGTATACTGGATAACTAGAGAATTAGAGGAGTCAGCTTCATATAGACTTATGATAGCCAATTGTTAAACTATCACTATGAGCATTTACATCTCAGAAATCAACAAATATTACAAATCATTATTTTACTTATTGTTTACATGTTTATTGTTATTTATTATTATTATTTTTTACTTTATCATAATAAATGAATTATTTATTATATTTGTTGATGTTCTAGGTTTAATAAAATAATAGAGAAATTGTTATTCTTGAGATGCATATTTTTCTTTTCTTTTGGACAGCCAGTTCTTAAATATTACCTAACACATTATTACACCTAAATGCATAGCTATGTTAATGGGGAGGCTTCTATTTAGTCTAGGAATGTTTCTTGGAAACAAAGAGACTAGATATATTGTCAAGTGAAAAGTTGAAGTAGGAGAGTAAGAAGAGAATTCTAAGCAACAGTAAAATTTTACATAGTACTTTTAACTTTGTGAAGTAATTTAGCAGAAACTTTCTCATTTGCTTTTCCAAATAGTCTTATGAGATAAGTTTACTATATATTGTTGTTCCCATTTTACAGGTTAGGAAACTGTGACTTGTGGTAAACATGCAGCCTACCCGTGATGTTGGAAGTGAAATTCAAAGGCCAGCCTTTATATTCCAGATCATCTATACTATGTAACCTTTTGCCTTACTAAAGCCACATTTTCATTAAAAAGTTGACATCTATTGTGTGTAATATCACTGCAGAAAAATGGTAATAAGGCCTGACTTCTGCAGTAAAACATAATTTATTTACCATGATAAGATAAACATCTGCATTTCAATGAAAATTCACTATGTTCTAAAAAGAATTACTTTGATAGATGACTTTTTTCCTTAAAAGGTTCTAACAACAAAAATATAGATTTTAAAACTTTTGATTTACTCTTGGCATATATAGATGATCGTATATACCCCTATTTATATGGCCTTAAGCTAAGCATATATGGGAACCTCATTCAACCTCCTTAGCATTATAAAGCAGCTTGAACTTAGGTTATAAATAAAATAAATTAGAGCTTTGATTTGCTCATGAACAATGAAAATATATTGGTCACCATTATCACCAATTAATTATACGTTTCTGTCCACCCTATTAATGGCTTTTTTGCTTTCCCTGTATTTCTCAGAATGTGAGAAGTCAAATCTTCATCCCTTACAAAATTTACATTTTAGCTGCATAAATGTGGGGATTTTGCATGGAGAAGGGAGGGGAAATTATGGGATATATTTCATTTCTCTGTCAAGAATAATAATTACAAAAATACCATGTGTCCTATGTTTCCATAGAGAAGCACCTAGAGCTTCAGCCTTAAAAATTAGTATGAATTGAGTATATTTCTGACATTGGCAATAGATATCCCTGTTTAATTGTAAGTGCCGGCAATGGACAACATTTCTTTAAATGAACCTTTAACATTGGCACTTTATTTCAATCTCCTATTGGCAGTAGGCAGAATAATCATTGTGGCTAACTTGTCTGTGCTCTTCATGAAACCCTGAGTGATAAATCACAACAAAATTCTTGACAAAATCCATTTAGATAGACTGTCTTTGCTAACTGTAATACATTGTCTGGATTGGGGGTGTGGCTAATTTTCATTTCAAAGCCAATATTAGTTTCCATTTGTTTTCCAATCAGCATTATCAATATTATACCATTAATGATAACCTAATCCAAAGCAAAGATTAAGCATTCAGCAAGCAGTAGCCATCCTGTCTTTTGTAACTAATGTAAGTGCTTTGGTTGAAGTAACACCAAATTATGAATCTGTTATGGTTATTATTCAACAGCTTTATAAAAAGAATTGTCCAATTCAAACTAAGAATAGTGAAAAGACTAAAATTAAATTAACCCCTATCATTTATATAGTTATATAGGCAAAAATAAAGTATTCATCATCATTTTTCACTATCATCCATTTTTAAGCAACTTGGGTATCATATCTAATAAGAAATACATGAATTGGTGCTTTAGACATTGAATTTTGGTCACACAGAGAATATTAAACTTTATATTTTAAAACTGATAAATATTAAAGGAATCTTTTCCCAGTACCTTTGCTTGAACTGAGATACTCAAAGTTGCTAGACAGTAATAATTAATAAATTCCCTGATTCTCAAATAAGTTTTGATTAATTAATCACAATTTATCTATTTGTCTTTTAAAAAAATTTAAGACTACAAGAGGTGTTGGAATCTCATTCTCTCAAGATAGAGATGACTCTGAGACTTTATAGACTCTTATTATTGAAAGAAACTTTAGAAGTCATCTGGTATAGCCCTACATTAATAAGAATCCCTTCCACATTACCTTGACATTACAAGTGTCATTCACATTTTATTAAAGAGAAGCACTAGAAGGGATGTTCACCTTATGGTAACAATGCCAGATATTTTTGAATAGCTCTTGTTGAGAAATTTCACTCACTTCAAATCTTTTACCCTATACAGAGCTAAGTGGCTATTTTCCACCAGTCCTTAATCATTCTTCTTCCATTCTTTAGCAGTTTTGTTACCTCGCTTACTATCTTTACCTCTATTCCAACTCCTGCCCTTACTCTAAATGTCAGAATTCATGAAGGACTTTTCAGTTTCTCAGGCTTCTCAAATTCCATGACCCAATCCATTTAATCTCACTTATACATGAACCCTGAATCTCCCACTTCCGCAATCATATATTTATCTAAATGTGCAACCTGAAGTTTTCTTCTAAGCTCCAATCCTGAATCATACAATCTGCATGTGATATATCAGACTGGAAATCCCAGTATTATTTCAAGTTCTATATGTTCAAAAAAAAAAAAACTCTTTACTTCCAAATCAAATATAATCCTCGACTCTTTATTTTGTCACATTCCACTAATCTAGTTGTCAAATTTGGTCTTACTGCCATCCATCATGTTGAACCATTTTTCACTACTCACATGGTCACTATTTTAGTTTAAATCAGTGCTTCCTTGCATACTTCTAAAGCTTTTGCTATTGATCTCCCTGCTATAAGCATCTTTTCATGTGAATCGATTCTTCACACAGCTATCAAAGATATTTCCTTTAATTATTGAACTTATGTGTTGCTTCCTTGCACAATAAACTTCAGTGGCTTGCTACTGCTTCTAGAATTGAATATAAATTACCATTTGGTTTTGAAAGCTTTTACAACCTAGTGTCAGTCTACTTTCTAGATCTCATTAATACAATATCCCTCTTTTTACACTCAATAATCTATCCAAATTAGAACTCTCCCTGTCACTCATACATTTCTTTGCCTTTGAATGGGCCATTTCTTATGCCTGGAACATACGTCCATTTCATAGCTACCTCAAAGAATTTCTAATATCTTTTAAAAAATAGCTCAAGCTTCCATTTTAGACTAATATTTTCCATATCTCCCACCTTGTTAATTACTCCCTTACCTTGTATCCAACTTGCTTATATTAATTTGTATTTATGTCAATCTTTATATCTATTTATAGAGAAATAATTGCATCGAGAAATATATCTAAATTATTCTTTGTAAATATGAGGAAGTGGAAGATCATATGATTCAGAGGCAGAAGTGACTTCAATAAGTTTAAGTAATTTTTCCCAAAGAAAAGATAGAACAAGACATAAGAATTGGGATTTGAACCCAGATTTTTTAGAATCTAATGTCAATATTCTATTATCTCATGACTCCTGCTTTCAGGAAGTATACCTTGAGTCAATTTTTAAAGATACCAATCAATCATTTCAAGGATCTCCAAATACCGAGAGTTTTACCTTGAACTTGAGAAGTAAATGGGATCCATTGACTAAATATAAAGAGTAACTCATTCAAGGTCACACATGGTCAATGGAATGGTATATGAGATTGGTACCAAATCTGCAGTATAAACCAATACCTCATCTTTTTTATCTCCTTCTGATCTGTTTAATGAGCAGCTGTAGAACATTAAGCAAAATCATCTCATTCCTATCCTACTAAAATATGCTGTATATGCCAACTTTCAAAAAGGAAGCAAAGAAGATGATGTATAGTTTTCTCTGTCCAGGTGCTTTATTCAGTTCCTATTCTTTATTTAGTTCTTGACATTTTCCAGTAGTTATCACATTTGTCAACACTGTATGACTGAAACAGAAATTGGAAATGTTGGGAGGGGTTGATGGAGATTGTTTCTCTGTTATAATAGGATGGAATGACTACTTCCCACGGGAGTAGGAAGCATTTTGATTCATGGTGAAAAGACTGAACTCTCCCCAAGTCTCTACTTTTGCACTCAGTATTTCTTGTGCCTAACAATGATATCATGGAGGAGTATAATGCTTATTTCATAAAACAGATTGATCTGTCCCCTTTTTAGTTTACTTTTATCTAGTTCCTTTGATTAATCCCAATTAGTATCGAATCCACAAATTAACCTTTCCATGAAATATGTCCATACAAGTAGATAAAATGTCTATCAAATCACTTTGAATATGGAATAAAAATATTTGATCTAATAATCACAATAATTACTTTCTATACTTATATAGTATGTATATACTTCCTCAATTCTGTCAAAGAACTCTGCAAATCTGTAAATGTATATGTTTAATACGATGAAAGAAAGCATAATACATAAATCTGAATGCACACATACACATGTACATATGCATATTCATATTTACATATAATGTATTTAATATATATTGCTTATATAAGTGAAGTATATGTACATAAAATGTAAATATCTTTACCTCATAATTATCTATCAATAAAATCTCAAAGTGCTTTTAATTTTGATTACAAATTAATATTTTCTATTACTATATGTTAGTTATGCTTTATGTGAGGATAACTTGCACTGCAGAAATCTATGATTTTACACACTGCTCAACTCCTCCAAAGGTAAATCTCCAATATAAACATCATTTTGAATTTAGGTCGCATGCTAGTGAATTCATCAAAAGTCCAATTGGAGAGAGGATTAAGAACTGGTTGGCTAAGTGAACACAGAGAAAGTGTCATGAAATGGCAAATTCTATATAACTGTGGTAATTAAAAGGGCTAAATGAGGTAATGACACTAACAGTTGAGCAGGAAAACTCACAAAAAAGGATAAAAGAGACAAGATACTTGGCCAGGATAACTGGAGGAAGAAGAGGCCCAATAATCAATAGATGAACAGAAAAAAAAATCAAGAAACCTGTTAGTAAAGTAAAGACTTTAGTAAGTAAGTAAGTAAGATTAAGTATGAGAGAACAAAATTATAAATTGTTTTGGTGTTGTTTTATTGCAAGATTATCATATCTGAGAAAAACTAGTCACTAGCCATTAACAAAAAGATAGTGATTGCTAACATAAGTGATAATAATAAGATAAAAAGCAATACTAGTGATTTCTAAGTTACTTATAATTTCAAATGCACAAAGTTAGGCTTTATTAATTTTTAAAGGAACCTGAATTTTTCAGTGATTCTGAACCTTGAAAATGATAAATCTCCTCAGATAAACATAAGGTCAATGAAATCTCCAAACTTAAAATATATCACTGACTGACATTGCCAGAGAGAATATTCCTGTTAATGTGCTTTGATCACTTATTATTAGATTTCTTCACCCCTGTACCCAAGAAATATACAAGAGAATAGGGAAGGGTTCAACAGGTGCTATCAAGTATACATATATTGTGACCTTATCATAAGGATGTTTTAATACTTTACTTTATGCTGAAGTACTGGGGAAAACATTGACTCTGGAGTAAGACAAACTAAGAGGGTTGTACATCATGGTCTCAGAGTTCCACTTCAATTCCTCAATTTTTTTGTATTTATCTCAGTTAAAAATATTCAAGAAATACAGATGTCATGAAGAGAATGAATTAATCCTATGAAGTGAGGCATTGCAAAAAAAGAACCCTTCATTTGGAGTCAAAGGAAATGGGTAAAAATTCTGATTCTCCTACTTAGTACTTGTGTGATCTTTAGGCAAAATGCTTAATCTCAACCACAAAATAAAGGAGTTAGATTACATTATATTAAAGGTTACCTTCAGTTCTAGACCTATGTTTTTCGTCAGTTTATAACATAATCCCATATATAAGATATTTCCTTGAGACATATTAAATGCTGGTAAATATAAATATCTCATACTATGAAGTCTTCCCAAGTAATCCAATTCCATAGAGCTAAACTCTTCTCTCATAAGAAAATGTCACTAAAATCCTTTATTATCTCTTCTTCATTCTAAAATAAAATTCAATTACTAAAATATAACTCCCAGAAATAACACCAGTTAAGAAGTTGAGTTGTTTTCTAATTGTATATGTCAATTTTAGGGAGCCTCAGAATAATCTCAATGGGATTGGTACCCTCCATAGTGTGATAGTTGCCATGTCTTTGTACTACAACATCATTATACTAACTCCTGGTTGTTACAACATTTTAAATAATGACCTTAAAGATGTATATACATGACAATTCCAATGAATCATGAGTTGATGATCATTAGTATTGATATACTCCAATTCAAATTATAACCCATCCTTTCAGTACATCATCAAGAATCTACCAAATGTACCAGAAACCATTTTCTAAGTCTTATAATATTATTTAAGTAAAACATTTAAACAATTTGCCTGTTATCCCTTGTTTTTCTTTTATGGCTGATTCACCTACTTTTCTAATCATATATTTCATTCCTAGCTGATCCCTCCTATGTCATTTTTTGAGTACAAATATCATGTAGTATGTAGCAGGCTATTTATGATTTTTATTTTTCTCTCCATTGTCTATTGCATAATCTACAATTTTGATTCTTTGAAGATAGTGGTTTCTCGTGAGTAATATACATGTCATCATTAGAAAATTTTGCTTGAAAACTTTATTTAGTTTTAATTGAGGAGGTTTGTATGATTGGAAGTACTAGGAAGTTTCCCCAAAACTTGTTCCCCATTTATATTCAAAAAGAGTCCATGCTCATTATCCATCAGCAATTTCTATAGCAGAAATGTATAGATAGCAGAGAAAACACATGCATCATTCTTAATTCCTCTTCTACCCTCACTATTAATTACCAAAATGAGCCTCAGAAATAGTGCTTGCCTGGTAAAATCCATGAATATTGGGAGTACAACAAATTACCAGCCAATTGCCAGAAATGGTTTCTCCATATCTTTGGAAGCAGGCCAGTGCAGGTAGGGAGGCAGAAAACAGAGGGTAGCACACTTAGTGGACTATGGCCAGGGAATCCCCAGGTATCCCCAGGTAGAAAATTTGCAGGAAGAACTCTACCACAGGTTGGCTGCTCTGCTTTACTTGCAGAGCAGTAGATCAGCAGAGAAGGTACACAAATGCCAAAGGTAGAGTGTACTCCAAAAAACGCAAGAATTAACCAGATCTGGCTACATGCACTCAACACCAGAAGTGACTCAGCACAGACCACAGCACAGCTGTGCAGCCCCATTCTGCAGCACAGGGCTTTTACACAGTGCAGTCACACTTCTGAATACCAGGGGGCTCTGCCCAGAGCAGCCACAAATCTGCATGGGGAGGGCTGGGGGAGAGGGGAGGGTTCAACCTGGGGCTCTAGAACTTTCTCAGCACTCCTAGGCCTACCAGGCAGAGAAACTTCCAGTGTGAGGCTCTTCCTAAGGCACTTCCACAGGTAGCTCATTTGCAGGACAACTACTGTCCATTTATCTATCCCTGTTCTGCAGAGAAAGCTGGTAACCTTTTTTGCCCTGAAGCCAGATCATAAGGCCTTTTTTAAAATGAGTAAAAAAGCCAAGCATACTCTAACCATTGATATCTTCTATACAAAAAGAGAGCAAGATTTCAACTCTGAGGAAACTAATAGCAGACAGTCTCCAGACAAAACCCCAAATGAGATTGTAACCTACTCTCCATCACACAAGGCACTTCTAGAAGAAATTATAAATGATCTTAAAAGAGAGCTAAAAGAAAAATGGGGAAAGCAAAGAGAAGCTCTGCAAAAGAATACAAAAAAGGCATATAATTCACTAAAAGAAAAATTTGATAAAGTAGAAAAAGAAAAGAATCTTAATTCCTCCCTATATCACCACTAAACGAAAACAACCCAAAACTAATCAACCC
Organism: Sarcophilus harrisii; assembly: GCF_902635505.1. Taxonomy (NCBI): domain Eukaryota; kingdom Metazoa; phylum Chordata; class Mammalia; order Dasyuromorphia; family Dasyuridae; genus Sarcophilus; species Sarcophilus harrisii. The sequence goes on along the minus strand of NC_045428.1, from coordinate 174,360,219 downwards.
TGTTATACGATTAGCCTTAGGAAGTGTCTTCGCAGGATTCCTCCTAACAGCAAATATCCCTCCTACCACAATAATTCCAATAACCATACCTACCTTAACAAAACTCCCAGCCCTAATTGTAACCATTCTAAGAATTCTAATCACCACAGAACTTAATATAATAACAAACAAAACACCAATCAAACCACTAATCCATTCACACAACTTCTTGAACATACTAGGATTTTTACATACATTTTCAATTGACTAAACCCACTAGCAAGTCTACATGGCCAACACATTCCTGAATGTGAATGGGAAAAAGTAAAGAACTCCCAGGGAATTCAGGGAAACAGAATCTGTGACCTAAAAAAGATAAAGAACTCCCAGGAAATTAGGATTTGTGAACTAGAAAAATAAAATAACTCATGAAAAAATTAGTGAAATGGGAAAAAATTCCATAGAGTAAAACAACTCATTTAAAAACTCAATTGGACATATGCAAAAAGAAGTTAAAAAAACTAATGAAGAAAATAACTTATTAAAAATCAGAATTGAACAAACAGAAATGATTCATTGAGACATCAAGAATCAGTCAACCAAAACCAAAAAAATGAAAAAAATAAATAAAATGTTAAATATGTAGAACAGACCTGGAAAATACATCTGGGAGAAATAATGTGAGGATTATTGGATTCCTGAAAATTATGAGGAAAAATAGAGCCTAGACACTATTTTACAGGAAATCATAAAAGAGATATGCTCAGATGTAATAAAATCAGAAGGTAAAATAGGCATTGAAAGAAGTCATCAAACACCTTCTAAAAGAGACTCAAAAATAAAAGCTCCAAGGAATATTGTGACTAATTTTCAGAACTATCAGACTAGGAAAAAATATTACAAGTAATCAGGAAAAAAAATTCAAATACTGAGGAGCCACAATAAGTATCACTCAGGATCTAGCTGCTTTCATATTAAAGGATTGAAGGACCTGGAATCTGATATTCCAAAAGGAAAAAGAACTTGGAATGCAACCAAGAATAAACTACCCAGCTAAGCTGAGGATTTTCTTCCAAAGAAGAAGATGGACATTTAATGAAACAGATGAATTTCATTTGTTTCTAATGAAAAAACAAGAGCTAAATAAAAACTTGACCTCCAAGTATAGGACTCAAGGGAAGCAGAAAAAAGGTTAAAAAAAACTTTTGAGAATTGTATTTCTGTTTCTTTTCCTTTTTATTTTTGTTTTTATTATAGCTTTTTATTTACAAGTTATATGCATGGGTAATTTTACAGCACTGACAATTGCCAAACCTTTTGTTCCAATTTTTCTGCTCCTTCCCCCCCATCCCCTCCCCAAGATGGCAGGTTGACCAATGCATGTTAAATGTTAAAATATAAATTAAATACAAGATAAGTAAGCATCTTTTCACAGTTATTTTGCTGTACAAAAATAATTGGATTTTGAAATAGTGTACTACTAGCCAGTGAAGTAAATAAAAAATGCAGGTGGACAAAAATAGAGGGATTGGGAATTTCATGTAGTGGTTCTTAGTCATCACCCAGAGTTCTTTTGCTGAGCATAGCTGGGTCAGTTACTCCTCCATTGGAACTGATTTGGTTCATCTCATTGCTGAAGAGGGCCACATCCATCAGAATTGGTCATCATATATTATTGTTGTTGAAGTGTATCTCCTGGTCCTGCTCGTTTCACTCAGCATCAGTTCATGTAAGTCTCTCCAGGCCTTTCTGAAATCATCCTGTTGGTCATTTCTTACAGAAAATAATATTCCATAATATTCATATACCACAATTTATTTAGCCATTCTCCAATTGATGGGCATCCACTCAGTTTCTAGTTTCTGGACACTACAAAGAGGGCTACCACAAACATTCATTCACATACAGATCCCTTTCCCTTCTTTATGATCTCTTTGGGATATAAACTTAGTAGTAACACTGCTGGATCAAAGAGTATGCACAGTTTGATAACTATTTGAGCATAGTTCCAAATTGCTCTCCAGAATGGTTGGATGTATTCACAGTTCCAGCAACAATGTATTAATGTCCCTGTTTTCCCACATCCCTTCCAACATTCCTAATTATCTTTCCCTGTCATTCTAGCTAATCTGACAGGTGTGTAGTGGTAACTCCAAATTGTCTTAATTTGCATTTCTCTGATTAATAATGACTTGGAGCATCTTTTTATATGGTTAGAAATAGTTTCAATTTCTTTGTCTGAGAATTGTCTGTTCATATCCTTTGACCATTTATCAATTGGAGAATGGCTTGATTTCTTATAAATTAGGGTCAATTCTCTATATATTTTGGAAATTAATCCTTTATCAGAACCTTTGACTGTAAAAATATTTTCCCAGTTTATTGTATCCCTTCTAATCTTGTCTGCATTAGTTTTGTTTGTACAAAACCTTTTCAGTTTGGTATAAGCAAAATTTTCTATTTTGTGATCAGTAATGATCTCTAGTTCTTCTCTAGTCATAAATTCCTTCCTCTTCCACAGGTCAGAGAGATAAACTATCCTGTGTTCCTCTAATTTATTTAAAATCTCATTCTTTATGCCTAGATCTTGAACCCATTTTGACCTTATCTTGGTGTATGGTAAGTGTGAGTTGATGCTTAGTTTCTGCCATACTAGTTTCCAATTTTCCCAGCAATTTTTGTCAAACAGCAAGTTCTTTTCCCAAAATCTGGGGTCTTTGGGTTTGTCAAATACTAGGTTGCTATAGTTATTGACTGCTTTGTGCTTTGAAGCTAACCTATTCTACTGATCAACTAATCTATTCCTTAGTCAATACCAAATGGTTTTGGTAACTGCTGCTCTATAATATAATTTTAGATCTGGTACAGCTAAGCCACCTACATTTGATTTTTTTTTCATTACTTTCCTTGAAATTTTTGACCTTTTGTTTTTCCATATGAATTTAGTTGTTATTTTTTCTAGGTCATTAAAATAGTTTTTTGGGAGTCTGATTGGTATAGTGCTAAACAAATAGATTAGTTTAGGTGGTATTGTCATGTTTATTATATTTGCTTGCCCTATCCAAGAGCATTTACTATTTTTCCAATAGGTTAGATCAGACTTAATTTGTGTGAAAAGTGTTTTGTAGTTTTGCTCATAAAGTTTCTGATTTTCCCTTGGCATATAGATTCCGAAGTATTTTATACTATCAGTAGTTACTTTAAATGGAATTTATCTTTGTAACTCTGACCGTTGGATTTTGTTATTGATATATAAGAATGCTGATGCCTTGTGTGGGTTTATTTTGTATCCTGAAACTTTGCTAAAAGTGTGGATTATTTCTAATAACTTTTTAGTAGAATCTCTACGGTTCTCTAAATATACCATCATATCATCAGCAAAGAGTGATAATTTGGTTTCCTCATTGCCTACTCTAATTCCTTTAATCTCTTTCTCAACTCTTATTGCCAAAGCTAGCATTTCTAATACAATATTAAATGGTAATGATGAGAGTGGGCAACCTTGTTTCACTCCTGATCTTATTGGGAATGGTTGCAGTTTGTCCCTATTACATATGATGCTTACCGATGGTTTTAAATAAAGGCTACTGATTATTTTAAGGAAATGTCCATTTATTCCTATACTCTCAAGTGTTTGTAATAGGAATGGATATTGGATTTTATCAAATGCATTTTCTGCATCTATTGAAATGATCATATGGTTTTTGTTACTTTGGCTATCAATGTGGCCAATTATACTGATTGATAATTTTCCTAATATTGAACCAGCTCTACATTGCTGGTATAAATCCTACTTGATCATAGTGTATTATGCTGGGGATGATTTTCTGTAGTCTTTTTGCTAATATCTTATTTAAAATTTTAGCATCAATATTCATTAGGGAGATTGGTGGTCTATAATTTTCTTTCTCTGTTTTCAACCTACTTGGTTTAGGTATCAGCACCATGTGTGTGTCATAAAAGGAATTCAGTAGGACTCCTTCATTCCCTATTTTATCAAATAATTTTTATAGCATTGGGGCCAATTGTTCTTTAAATGCTTGGTAGAATTCTCATGTAAATCCATCTGGTCTTGGGGATTTTTTCTTAGGGAGTTGATTAATAGTTTGTTCTATTTCTTTTTTCTAAAATGGAACTATTTATGCAATTTACTTCCTCCTCTGTTAATCTGGGCAGGCTATATTTTTTAAGGTAGTCATCCATTTCACTTAGGTTATCAAATTTATTGGCATAAAGTTGGGCAAAGTAACTCCTAATTATTGCTCTTATTTCCTCTTCATTGGTGTAAAGTTCTCCCTTTTCATTTCTAAGTATTCATCAAATACTAATTTGATTTTCCTCCCTCTTTTGCTAATCAGATTTACCAAACGCTTATCTATTTTATTGGCTTTTTCATAGAAACAACTCTTAGTTTTATTAATTAGTTCAATAGTTTTTTTTTACTTTCAATATTATTAATTTCTCCTTTTAATTTTAGAATTTCAAATTTAGTATTTGATTGGGGGTTTTTAATTTGGTCTTTTTTTTTTAGTTTTTTTAGTTGCAAGCCCAATTCATTGATCTTCTCTTTCTCTGTTGTATTCAGGTAAGCCTCGAAGGATATAAAATTTCCTCTTATTACTGCTTTGGCTGCATCCCACAAATTTTGGTATGATGTCTCATCGTTGTCATTATCTTGAATGAAATTATTAATTGTAACTATAATTTGCTGTTTCACCCAATCATTAAGATGAGAGTGTTTAGTTTCCAATTACTTTTTGGTCTATTTACCGCTAACGTTTTGTTGAATGTAATTTTTATTGCATCAAAATCTGAAAAGAAAGCATTTACTATTTCTGCCTTCTTGCATTTAATTTTGAGGTCTTTATGTCATAATATATGGTCAATTTTTGAATAGGTTCCATGAACTGCTGAGAAGAGAGTATATTCCTTTCTGTCTCCATTCAGTTTTCTCCAAAGATCTATCATACCTAATTTTTCAAATATTCTATTTACCACTTCAATTTCTTTCTTATTTGTTTTGTGGATTGATTTGTCTAATTCTGAGAGTGCAAGGTTGAGATCTCCCACTATTACAGTTTTGCTGTCTATTTCTTCTTGCAACTCTCTTCACTTCTCCTTTAGGAAGTTAGATGTTATACCACTTGGTGCATACATGTTTAGTATTGATATTGCTTCACTGTTTATCCTACCCTTAACAAGATATAGTTTCCTACCTTATCTCTTTTAATTAGATCATTTTTTCCTTTTGCTTGATCTGAGATAAGGATGGCTACCCTTGCTTTTTTGACTTCCCCTGAAGCATAATAGATTTTGCTCCAGCCTTTTACCTTTACTCTGTGTGTATCTCCCTGCTTTAAATGTGTTTCCTGTAGACAACATATTGTAGGGTTCTGGTTTTTGATCCATTCTGCTATCCATCTCCACTTTATGGGAGAGTTCATCCCATTCACATTTATGGTTAAAATTACTAATTCTGTATTTTCTGCCATCCTAATATGCTCAGATTATGCTTTTCTTTTTCTTGCCCCCCCCAACCCTCTTTCCCCGTTTTAAACTTATGTGCCACACTCGCATCATGATGCTCACCCTGTTTAGAATCCTTCCCTCTCCCCCTTTGAATCTCTTCCCCTTTCTTGTACGCTTCCCTTATTAATCTTTTTTCTTTTCCCTTTTCCTCTCCCCTTTTTAATGAGGTGAGAGAGGATTTTCTCTAAAACAAGTATGTCAATTATTTTCTCTTTGAGCCAACTCTGATAAGAGTAAGATTCACACAATGTTCCTTCCCCTCTCTAAATTCCCTCAGATATGATTAGTTTCCTTTGCCTCTTCATGGGATGTGGTTTCCCTCTTTTTATTCCCCCTTTTCTGGCATTAACCCTTTTCTATATCTACTTCCCTTTTTTATGTTATATAAGTAAAATCAAATTATACATGTAGTCTTTTTGTATATCCACAACAGAAATACAATTCTTAAGAGTTCCTTTTAGCTTTTCTGCATCCCTTGAGTCCAGTGGTTGGAGAGCAAATTTTTTTGTTTAGTTCTGGTTTTTTCCTTAGAAACAAATGGAATCCATTTGTTTCATTAAATGTCCATCTTCTTCCCTGGAAGAAAATGCTCAGCTTAGCTGGGTAGTTTATTCTTGGCAGCATTCCAAGTTATTTTGCCTTTTGGAATATCAAATTCTAGCCCCTTTGATCCTTTAATGTGGAGGTAGTAAGATTTTGGGTGATCCTTATTGTGGCACCTTGGTATTTTAATTGTTTTTTTTTTCCTGGCTGCTTGTAAAATTTTTTTCCTTAATCTGATAGTTCTGAAAGTTGGCCACAATATTCCTCGGAGTTTTTATTTTATGGTCTTTTTCAGAAGGTGTTCAATGAATTCTTTCAATACCTATTTTACATTCTGATTCTGTTACCTCTGGACAGTACTCTTTGATGATTTCTTGTAAAATAGTATCTAGGCTCTTTTTTTCATCATAATTTTTGGAAAGTCCAATAATCCTCAGATTTTCTCTCCTAGATCTATTTTCCAGGTCTGTAGTTTTTTCCAAGTAGATATTTTATGATTTTTTTCCAGTTTATCATTTTTTGGTTTTGCTTGACTGATTCTTGCTGTCTCAATGAATCATTCATTTCTATTTGTTCATTTCTGATTTTTAATGAATTATTTTCTTCATTAGCTTTTTTTACTTCTTTCTGTATATGTCCAATTGAGTTTTAAATGAATTGTTTTGCCCTGTGGAATTTATTTTCATCTCACTAATTTTTTTTTAGTGAATTATTTTCTTTTTCCAATTCACAGATTCTACTTTCTTGCAAGTTCTTTGTCTTTCTAATTCACAAATCTTGCTTCCCAGAGATTTTTTTTTACTTTTTCCAATTCACAAATTTTGTTTCCCTGTACTTCTTGGGAATTTTTTACCTTTTCCAATTCATATTTCAGGAAGTTGTTGCTCCCTTGCAAAGCTTCTCTTTCCTTTCCCCATTTTTCTTCTAACTCTCTTTTGAGACTTTTAATGGTCTCTTCTATGAGAGCATTATGTAAAAGGGGACAGGTAACATTCCCCTTTGGATTATTATCTGGTGCTTGTTTGCTATTAATCTCTTCAGGGTTTGAGACCTGCTCTTTTTCTGTATAGAAGCTGTCAATAGTTCTTTTCATTTTCTTATTCATTTTTTAAAGCCTTTAAGGTATGCCTTCAGGACAATGGGGTTACCAGCTTCCTCTGCAGAGCAGGGAGAGATGCAAGCCAGCTTCCGGCTCCAAGGTATGGGAGTGCTCTGAGTGGAAGTTTCCCCTTCCCCCAACTGGAGGTGATTTAGTACTGGCCGAGCTATCAAATGCCCAGTTGAGCTGTGTGGTTTAGCGACTGCTTTGAGGCTAGAGACTAAGCAGTGAAAGTGTCACTGCCCCAGGCCAGAGTTCCTTGTGGGGCTGTGGATAACAGCAGCTGACCTGCGGGTAGTATCTGCCCGGAAGTCCCTGACTGGAAGCAAATTGTCCTGCATGAGCTCTATTGCCCCCAAGCCGAGACCCCCACTGTGCAGATTAGAGGCTGCCCTCAGCTGTGCTCCCCTGCCTTGAAGGTTTGCAACTGCCCCAAGGAAAAGCCCTGTACTGCAGGTTTGGTTGCAAGCTTGTGCTGTGATCTGTGCTCTCTCTTCTGGTTTGGGGCTCAGTTCAGAGCCTCTATTTCTCTCCCTGCCTGTGCTGACCTTCTCCCCGCCCCAAGGACAAACCTTTTCTGGCAAAATTCCAGATAATCCTCAGCTGGTGAGTTGAATCTTTATGAATTGTAGCAGTCAAGTCTATTTTTGAGGCTGGATATAATATTGATAATGAGGGCAGGAAAGAAGCTTAGAAAGTCATGTGTGCCTTCTCCGCCATCTTGGCTCCACCTTCCTGGCTGCTTATAATATTTTTTCCTTAGTCCGATAGTTCTGAAATTTGGCCACAATATTCCTCAGCATTTTTATTTTAGGGTTTTTTTCAGAAACTGTTTGATTAATTCTTTCAATGCCTATTTTACCTTCTGGTTCTATTACGTCTAGGCAGTTCTCTTTGATGATTTCCTGTAACATAGTATCTAGGGTCTTTTTCGGGAAGTGCAATGATCCTCAAATCATCTCGCCTAGATCTATTTTCCAAGTCTGTTGTTTTTCCAAGTAAATATTTGATTTTTTTTCTAATCTTTCATTTTTTTTTTTTTTTGGTTTTGCTTGACTGATTCTTGATGTCTCAATGAATCAGTCATTTCTATTTTTTCAATTCTGATTTTTAATGAGTTATTTTCTTTATTAGCTTTTTTTACTTCTTTTTGTATATGTCCAATTGCATTTTTAAATAGGTTGTTTTGCTCTATGGAATTTTTTTCCATTTCACTAATTTTTTTAAATGAGTTATTTTCTTTTTCCAATCCACAAATCCTACTTTCTTAGGAATTCTTTACCTTTTCCAATTCATAAATTCGCTTTCCCTGCACTTCTTGGGAGTTTTTTTTTTTTTTTTTACCTTCTCCAATTCACATTTCAGGAAGTTGTTGATCTTTTGCATAGCTTCTCTTTCCTTTCCCCATTTTTCTTCTAGTTCTCTTTTAAGGTTTTCAATAGTCTCTTCTACAAGAGCTTTTGGTCGGGGACCAACAATTGTATGAAGACTGCTATTATTCTCCTCGGGGTTGAAAACCTGCTCTTTTTCTGTATAGAAGCCATCAATCGTCCTTTTGATTTTTTTACTCATTTTGTTAAAGCCTGTAGGGTCTGCCTTCAGGGCCAGGAGGTTACCAGCTTCCTCTGCAGAGCAAGAATAGGTGTGTGGACGAGTAGCTGTCCTGCCAACTGGCTACACAGAGCACTGAGGTATGGGAGTGCTCTGGAAAAGCATTCCCCGGAAGTAACTCCTGCCTGTGCTGTGGACCTGTGGAAGTGCCCTGCAAAGAACCCTGCTGTGCAAGTTAAAGACTGCCCTGGGGCTAGAATCTGGGCAGTGAAAGTGTCACTACCCCAGGCCAAAGCCTGCTCTGGGGGTGTAGGTATTACTGACTGAGTAGTGAATAGTCCCACAGGGACCAGAAGTGTCCCTGCCCAGTGAAGCACAGTTGTCTGCAAAAGTTCTGTTGCCCCAGGCCGAGCCCCCTACTGTGCAGATTCGAGGCTGCCTCAGGCTGTGCCCCCCTGCCTTGCAGATTTATAATTGAAAAATTGGAACAAAATATTTTTCAAGGGTCACTGCTGAAAAATTACACATGCATTTATCTTGTAAATTAAAGGGTATGATAAAAAAATGTGTACAGGGAAGCAGCTAGATGGTTCAGTGGATAGAACACCAATCCTGAAATCAGGAAGATCTCAGTTCAAATGTGACCTAAAATCTGACCTCAAATACTAGTTATGTGACTTTAGACAGGTAACTTAATTCAAATTGTCTCAAAGGAAAGAAAAAAAATAATATACATGTATGCATAAACACTTTTTCTTAAGAATCTTTTGACTTTTATAATCAGGGAATTACTGAGAATAGTCATAAGCATTTACCTTCTTCTTAAGGAATCTTGGACAATTTTAACATGCATCTTGTTAGAACAAAGCTTTTAAAAATGTTTTTTCTCTCTTTTTTTCTTCTATAATCAACAAAAAATAAACCCTGCATCATCAGTCAGTTACACTCTTCTACTGTGGGATCTATTTAGCAAAATCTTATTTCTCATATTTTCATCATCTCACTTCTTTTAAAAGATTTTCATGGAATTTGATGTAGTCTCATGAATTTACCTCTAATAATAAGATGATAATATAAAGTTAATGGTATTACAATCTGTAAAGAAAAGAAAAATGTATTTTTTTGTCAGACAACATGTTGGTTTACTTTGAAAACTTTGGTATAGTGGATATAGCACCAGTCCACACAGGAGGACGTGAGTTTAAATCTGACCTGGGACACTTGACACTTACTAGCAGTGAGATCTGGGTTAATTATTGCCTTACCAAAAAATAAATAAAAAAAAAAAATAAAAAATCTAGAACTTTTAAATGTATCTCAATTTAAATAATATAGGAGAAAGCAGAAAGACAACAAAGCATATATAACTCTTAAAGAAGGGAAAGTTAAATTTAAGAAAAGAAAAAGAAAGAAAATCTTAGAGAATAATTACAACAATGAATTGAAATAATCAGTAGTTTTAATAAAGTGCCAGCATACAAAAAAGTCACAATATCATCAGCATTTCAATACAGTGCTACTAAAATTAATAGGAAACAGTAAAAAAGAAAAAAAATCAATTCAAAATAACTATAGAATGCACACAATTTAGGAATGAATGTGTCAACTGGAAGCCTAATGGAGTAAATGGCATCAGAAATCTGAGTTCAAATCCTGGTTCTACCACATTACTACCAATATGCCCTTGGACAAATAGTAACTCCTCTGAGCTTCAGTTTCCCCATCTTTACAATTAGGCCTTGGGATAAATGGCCACTTAGGTCTCTTTTAGCTAAAAGGATAAAAGGGGTCAGAAGAATAATGGTAGAGATAACCAGAAATCCTAGTTGCACTATGCCAACATAATAAAAATGGCAATATAGTCTAAATTAATTTATAATGTAATGTCTATATCTATCAAACTAAAAGAATAAAGTTAATAATTTAATTACAATATGTTTGCAGAAAACAGTTCTATGATCCTTGGAGAAATCAGGAGATAGGGAAGAAATTAAGGGAACATAGTATCAGAACTGAATATTATGAAGAAATGAATACCAAAAAGATTTGATACTAGTTTTTTGTTTGTTTGTTATTTTAATGAACTGTAGAAAAACTTGAAATCTGTGCTCTAATATTTTATAAAACCAAGATAAATATCTGGAAAAAGATTTACCAAAAAAAAAAACTTAGAAAGATTTGAAAGCAGCTTGGCAGTTTGGCATCTTCTGCAAAATTCAACTGTAACCTCAAGTACAACATTATGTCAGAAGATGTATTCAGGGTTAAATGTGACTTTAACTGGTCTCGTTATCATCAGGGCTACATTGTAAATAAACATTTATTTCTGTTTACTTGTTTGTTACACTGATAATAAATTATTTAGTTATATATTCTGATGTTTATTTAACCATATATGATTAGAGGAATTCAATAGAAAGATGAGCAAAAGCTTCCGAGAAAAGAGGAAAAATCATATTTAATAAGTTTTTTTCATCCCAAAGCTAAATGATTAATGGATAAGACGATATTATAATTTTATCAATTAATAAGTAAATATTAAATATGTTGTTTCACTACATTAGCAACTTAGATGAGAATTAATAAGTAAAATGAATTACTGTAGTTGGAATAATCATTTCAAATAGGATATATGTAAGAGTATGAAGGTAAAGGTAGATAAAAAGATAAAAAATAAAAGTGATTAATAAAGTAACAAACTCTAAAACAAAACTCTAAAAAGAGAGGAAAGAATTACACACAGGAGAGGAGATAGCACTTGAAGGCAAGAAAAAAAAATTTGAAATTTTAGGTTTGCTCTAGAGAAGAAAAAACATTAAAACAATTAAGAGATAAAGTAGTAATTTTATAAAGGTAACAAAACAATTTAGAAATCAGATTTCAGAAAAAAAATGAAATGAAATAAAATATAAACTGAACTCTTGTGACCTTAAGCCACAATTATTATTAACTAATCCAGTAAAATGAGTGACAGATTAAATAAGAAAACAAACCCCCAACAATCAGGGGCAGAGCCAAGATGGCGGAGAAGACACATGTTTCTTTCTCATCTTCTCCTACAACCTCACACTAATTAAGAAATCCAGCCTCTTAATTAGCACTGGGTTGACAGAATCCATGAATATTGGGAGCGCAACACATTACCAGCAGAAAATAATTTCAAAGATTGCCAGAAAAAGGTCTGTTTTAATAGTGAAAGGCAGGGCAAGCACAAGCAGGCTGACCACAGACACCAGCACAGACAGCACAGAGTACCAGAGTTGTGTGGACTCCACAAGATGGAAAATCTCTGGAGAGGAATCTACAGCAGCAGTGTTGACTACTTTGACCTGGTTGCAAGCCAATAGATCAGTAGATAAGTTATAAAACATCCAACAAAAAAAAATGTAAATAGTGAATCCCCAAAACACCAGAATCTCACAGTCCTTGCACATCCAGCACTGGGAGTGAATCAGCACCCACCATAGCCACAGGCCGCTTATAGAGAAAGCAGCTGCTTGTAGATGAAGCTTGGGAAAACTCCCCTGCCCTAAAAGCCGATCTTACCTTTTAAAAAATGAGTAAAAAAGCAAAGAGAACTCTGACAATAGACAGTTTTTATGGTGAAAGAGAAGAACAGATTTCAAACCCTGAGGAGACTAAAAGCTGATTGTCTCCAGATGAAGCCCCAAAGGATGACATAAATTGGTCCCCACACAAGACTCTCCTAGAAGAAATTTTAAAATATCTTAAAAGACAGCTAGAAGAAAAATGGAGAAAGGAAATGAAAACTTTGCAAAAGGGTTTGGAAAAGGCATATAGCTCATTAAAAGTCAGATTTGATAAAATTGAAAAGAAAACAACTTCCAGAAAAACACAATTTGTGAAACAGAAAAAGAAAATAACTCATTATAAAATAGAATTTGTGAAATGGAAAAAGAAAATAAGTCCTTAAAAAACAGAATTTGTAAAATGGGGGGAAAAATCCTTAGAACAAAACAACTTATTTAAAAATTCAATTGGACAAATACACAAAGAAGTTAAAAATGAGTAAATGAAAAAATAATTCATTAAAATTCAGAACTGAATAGAAATGAATGACTCAGTGAGACAACAAGAATCAGTCAAGCAAAACCAAAAAAATGAAAAAATAGGAAAAAATGTAAAATACTTAATTGGGAAAACAACTGACCTGGAAAATAGATCTAGAAGAGAGAATCTAAGGATCATTGGACGCCTTGAAAACCATCATGAAAAAAAAAAAGAACCTAGACACTATTTTTAAGGAAATCACACCAAAGAGAACTGTCTGGATGTCAGAATCATAAGATAAAATAAACATTGAAAGAAATCACCAAACACATCCTGCAGGAGACCCCAAAATTAAAACTTCAAGGAATAATGTGGCTAAATTTAAGAATTATCAGACTAAGGAAAAATATTATAAGTAGCCATAAAAAACAATTCCAATACTGAGGATCCACAATAAGATTACCCAGGACCTAGTGGCTTCCACTTTAAAGGATTGAAGGACATGGAATCTGATATTCCAAAAGTAAAAAAAAAAATCCATTTATTTCTGATGAAAAGACCAGAGCTAAACAAAATAAAATGTCCTCCAAATATAGAACTCAAGAGAAGTATAAAAAGGTTAAAAAAAGGAAAGAACTTTTGAAAACTGCATTTCTGTTATGGGTATACATAGAGAGTGCGTGTATAATCTGATTTTACTGTTATAATATAAAAAAGAAACTAGAGGTAGAAAAGGGCATGTACCAGAAAAAAAGGGAAAGTGGAGGTTAAATGAGGAAAATTGCATCACAGAAAGAAGCAAAGAAAACCTAGTATAAATGAGGGAAAGAAGGAAGGGCAATGAACATTGTGTAAATCCTATTCTCATCAGATTTGGCTCAAAAAAAAAAAGAATTTTAGACATACTTGGTTTCACCAAGAAACTTCTCTCAGCTTATAGAAAAGCCAGAGGGGAAAAGGTAAAAGGTAAATGGTAGGCTAAATAAAAGGTATAACAGAAATAGTAGGGGAAAGATATAAGAAAGGTGGAGGGTCTCTAAAGGGGGAGGACTGTTTGAGGCAAGTAATGCTCATAAGTAAAATACTGGGGAGGAGGAAAAGGGGAAAAGGAAAGAGAAAAGTATAATTTGGGGTTAATAAGATGGCAGCAAATACAGAATTAGTAGTCTTAACCATAACTGGGGATGGGGTGAACTGTCCCATAAAGGGCAAGCAGATAGCAGACTGGATTAAAACCGAGAATCCTACAATATGTTGTTTACAAGAAATACATTTAAAGCAAAGCATTTTTTCAGATTACGATGCAATAAAAATTACATTCTATAAAAGCCCAGGGGAAAGAGTAATTGGAAACTAAATAATCTTATTCTAAAGAATAAATGGGTGAAACAGCAAATCATAGACACAATCAATAACTTCATCCAAGAGAATGACAATAATGAGACAACATACCAAAATTTGTGGGAGGCAGCCAAAGTGGTAATAAGGGGAAATTTTATATTTCTAGATGGCTACTTGCATAAACTAGAGAAAGAGAAGAGCAATGAATTGGGCTTGCAACTAAAAAAGCTACAAAAAGAACAAATTGAAAAGCCCTAATAAAACACCAAATTTTAAATTCCAAAAATAAAAGAGGGGTTAATGAAATTGAAAGTAAAAAAATAAATTATTGAATGAATAAATACGTAATTTTTTTTTGTTTTTTAAAACAACAACAACAACAACAAAATAGATGTATCCTTAGTTAATTTGATTAACAAAAGGAAAGAGGAAAATCAAATTGTTGGTTGTAATAATGAAAAGGCAGAACTTTCCACCAATGAAGATGAAATTTGAGCAATAATTAGTAGTTACATTACTAAACTTTATGTCAATAAATTTGACAATATAAATTAAATGGAGGAATACCTACAAAAACATAGATTACCCAGATTAATAGAAGAGGAAATAAATTATTTAAATAGTGCAATTTTAGAAAAAGAAATAGAATAAGCTATGAATCATCTCTCTAAGAAAAAAAAATCCCTGAGACAGCATGGATTTACATGTGAATTCTACCAAACAATTAAAGAACAATTAACTTCAATATAATATAAAACATTTGAAAACATAGGGGATGAAGGATGCCTACCAAATTCCTTTTATGACACAGATATAGTACTTATACCTAAACCAAATAGGATGAAAATAGAGGAATAAAATTAAAGACCATTTTCCCTAATGGATATTAATGCAAAAACCTTAAATAAAATATTAGCAAAGAGATTACAGAAAGTCATCCCCAGGATAATACACTATGACCATGTGTAATTTAGACCAGGAATGCAGTGTTGGTTCATTATTAGATAAATTATTAGCATAATTTACCATATCAATAACCAAATTAACAAAACAATATGATTATTCAATATATGCAGAAGTAGCATTTGATAAAATCCAACACCCATTCCTATTAAATACACTACAGAATATAGGAATAAGTGTACTTTTTCTTAAAACAGTCAGTAACATCTATTTAAAACCATCAAGCAGCATCATATGTAATGGGGATAAACAGGAACCATTCTCAATAAGATCAGTTATGAAACAAGGTTGCCCATTATCACCATTACTATTCAATATTGTATTAAAAATGTTAGATTTGGCAATAAAAATAGAAAAAGAGAGTAAAGGAATTAGAGTAGGTAATGAGGAAACCAAATCATCATTCTTTGCAGATGATATGATAGTGTACTTAAAGAACCCTAGAGAATCAAGTAAAAACTATTAGAAATAATCCACAATTTTAGAAAAGTTGTAGTATACAAAATAAATCTACATAAATTATCAGCATTTTTATACTTCACTAACAAAATCCAACAGCAAAAGCTACAAAGAGAAATTCCATTTTAAATAGCTGTTGATAGGATAAAATATTTGGGAATCTATCTGCCAAGGGAAAGTCAGGAAGTATATGAGCAAAATTACAAAACACTTTCCACACAATAAAGTCAGATCTAAGCAATTGGAAAAATATCAAGTGCTCTTGGATAGGTCGAGCAAATGTAATAAAGATGACAATAGTAGCTAAACTAATCTATTTGTTTAGTGCCATACCAATCAAGCTCCCAAGAAACTATTTTACTGACTTAGAAAAAAATAGCAATAAAATTCTTCTTGAAGAACAAAAAAATCAAGAATTTCCAGGGAATTAATGAAAAGAAAAGCAAATGAAGGTGGCTTAGCTATACCAGATCTAAAACTATATTATAAAACAGTTGTCATCCAAACAATTGTACTGTCTAAGAAATAGGGCAGTTTATCAGTGGAATAGGTCAGGTTCACAGAACAAAATTGTCAGTAACTATAGCAATCTAATATTTGACAAACCCAAACACCCTTGCTTTTGGAATAAGAATTCACTCTTTGACAAAAACTGCTGGAAAAATTGGAAACTCTATGGCAGAAACTAGGCATTGACCCACACCTAACACCATATACCAAGATAAGGTTAAATGAGTTCATGATCTAGACATAAAGAAGGATATTATAAACTAGAAGAAGATTAGATTAGAAGAAGATAGGATAGTTTACCTTTCAGATCTGTGGAGGAGGAAGGGATTTACTACTAATGAGCTACAGATCATCACTGATCACAAAATAAATAATTTTAATTACATTACATTAAAATTACATATACTTTAATTACATTACATTAATTAATTACATTACATGTGCAAATAAAACTAATGCAGACAAGATTAGAAGGGAAACAATAAACTGGAAAAACAATTTTAGTCAAAGGTTCTGATAAAGTCCTCATTTCCAAAATATATAGAGAATAGACTCTAATTTATAAGAAATCAATCCATTCTCCAATCGATAAATGGTCAAAAGAAATGAACAATTTTCACATGAAGAAATTGAAACTATTTGTAGTAATATGAAAAGGTGCTCCAAATCAGTATTGATCAGAGAAATGTAATTTAAGACACCTCTGAGATACCATTATATACCTGTCAGATTGGCTAAGATGACAGGAAACGATATGGAGAGGATCTGGGAAAACAAGGACACTGATACATTGTTGGTGGAACTTAAATGGATCCAACCATTCTGGGGAGTAATTTGGAACTATACTCAAAAAGTTATCAAACTGTGCATAATTTTTGATCCAGCAGTGTTTCTACTGGGCTTATATCCCAAAGAGATCTTAAAGGAGGGAAAGGGACCCACATGTACACAAATGTTTGTGGTAACCCTTCTTGTAGTGGCAAGAAACTGGAAACTGAGTAGATGTCCATCAGTTGGAGAATGGCTGAATAAATTATGGTATATGAATGTTACAGAATATTATTGTTTTGTAAGAAACAACCACCAAAATGATTTCAGAGAGACCGAATTGATGCTAAGTGAAATAAGCAGATCCAGGAAAACATTATACATGGCAACAACAAGACTATACAATTATCAATTCTGATGGATATGTCTCTCTTCAATAATGAGATGATTCAATGTAGTGCCACTTTTTCAGTGATGAAAAGAGCCATAAACACCCAGAGAGAGATCTATGGGAACTGAGTATGGACCCCAATATAGCATTCTCACTCTCTCTGTTATTGTTTGCTTGCATTTTGTTTTCTTTATCAGTTTTCTTTTCTTCCTTCTTCATCGGATTTTTCTTGTACAGCAAGATAACTATGTAAATATGTATACATTGGATGTAACATATATTTTAACATATCTAACATGTATTGGACTACCTGCCATCTAAGGGAGGAGGCGGTGGTAAGGAAGGGAAAATTTGGAACAAAAGGTTTTGCAATTGTTGAAAAATAACTCATGCATATGTTTTATAAATAAAAAGCTGTAATTTTAAAAATATATAAATATAAGTATAAATAAAGAAAACAAAACTTCACATTTATTTGTTCATAAAAACAAAACCACAAACCAAAGACATAAACAGAATAAAAATGAGGGGCCAAAACAAAATTCACTATGAATTAGTTGATTATTTTTTAAAAGACTACAATTATGCTTTTAGACAGACAAAATAAAAATCCACAAGAACAACAAATAATTAATGAAGAATTATGTTTCCCTTAAAAGAAGATAAGCAACAAATCACCATCACTATTATGTGTGTGAGAGAGTATTACAAATACTATAGTCTCTAAATTCACAAAGAAAAAATACCTGAACTAGAAGAACAGTGAGTCAAAAAAAAAAAAAATATATATATATATATATATATATATATATATATCACAGGAAACACTAATGGTCTTCCCTCAGTTTTGAACAAATATAAAGGAAATATAAACACAAAGAAATTGATCAAATTGAACATTTTACTATAACATTGAAATTAAAAAGTTATGGCATCAATTCTAAAAGGCTTATGATGGAAAGTGCCCTCTGCATCCATAGAAAGAGGTATGGAGACTAAATGTAGAACAAAGTATAGTATTTTCTTCTTTTTGTTGTTGTTTATTTCTTTTTTCCTTTTCAATGTTTTTTTTTCCCTTTTGATCTGACTTTTCTTGAGCAGCATGAAGAATATAGAGATATGCCTAGAAGAATTGCACATGTTTAACCTACATTGAATTGTTTACTGTCTTGGGGAAGGGGAAAAAAGGAAGAGAAAGTGAAAAAATTGGAGAAATTTTTGCAAAGGTGCCTTTTGAAAACTATCTTTGAAAGTCTTTGGAAAAATAAAATAGTATAAAAATCAAAAAGTTAAAAAAAAAGATTTATAACATTTTAAAAAAATAGGACTGGTGAAAAATATACATTTTTGCCAGCACTGGTATCATGTGTAATTTTCAGAAAAACTGTTTTTGTATTAGGGTCCAGATATATTGGGGGGAAATGTAAAAGAGCAGAGAGAATGAACAAATATGTTGCGTATCACAAAATAAATATAAATAAATAACAATACTTAGCTATTTAGTTCTCAACTTGTAACTCCTAAGTTATATGTGAGTCAAAAAGTCAGTCATAGAAATACTTCAATAATTATGTGAAAGAAAATGATTATGATAAAACATTAAAAGTTTCTGGGACACTACTATAACAAAATCTCCAGGGAGAAAAATCAAATCCTTAAAAATGTACACTTCTAAATTAAAAAGAAAATACTTTTAAAATTCCATATTCATTTTTAAAATTACAAATATAAAAAGGAGCTATTTAACATTAGAGGGAAATTGATTGACCTATAAATAAACAAAAAAATAAAATGACTAAACTAATAGATTAATAAAAGTGATAAATCTTCAGTTATCTTGTTTTTAATAGGGCTGTGGGAAAACCATATCAACAAAATAGCAAAGAAACAATGTGAAATAATAAAATCAGAAGAAATAAAAAACATCAGAATGAACTGTCCACAATATTCTACCAAAATAAAAAAATAAGACACTATAGGAATATCTTAACATATAAAATAATCAAACTAATAGAACTACAATGTGTAAAGAAATTAAATATTCCAATCTCAAACAAAAGCATTAGAATAAATTATAAGGGAATCACTGAACCAAAAGTCTTTGCCCTGATGAATTAACAAATATATTCTATCAAACTTTTAAAGAGTAGTTTAATACCAGTAGTACAAAAAGGATGCTCAACAACTGGGTAAAGAAACTCTGTAGCAGATTCCTTTTTTGCTTTTCAGGAAAAAAATGGATTAATTGCAAAACTAGTAAAGCATGAAGGATAAAGCACAGAAAAAATAGCCATAATCCTGTATCATTTATAAATATTGACTAAAATAATATATTGCCAAACTATAGGGATTCATTAAAAAATCAAGTTGGATTTATATCAGAAATAAAAAAAAATTGGATCAATATTAGGAAAACAAGAAGCATAACTATTGCTAAATATGAAAATATGAAAAACCACATAATTATCTTAACAGATTCAGAAAAAACTCTTTGACAATATATAATAACTTTCATGCTAAAATCCCCATAAAGTATTGATGAACTGACCATTTTATGGCAGAAAGAATATCCATTTAAAAGCAATGGATAGGACTTTCCCAATAAATACGGAAAGAAATCTATGGTGTCTAATTTCACATTTTTATTTATCTGACACAGTTCAAAAATTGTTAGTGATAGCCCTAAGTCAAAGAAAAACTGAAAATATAGATATTGGCAAAGAGGAAATCAATATATTCACATCTCTTATTCTTATTTTACAGACATGATAATTTACTTGAAAATATTAGGGAATGAGTAAAGATACTAATTGAAACAATTAACAAATTTAGCAATGTTATAAATTGTCAAATTAGCCAGTAATTTTATATAATAACACAATTTAAGTGGAAATAATAGAAAGGGAAATCCCTTCTATTAAAAACTACAAAATGCATAAAATATTTAGGAGTCAATCTACCAAAATACAGAAAATACTTACATAAATTCCATTACAAATTTCTCCTTAAACCAATAAAGAACATATTAATCTCATGAAATATTAAGTGTTCATAGCTAGAATTTGCCAACATAATAAACATGACAATACTACCAACATGAATTTATAGTGTTAATTCTACCAATTATTAAATGGATATTTTATTGAATTGATAAAATCATAATAATTCACTGGGAGAGATAAAATATCTAGAGTATCAAAAAAAAAAAAAGTAGGAGTAAAGAGAGAATTGCACTCCTAAACCTTAATCAAGTTACCAAATACTTTTGTAATGCTGGGAAGAAGAGAAAGAGAAAAAGTAAAGAAAGCAGAACAAGAACAAAAAGAAGGAAAGAAAAAAAAGAGGGAGGAGAGGAAGAGGAGGAGAAAGCACAGGTTAATGGAACAGAGTAGACAAAGTACAATCAGAAACATTTGGATTCAGTAACTGTTTGATAAAATGGAAAGCATAAATGACTTAGGAAAGATCTTTTTATTTTATTAGAAACTACTGGAAAAACTCGACAGCATTTTGGTAGAAAATAGGTTTAAACCAACACTTAACATCAGATTTCACAATGAGCATTTAATTTTTATTTGAGCATATCTGTTTAAGTATATAAGATTCTATATTGAAATTCATAGTTTTTTAATAGAAAGAAAGAGAACAGACAGAATTTTACAGCTCTAAATATATAGGAGTCATCTTCTTAACAAAGATAAAAGAAATTAGAAAACATAAAATACATTATTTCTGTTACATGAAAAGTGAAAAACTTTTGTGCAAATAAAACTAATCATAAGGTAAGTGATCAAATATAAAATATATTTCTATCAAAGTTTCTCTGATAAAAGATACAAGATTAATGCAGGATAATCCAATATCTATCTATATAGAGAAAAACATAAATATATATGTATGTGTGTATATATATATATATATATATATACATGTAGATGTGTTTAGAAAACTTTTATGTTTCTATACATTTCTCTGTTTTAAATTGCATGGTCACAGGATAGGTACATATTAGGGATTTTTATATAATTTCAATCCCCAAAATTATCATGCTTATTCACAGTTTCAATGACAATGCATTGGAGTACCCATCTTTTCACAGTACTTAAAACAATGGCTATTCCCGCATTATTTGCTCTTTTTAAATTATTTTTTGCTGAATTTCTAGGTATGAAACCTCAGGGAAACAAATGCACCTAGTAGTCTATTGTTTGAAAAAACAAAAAGAAAAGAAAAATTTAAAATCAGATTGGTGAAAATTTGGTTCAGATCACTACTTGAAACTATACACCAAAATAAACTTCAAATGCAGATGTGATTTAGTTATAAAAAGTCATTTAATCAACAATTAGAAAAAAAAAAGATCTACCACTTTTAAATTGTTCTATGTCTTCTAAACACTTAATTTTATTGTTTTGTAGATCTTTCTCTCAGGAAAATCAGAGAATAGGGCACAAAACATAATAACTCTAGAAATGAGGAGTTTTAGCTAAATATATTCAATGACCCTCTTTCTTTCTTAGCACATGTTTGATTTACTATGAGATATGTCCAGCTTTATGCCATATGGACTGTTTTAGACTTTCTTTTGCTACACAAAACATGATAGAGTTAATTCAAACTATCTTATCAGGGTTTTATGTGATTATACCTAATTGTTTTTGACCTATAAAATGAAAAAAGAGTGTTGGCAAAGAACAATAAATGTTTCTGATCTCTTGTTTTCTAATATTTCTGTTCTCTTGAAAGAGATTTTTAGAGAAACAGGGCAATTTCTTGCATTCTTAATTTTTTTTATTTATTATACAGTATATAATTATATGCTCTTAATATAATAATCTGTATGGCTAAGTAAGTTGAATATTAGTGCATGTAATGTTCTCATTTTACTTAATAAGATCCTGAAATCTAGAAAATGCATTTTAATAAACAATACAGAGGTTTTTACTTTTTCCTATAGAATAGCTGCTGGAATAATACTAGTCTGTTGCCTCCATTATAATGGACTGTTTCTGGCCCTGGCTAATGTTTCATGAGGAATCTCAGAGATCCAGAGATCCAATTATCCAGAATTATCCAATTCTGCTTTTTATCATTGATCACTTACTATCTTGTATTCAGATTCCTTAGTTGTAAAATTATATTATTAGACAAATAAGCTCTAAGTAGCTTTCTATCTCTAGAGTTCTGGTCATATAAAGATATAGTAGTAGCCTTGATTACTAAAGATTCCTGGAGATACATAGGCAAAAAATACTTCCTGTTCTCCAGAAATGAGTTAGAAAGATAATTAGAGATAATCAACAAAGAAAAGGCACTAAAATTGAGGAAGATTAGAAGCAGAAGAAACTTCTGGGGGAAAAAAAGGTATTTTAGCTAATGTTTGAAGGAAACTAGGAAGGTCAGGATATAAAGATAAGTATGGAGAGAATTCTAGGTATAGAATAGACTATAGGAACTGAAAGATGGAGGAATGGATCATAGAGTACATAAGGGTGAAATAAGATTGGAAAAGTGAGAAGTGAAAGTTAAGAAAGGGTTTGAAAGCCAAATAAATTGATACTGTAGATGATAGAGAAATTACTAGAGTTTATTCAGTAGAAGGATTTGAGATATGTAATTTGATGAGATGTTTTATGAAGATTACTTTGATACCTGAATGTAGGATGATGGTAGTATGGGGAGAGTATGGGGGGTGTGGGGGAAGGGAGACAGGGAAAAAGGAAGGAAGAGAGAGAGTAAGGGGGAGAGAGAAAGGGAGAGGAAGGGAAGGAGAGAGACTTATAATAAGAGAGTGTGATGACATCTAGGTTGTGAAGCTGGGTGAATGAGAGAATCATGATACTCTCAACAATAATAATAATGAGAGGGAAAGCTTTTAAGGAAAGATAATGACTTCTTTTTGCATCATGATAAAATTAAGACATAGCTGTAGTGTTACTCTGTTGGGATTTTCTTGGAGTCTCTGATCAGCCTTTCTTTCAGTTCAGTAATCACCACAAGTGCAACCAGGTGTTGAAATACAAATCCTTTATTATCTCTTTCGTCTTGTCTTCTTTCCTGGGACCCAGTTAGCTTTCTTAAAGGCCCATCTCTCTCCTTGGTTCCAAGATCTTGAGGTCCTCCTGCCAGTCCTTTGTATTCTTTGCCTCTGCCAGCTTCTTGAGGTCCTCCTGAATGTGTCTTGGTTTCTATGGGGGAGGTAGGAGGACCACTACCACAGTCTCTGTCTTCCAGTTCTGATTCTGGCTGAGTTTGTCTGAGCTTATATGCTCTCTTATCATAGGTGTGAATCTTGTAGAACTATAGTAAGTACTAAGTACATGTACTGAACTACTATTGTCTTTATCAATTCCACTGACTTAACACCTTGTAAAAATCCTTGTTTCAGAGTTGTGGCCCACAACAATCTGTAGGACATTGAGCTTGAAAAGTCTAACAAGTTGGAAATGTGAGACTGGAGTGGAGATGCTGACTTGAGAAGCATTATCATAGACGTGCTGATGTGAGTTGATGGATTATGAAATAAAATACTATAAAGGAAGAAGAGGGAAAAAAACAAGGACAAAGCTTTCTGAGACACTCACAGTTAGTAGATATGACCTGAGCAATCATCTTGCAAAGGAGACTAACAAAGAGAAAGATAGTTAAAAGAAGAATAACCAGGTAGGGGATAATATAGGAAATACCTATGAAGAAGTAACAAGGAGTAGAATGTTATTGGAAATATCAGAAACTGCAGGGAGATCAAGAAAATGAGGATTCAGAAAAGTTCTGTCTATTTGGTGATTAAGAAATCATTGGTAAATTTAGAAAAAGTAGTTTCAGTGGAGTGATTAAGAAGCCATAAGCCGTAAGAAAAGATTGAGAGGAAAGAAGAGAGTAAAAAGATTATTTTATTCATATATCATCTAATAAAATTACACATAAATATATATATATATATATATATATATATATATATATATATATATATACATACATATATATATATAATCTAGACCAAATATATCATCAATTTGGGGAGTACTTTCCAATATGGATACTTTCAGTGGTAGCTATATGATACAATAGATGAAAATCTGGTTCTAAAATAAAAAAGACCTCAAACACTTACTAGCTATATTACTTTTTTTTTAATTATTATAACTTTTTATGACAGAACCCATGCCTGGGTAATTTTTTTACAACATTATCCCTTGCACTCACTTCTGTTCCGACTTTTCCCCTCCCTCTCTTCACCCCCTCCCTCAGATGGCAAGCAGTCCTATACATGTTGAATATGTCACAGTATATCCTAAATAAAATATATGTGTGCAGAACCAAACAGTTCTCTTGTTGTACAGGAAGAATTGGATTCAGAAGGTAAAAAATACCCTGGGAAGAAAAACAAAAATTCAGTTTACATCCATTCCCCAGTGTTCATTCTTTGGTGTAGCTGCTTCTGTCCATCCTTGATCAATTGAAACTGAGTTAGAATTTTTTGTCAAAGAAATCCAATTCCATCAGAATTCATCCTCATACAACATCCTTGTTAAGGTATATAATGATCTCCTGCTTCTGATCATTTCACTTAGCAACAGTTCATGTAAGTCTCTCCAAGCCTCTCTGTATTCATGCTGCTGGTCATTTCTAACGGAACAATAATATTCCATAACATTCATATACCACATTTTACCCAACCATTCTCCAATTGATGGACATTCATTCATTTTCCAGTTTCTAGACACTACAAATAGGGCTGCCACAAACATTTTGGCACATACAAGTTATTTTCCCTTCTTTAGTATTTCTTTGGGTAATAAGCCCAGTAGAAACACTGCTGGATCAAAGGGTAAGCACAGTTTGATAACTTTTTGAGTATAGTTCCAAATTGCTCTCCAGAATGGCTGGATGTATTCACAATTCCATCAACATTGTATTAGTGTCCCTGTTTTCCCACATCCCCTCCAATATTCTGCATAACCTTTCCCTCTCATTCTAGCCAATCTAACAGGTGTGTAGAGGTATCTCAGAGTTGTCTTAATTTGCATTTCTCTGATTAATAATGACTTGGAGCATATTTTTATATGTCTAGAAATAGTTTCAATTTCTTCATCTGAGAACTGTCTGTTCATATCCTTTGACCATTTAGCAATTGGAGAATGACTTGATTTCTTATAAATTAGAGTCAATTCTCTATATATTTTGGAAATGAGTCCTTTATCAGAACCTTTGACTGTAAAAATGTTTTCCCAGTTTAGTGTTTCCCTTCTAATCTTATCCCCATTAGTTTTGTTTGTACAAAAACTTTTTAATTTGATAAAATCAAAATTTTCTATTTTGTGATCAATAATGATCTCTAGTTCTTCTTTGGTCATAAATTCCTTCCTCTTCCACAGCTCTGAGAGGTAAACTATCCTATGCTCTTCCAATTTATTTATAATCTCATTCTTTATGCCTATGTCATGAACCCATTTTGGCCTTATCTTGGTATACGGTGTTAAGCGTGGGCCAATGCCTAGTTTCTGCCATACTAATTTCCAATTTTCCCACTAATTTTTGTCAAATAATGAGTCCTTATCCCAAAAACTGGGGTCTTTGGGTTTGTCAAACATTAGATTCTTAAAGTTATTGGCTGTTTTGTCCTTTAAACCTAACCTATTCCATTGATCAACTAGTCTATTTCTTAGCCAATACCAGATAGTTTTGGAAACTGCTGTTTATAATATAATTTTAGATCTGGTATAGCTAAGCCCACCTTCGTTTGATTTTTTTTCATTAATTCCCTTGAAATTCTTGACCTTTTGTTTTTCCATATGAACTTTGTTGTTATTTTTTCTAGGTCATTAAAAGTTTTTTTGGGAGTCTGATTGGTATAGTGCTAAATAAATAGATTAGGTAGTATTGTCATCTTTATTATATTTGCCCGCCCAATCCAAGAACATTTAATATTTTTCCAGTTGGTTAGATGAGAATTAATTTGTGTGGAAAGTGTTTTGTAGTTTTACTCATAAAGTTTCTGATTTTCCCTTGGAAGATAGATTCCTAAATATTTTATACAATCAGTAGTTATTTTAAAGGGAATTTCTCTTTGTAACTCTAACTGTTGGTTTTTGTTAGTTATATATAAGAATGCTGATGACTTATGTGGATTTATTTTGTATCCTGAAACTTTGCTAAAGGTGTTGATTGTTTCTAATAACTTTTTAGTAGAATCTCTGGGGTTCTCTAAGTATACCATCATATCATTGGCAAAGAGTGATAATTAGGTTTCCTCATTGCCTATTCTTATTCCTTTAATCTCTTTCTCAACTCTTATTGCCAAAGCTAGCATTTCTAATACAATGTCAAATAGTAATGGTGATAGTGGGCAACCTTGTTTCACTCCTGATCTTATTGGGAATGGTAACAGTTTGTCCCCATTACATATGATGGCTACCAATGGTTTTAAATAGATGCTGCTGATTATTTTAAGGAAAAGTCCATTTATTCCAATACTTTCAAGTGTTTTTAATAGGAATGGATGTTGGATTTTATCAAATGCTTTTTCTGCATCTATTGAGATGATCATATGCGTTTTGTTAATTTGGTTATTAATATGGCCAATTATACTGATAGTTTTCCTAATATTGAACCAGCCCTGCATTCCTGGTATAAATCCTACTTGATCATGATGTATTATCCTGGGGATGATTTTCTGTAGCCTTTTTGCTAATATTTTATTTAAGATTTTAGCATCAATATTCATTGAGGAGATTTTTCTATAATTTTCTTTCTCTGTTTTCAACCTACCTGGTTTAGGTATCAGTACCATGTCTGTGTCATAAAAGGAATTTGGTAGGACTCCTTCATTCCCTATTTTTTCAAATAGTTTATAAAGCATTGAGACTAATTGTTATTTAAATGTTTGGTAGAATTCACATGTAATTCCATCTGGTCCTGGGGATTTATTTTTTTAGGGAGTTGATTAATAGCTTGTTCTATTTCTTTTTCTGAAATGGGAGCATTTAAGCAATTTACTTCCTCCTCTGATAATCTGGGAAGCTTATATTTTTGGAGGTAGTTATCCATTTCGCTTAGGTTATCAAATTTATTGGCGCAAAGTGGGGCAAAGTAGCCCCTTATTGTTTATTGATTTCCTCTTCATTAGTGGAAAGTTCTCCCTTTTCATTTTTAAGACTTCTAATTTGATTTTCTTCTCTCCTTTTTCTAATCAGATTTACCAAAGGCTTATTTATTTTATTGTTTTTTTCATAAAACCAACTCTTAGTTTATTTATTAGTTCAATAGTTTTTTTTTATTTTGAATATTATTAATTTCTCCTTTTAATTTTAGAATTTCAAGTTCAGTAAATGATTGGGGGGTTTTAACTTGGTCTTTTTCTAGCTTTTTAAGTTGCAAGCCCAATTCATTGATCTTCTCTTTCTCTATTTTATTCAAATAAACCTCTAAGGATATAAAATTTCCCCTTATTACCGCTTTGGCTGCATCCCACAAATTCTGGTATGATGTCTCATCGTTGTCATTATCTTGAGTGAAATTATTAATTGTGTCTATAATTTGTTATTTCACCCAATCATTCTTTAGGATGATATTATTTAGTTTCCAATTACTTTTTGGTCTATTTACACCTAACTTTTTGTTGAATGTGGTTTTTATTGCATTGTGATCTGAAAAGAAAGCATTTACCATTTCTGCCTTCTTGTGTTTAATTTTGAGGTCTTTATGTCCTAATATATGGTCAATTTTTGTGTAGGTTCCTTGAACTGCTGAAAAGAAAGTATACTCCTTTCTGTCACCATTCAGTTTTCTCCAAAGATCTATCATATCTAATTCTTCCAATATTCTATTTACCTCTTTAGTTTCTTTCTTATTTGTTTTGTGATTTGATTTATCTAATTCTGAGAGTGCAAGATTGAGATCTCCCACTATTATAGTTTTGCTGTCTATTTCTTTTCACAACTCTCTTAACTTCTCCTTTAGGAAGTTAGTTGCTATACCACTTGTTGCATACACGCTTAAAATTGATATTGCTTCATTGTCTATAGTACCTTTTGGCAAGATATAGTTTCCTTCCTTATCTCTTTTAATTAGATCAATTTTTTTTGCTTTTGCTTGATCTGAGATAAGGATGGCTTTCGCTGCTTTTTTGACTTCACCTGAAGCATAATAGATTCTGCTCCAGCCTTTTACCTTTACTCTGTATGTATCTCCCTGTTTTAAATGTGTTTCCTGTAAACAAAGTATTGTAAGGTTCTGACTTTTGATCCAGTTTGGTATCTGCCTCCACTTTATGGGACAGTTCATCCCATTCACATTTATGGTTAAAATGACTAATTCTGTATTTCCTGCCATCCTAATATCCCCAGTTTATGCTTTTCTTTTTCTTGCCCTCCTTCCTCCCTTCCCTAGTATTAAACTTATTGGTCCCCCTTGTGTCATGCAGCTCTCCCTCTTGGATCCATCCTTCCTCCCTTTGAGTCCCTTCCTCTTTCTTGTACCCTTCCCTTATTACCCTTTTTCCTTTTCCCTTTTCCTCTCCCACTTTTTAATGAGGTGAGAGAAGATTCTCTGTAAAACAAATATGTTAATTATTTCCTCTTTGAGCCAACTCTGATGAAAGTAGGATTCACACAATGTTCCACCCCCTCTCTAAGTTTCCTCAGATATGATAGGTTTCTTTTTCCTCACCATCACATGTAGTTTCCCTCTTTTTATCTCCCCTTTTCCCTTTTTCTGACACTATTCCCTTTCCATTTCTACTTCCCTTTTTTATGTTTTATCAGTAAAATCAAATTATACATGTTAGCTATGTTTGTTTAAAGGGGAATAATAGAGCAGTATAATAGTAGCAGTGTGAAGTGGTAATCTTGATAGCATCTATCTTCTAGGGTTATTGTAAGGATCAAATGAGATAAGTATAAAGCATTTAACATAGATCCTGACATAGTTAGCATAATATAAATGTTACTTTCTCTTGTTACTACTACTAACAACAAACCTGTCACCATTATTACTGTTATTATTACAAATATTATTACTATTTCATTGTTCTTCAGTAGTCTCACTTGTGTCCAGCTCTTTATGATCCTATTTTGAGTTTTCTTGACAAAGATACTGGAGTGGTTTACTTTTTCCTTCTCCATCTCACTTTATAAATGAGGCAACTAACGTAAAGAGGATTAAGTGACTTGCCTAGGATCACACAATTAATGTCTATTATTTTTACATATTGCTACTGCTGCTGCTACTACTTCTTCTTTTCTTAATGCAGATTATCAGCTGCTCTGTAATTTATTATCTTAAAAGGTATCTTTGGGCCCAAAGTGCCTTTGTATCCATTGCATTCTTTGTATATATTTTCAAATATTTATAAGAATCTGTGATTTCCTTGATTTAAAGCTGTATTTAATAACACTGATCATAAATCTACCCATGCTTGGTCATGCTTTGTAATGATTGTCTCCCATAAGTTATCCAGAAAGGATCTACCCAATATACTGAAGCCCTTCTTTGTTTTTGTTTTTGTTTTTTCCCTGAGGGAAGAGATGGAAATAATTATTTATATAGCGCCTACTACATTCCAGGTATACCAATAAGTACTCTTCAATTATTATCTCATTTGATCCTTACAACAAAACCATAAGGTAAAGATTACTACTATCCCTATTTATTCCCATCATTATTTTCATCCTTAGTTACACTTGAGGCAGATTGAAGTTAAGTGACTTGCCCAAGGTCACATGACTAATGAGTATCTATGTCTGGATTTGAACTCAGCCCTTCTTGATCCTAGGCACAACATTCTATCCATTGTGTCATTTAACTTTCTCAAACTTTCCAACATCATAATATTTTATTGAAGTATATGTGTATTTTATATGTTATGAGCACATGTGCATGAAAATATGTGTTGATAGCTTAATTTATATTCACACAAATGTACTTAAATGGACCTATGAACTCATTAGTTTTGGAGTTCCTTTAATAATTCAGTACACAACCCATCCATTTCTATCCATCCTGTGTAACTCATTCATGTTCTCCCAAAAGATCAAAAGTGTCCATCTATTCATAAAAATAGGGAACATATATAAATATATCCTATAGTCTATAATAATGGCATATATAGGCATGTGACTGTAAATACAAGGCATATTAATGTCTAAGCACATACATATATTCACACACATACATCATAAGAGATATAGCATAATGTAGTGGAGACAGAACCAATATAACAACTTGAACAATATGGGTTCAAATTCTGTCTTTTATACACATATGTGTATAAGTTTGTATGTGAACTCACATACATGCCTTCTTATGGTAAGCACATTAGGTTCAAATAAATGCTCATAGTTATAATGGAAGATATATTCATAGTGTCCCAGACTCAGAGTCTCTGTTCTGATAGGGAAGAAATGAGGGAATTTTTCTCATTAGAAGATAAAAACTTAATTTAAAAAGGTCTCATGGGCCATTAATAATCTGAAATTATATACACAATGCAAAAACTATTACATTTTTCCCACAATGATTATTAATAAAATGTCCAACACTAAAAAAAACTACTTGTTCAATTTATAAATACAAAAAGAAAAAAATAAAATGAACACAAGTTCATGGGTGTTTTTCCTTTTTTTTTGGGGGGGGGATATTTGCTTGTCACAAACTATGAAGTGTATCTTGAATCTAGGACTGTTGTCTTTATCTTTGATTGATTTTCCAAGTGAGCCCTAATCACCTGTGGACGTAAGCATGTTTTAGTTAAAGTCATGTTTGAAAAAATTGAATTATAACTGGGTGGTTCCATTGCATAAGTCTTATTCCAAACAATGGAACTGTATTCCTAAGTATTGTGTGACTGCCTGAAAACCACTGCCATAGCAGTTATGAACATTATAAAGAAAATAATAATATCAAATATAAAAATGAAAAATATATAAAATATAACAAAGAAAATGAAGGAGCAATAGAAAAATGAGAAATCAAAAAACATAAGAAATTAGGGTGACAGACTTATAGCAGAATATAGAGCTTGGAGGCAATCAAGTCCAACCCTTTCATATTGCAGATAGAGGTTAAATGATTTGGTCATACAGGTATTAAGTATGAAAACTAAAATTTGTAACCAGGTATCTGCCCTCAAATCTAGTTGTTTTCCTACGTCATCAGGCTGTCAAAGTGTCATGTGTGTCAAAGAACACAGCTTTTATACAGAACAACTGCTGATACCAGTATCAATGTTCTTAAAACCAGTGGCAAAATTATTTCTTTTAAGTACTATGGGAAACATGTATTTAAAAAAAAAAAAAACCAGTGTTTTCAACAAATCATCATAACTATGGTATTTTTTTTCTTTTATTTATATCTCTTTGTATTATAGTCCTCCAAGAACAGTGACCAATGATGAATGACCAATATGAGTGATATATATATCATTGCTGATGTTTAAATTTCCTTCACATTGTGATGTTTTACTATTGCAGCTCTAGGCACATTCAACTTTATGATGGGAGACAGTGAAGACTTGTGTTCCAAATTCAGCAGAGAGTTTCATATCTGACTGTGTCAAGTGAATTCCTTTTCTGATCCTGAAATAATAGGTTCTAGATGAAGAAATTATTTCAATCACAAATCGGTATTCAATGTGTTCTTAAGGTTATATCCTTATTTGTATTTATTTAGATGAGTATGCAAAAGTAAATAAACAAAACAGATAAAGTTAAACTGAATTATATTGATGATTTCTACTGTTTTTTTCAGCCCTGATTTATAATTGTGACAAAAGGGCACACAATACCCTCACAAAATGGCAGTCTTTTATGGTATTGGCAGTGTCAAAATTCAGAAGGACCTCAGTTACATAAGAGGAGAGCCCTAGAAACAGTGGCTAGGAAAAGAAGGGACAGCTAAACAATATTTGTGGCTACCATAATGTAACTGCAGAAAAGAGTAACAGGTTAGAAAATCTTTAAATGCAGCCAAAGGGATTATTTAAACAACTTGAGAGAAATTTTGGAATTCATTTCTAACTTCCAAAATTAGAATACATTTTACTGCAAAATGACTTTTGGTGCTACTATCAGAGTCAGAAGCCCGGCCTACAAAGACCATCTGTCTGACTCAGTAGGGTTCTATGAATCAAAGTCTTAGTTATATCATTAATTGTTCTTTCATACATCGAGCATAGAAAAAGTATGCTCTGCTTGAAGCAATGTAATACAAATGTCCTAATTATATGCCTGAGTTCTTTTGATTTGGTTGATTATTATTCACATTTTTGGTTAAGGCTTATTGTCTCAATAAGACTTTTAATATAAGGGTATTACACACAATTCTCCAAGTAATAAACTAGATTACATATAGGAAAATTTTACACTTCCCACCTCCAAAGAATAGCTTAATAATACAGCAAGTATCTCTTAATCCTTGACTTTTCTCATTTTAATGGCTAAAGAGTATTTACTCTTTGGTAAATATGAATACAGTAAGATTATAATTCTTAGTCTTTAATTATATATAACATTTTGTGTGTGTGTGTGTATTCCTGAATAGTTTGTACTTTTGGAATGACTACCCATAAATACAACCACTATTGTAGTTCATTGTAAGTGGTTGGAAATAGGATCAGAGTTTTTCTCCTTTACTAATTATTAAGGGAATATACTAAATATTAAGGGAAAGGAAATACATATGGAAATAAAACAGCAGTGAATCTCCTGTTCTTTTATTAACACTAACTTCCCATAAGAAGAGCTATAGACCATGGACCCACACTTAACACTGTACACCAAGATAAGATCAAATTGGGTCCATGATTTAGGCATAAAGAACGAGAATATAAATAAATTAGAGGAACATAGGATAGTTTACCTCTCAGATTTGTGGAGGAGGAAGGAATTTGTGACCAAAGATGAACTAGAGACCATTATTGATCACAAAATAGAAATTTTTGACTATATCAAATTAAAAAGCCTTTGTACAAACAAAACTAATGCAAACAAGATTAGAAAGGAAGCAACAAACTGGGAAAACATTTTCATAGTTAAAGGTTCTGATAAAGACTTCATTTCCAGAATATATAGAGAATTGACTCTAATTTATAAGAAATCAAACCATTCTCCAATTGATAAATGGTCAAAGGATAAGAACAGACAATTCTCAGATGATGAAATTGAAACTATGTCCACTCATATGAAAGAGTGTTCCAAATCACTATTGATCAGAGAAATGCAAATTAAGACAACTCTGAGATACCACTACACTCCTGTCAGATTGACTAAGATGACAGGAAAAAATAATGATGAATGTTGGAGGGGATGTGGGAAAACTGGGACACTGATGCATTGTTGGTGGAGTTATGAATGAATCCAACTATTCTGGAGAGCAATATGGAATTATGCCCAAAAAAGTTATCAAACTGTGCATACCCTTTGATCCAGCGGTGCTACTACTGGGCTTATATCCCAAAGAGATTCTAAAGAAGGGAAAGGGACCTGTATGTTCCAAAATGTTTGTGGTAGCTCTGTTTGTAGTGGCTAGAAACTGGAAAATGAATGGATGCCCATCAATTGGAGAATGGTTGGGTAATTTGTGGTATATGAATGTTATGGAATATTATTGTTCTGTAAGAAATGACCAGCAGCATGAATACAGAGAGGCTTGGAGAGACTTACATGAACTGATGCTAAGTGAAATGAGCAGAACCAGGAGATCATTATATACTTCAACAATGATACTGTATGAGAATGTATTCTGATGGAAGTGATTTCTTTGACAAAGAGAAGATCTAACTCAGGTCCAATTGATCAATGATGGACAGAAGCAGCAACACCCAAAGAAAAAATACCGGGAAATGAATGTAAACTATTTGCATTTTTGTTTTTCTTCCCAGGTTATTTTTTGCCTTCTGAATCCAATTCTTCCTGTGCAACAAGAGAATTGTTCAGTTCTGCACACATATATTTTATCTAGGATATACTGTGACATATTTAACATGTATAGGACTCCTTGCCATCTAGGGAAAGAGGGAGGGAGGGAGGGGAAAAGTTGGAACAGAAGTGAGTGCAAGGGAAAATGTTGTAAAAAATTACTCAGGCATATGTTTTGTCAATAAAAAGTTATAATTATTAAAAAAAAATAAAAACAAATGCTTGGGAAAAAAATAAGAACTATAGACAGGACATCTTTCCAATTCTTACTTGGAGTTTTGTGATCTCCATTTAAAACTTGAAGTAACTGTCCTTTCTCCTTTACATCAAATTTTACTTCTATACAAGGCATCCATGACTATTCATCCTATATGACTCTTCCCTTTCATTCCACAAATTTACTCTTAACTAGTAAGTTAGAGACCTTACTTTCTATTTGGCATTTTGAGGATACCAATGGAGCTTATCAATTATCTCATATTCTTATGCTGTGAATTGCTCATCTTCATTTTCTTTTATACATTGCTTTGATGACATCCTTTGCATAGCTTCTCCTTTGTAATTTATTTTAATGTGTTGCAAGCTATACACTTCTATTAATGTAACACTTAAAAATAATAATGAACATTAATTAAGCACCTACTATACATCAAATATTGGACGAGGCCCTTGTTAACAAAAAGGCAAAATTTAATAATTCTATTTTTGGAACTATAACACAGTGGAGAGGAAGATGAGAAGCAGAAGAAACATTGTATTTTAATTTGAATTGAACATTGAGTTGAAGGATCTGCACCCAAATTTATTCCTAATACTTATGACCTTTGACAATTAACTTGTGGTCAGTTTTCCCATCAGTAAAATGAGGGAGTTTGATTGCATGACTTTGATGTCACTTCTAGTTATATTTATGCTATTATGAACATCAAATATTTTTGTCAATTTACTATTATAATCAAAATAATTAAGTCTAATATGCTTTGTCTATTAACTTCCAATTTATTCCATTTTTTGACACTTTTAACCTATTTTATTCTTCCTGATACTTAACTTTTAATCCTCTAAAATATGATTCACAGCTAATTTCCTTTACTCTTTACCAACTTCCTGGTCTCCACCTGTTTTGTTCTGATTAGCTTTCTGGAGGTCTTGGGATTAGCCTTCATTTCAACAGAGTAATCACCATGAGAACAGCCAGAGGTAAAGTCCAAATTCTTTATTTAATTTCTTTCACAGTCTGTCTCCTTCACTTGGGACCTGGCTAGGTTTCTGGCGGGCCTTAGAGGGGACTTGGTTTTAGTGGAGAAATGAAGGAGAGTCATCAGGAACCTGATCAAAGATGGAATGTCTCTCTTCCAGTCCTTGTTGGCTCTTATATAGTCTATTCTAATTACATCATTGTAAGTGTCAATCTTGTAGAACTGTATTAAGTACTAAGTACATGTACTGAAGTAGAGAACTATTAATCACCATGCTAAATTAGATTACCATTGTCTCTATCAATTCCTCTGAATTAATACCTTGTTTCAAGTATGCTTCTCCAGAATTCTGGCTTTCTAGATCCACCCAAATACTTCTTATAATTGTATCTCATATCATGAACTAATTTCCCTTTTCTGACCTTCAAAATCTTCTCAAAAACTCATTGTAAATTGCAATTCAATGTTTAAACACTACTCTGTCATGTTTTATTTGTGTTTATTGTTCTGTGTTCAATTATCAAGTTCCTGAGCCAGGATTTATGCCTTTTAGATGGGAAACAACTTAGAGCCCAAATTGAATGTACTTATATTTGAGTACATTGAAAGATATAAATGTACTTGTCAGTTGTCTAAATCTGCTTTGTCAAGTCCCTAGAGCTAAAGGATTAAATGGGTGTGTGTGTGTGTGTGTGTGTGTGTGTTTGTGTGTGTATGAAATAAAACAAATGAGCACTGTCTAAAGGAGATTCTTTTTTGTAGTGGGCAAGAATGCTAAAAGGCAATAACATGAGCTCAGTCAACAATAGCTCTCAGAGTTTAAAACTGTTCCTGGAAGTAGAAAAACTATACTTGAAGACAAGCTTTCAAACAATACCAAGAGTCAGAATATTTTAGAAGGCCAAATACTAACACAGGTAATAATAGTAGCACAGGTAATAATTGGAGTGCACTTTTAAAATTCTTAACTGTTATATTTTCTTTCAATAACCTTGACTTCAGTGTAATACCATATCTCCTTGGCTTATGGTGACCACAAGCACAATCTATAATGAAAGACTGATGAAGCTGTGTACCCTATACTGCTTCAAGTGATACTCATGTTGAGGGATTTTTTCTTTGATAGGAGATATAAATAATTTATTTGTAACTTTTAAACTTCATATACATGTGGAGATATAGATTTTTGTGTATGTGTGCATGGACACATATACACAAATGCAAGAAGAGAGAGACAGACAGATAGACACACACACAGAGAGAGAGAGAGAGAGACAGACAGACAGACAGTAGAAGCACTAATTTTTAAAATTGAGCTCTGAGCAAAGGGAATAGGGAGAGAAACATTAGGGAAAGTGAAACTCCTTTCATGGTGAATAATTGGAGTCATTTCTATCTTATGTGACCACCTTTTCATATATTTTCTTTCTAAGCAGCACTCTATGAAACAATAGATATCCTTGTCCCCATTAGTGGACATTTGATTAGTCTGAACTCTCCCTTGCTCATATTAATGATCAGTCTTATAATCCTATGTATATATTTCATTGCATTGATAAAATGGTACATTTTCATTTGTATGATTTAAAAATCTCCTCTCCAGCATTTTACCTTTATTTTATAGATCTTTCTTTTTAATTTTGAAAAATAGATCCAAATAATGGAGCATGTCTCATCTCAAATGGCTTTGAATTTCCAAGCTTGGGAATTAGAATTTTTCTAGTTTTGATGATTATATGGACTTTAATGGTAAGAGGAGTTCTACCTTTCCCTCTTTGCCTTTTGGTCTGATCCTATTCTCCAAATTATTCACACCTATGCCCAGTTGGAGCCCAGGTGCCACGTCTATTACTTGACTAGCAGCTGTGTCTTTTAAATTATACCTCATCTATTGAAAAGGGGAAATTGATCTCATTCCTACTCTTTTATCTCATATAACAAGAAGAGTAAACCACTCCACCACAGACGAAAATAATGTTCTCCATCTATGAAGCTTTGTAATTTATAATAACTAAGAATAGAAAAATTTTCTAAAAAGGCATGAACTCTTGGTTGTTTTTTTAAAACATTGACTCTTTTCCTTCAGTATAAAAGAAATTTCAGAGATGGTCATTAGGACAAATTTCAATTTGAGAAATGAGATAAAAACCATCTTTACAAGTAAAATGATAAAATCATAATAAAAATAATTTAAAACTACAATATTGATACTTTCCATTTGTGGATCGTTTTACAGTTTTGAAGGCACTTTTGCAACCAATATTTTGGTTTTGATAATGGATGTGAAAGGTGACAGATACTCCAGAGAAATAGATAAAGAGATGAATTAATATATAATGACTGGCCTCCTAGGCATTTCATCACAATGAACTATCTGGAGGGAGAAACATATTTCACATATTGCAGTTTTCTTTTTTCAATTTCAGCTATAAATAATTTAACATGATCTGTTCTAGAATTAAGAATAGTGTGATCTACTTCTTTTGAAGGAAAAAAAATTCTGATGTAGTCAGGAAATAATCAATTTTTGTTTCTGTTTGAAATATGATATAGGTAATTGCTTACAACTAGGGAAAATTCTTATGTAGTTTTCATAGCTTATGACCTTTTCTCTAGCAAATACACAATTCATATAACTGATCACTTACCTATTTACTGCATTTTGGTGAGCTAATATGAAAAACAAAATCTATGGACAAAATGTTGAATTTAATAAGAAACAGTTGGATTTTCTTGTGAATATTATTTATTGTATTGTGTAAGAATGCTCTATCTTGAATTTTCAATAAATTCAATTAATTATTCTCTATCTTTTTCATTTTTAGTCTTCTCTATGCTACTTGCCAGCTCTTTTCCCTGCTTTCTTCTAATATATTCAGATATCTCCTATTGTAAGAACCAAAGTAAAATACGCCATTTCTCTGTATTTTCCTCTCTTTCACTTCTGAATTGTTAGAAAAAGAGTAAATAATACTTATTGCCTCTTGTTGTCCATCATTTATTTCAACTCACTACAATGTGTTTCTATACCCATCATTCTACTGAACTATCTTCTGCAAGGTTATCAATTGCTTTTTCTTAATTGTATTTCCTTTAACTATTCTAAGGACTTTAACAAGATTGATATGCTGTTTCTTGTGAGAAATTTTTTTTCCCTTTTGATGTCTATGCTGCCACTCTCTCTTCATTTCTTCTTCTGTTCTTATTCTTCTCTTCACTTCTTCTTTTGGGCATCTTTTTTCCCCCCTCTATTATTTTCTTTCTTTTTTTCTCTTTGAATTGTATCATTTCTTGTGAACCACAACATAGCATTCTCATTCTTTCTCTTATTGTTTGCTTGCATTTTGTTTGCTTTCTCAGTTTTTTCCCCCCTCTTAATCCAATTTTTCTTGTGCAGCAAGATAACTGTATAGATGTGTATACACACACACACACACACACACATATATATATATATATATATATATATATATATATATATATAATTTAACATATATTTAAACATATTTAACATGTATTGGACTACCTGCCATCTAGGGGAGGGTGTGGGAGGAAGGAGGGGGTAATTTGAAACAGAAGGCTTTTCAAGGGCCAATATTGACAAATTACCCATGAATATGATTTGTAAGTAAAAAGCTTTAATTAAAAAAATAATTGTAT
This sequence comes from Sarcophilus harrisii, assembly GCF_902635505.1. NCBI lineage: Eukaryota > Metazoa > Chordata > Mammalia > Dasyuromorphia > Dasyuridae > Sarcophilus > Sarcophilus harrisii. The sequence goes on along the minus strand of NC_045428.1, from coordinate 174,321,300 downwards.
CACTATTTTATTTTATTAAAGCTTTTTTATTTTCAAAACATATGCATGGATAATTTTTCAACATCGACCCTTGAAAAACCTTGTATTCCAAACTTTCCCCTACTTCTAGATGACAGGTAATCCAATCTATGTTTAACATATGTTAAACATGTTAAAATATATGTTAAATCTAATCTAATATATATACACATGTGTGTGTGAAAAATAAGAAAGAAAATAAAATTTAAGCAAATAACAACAAAAGAACTGAAAACGCTACGTTGTGATCTACACTCAGTTCCCACAGTACTATCTCTGGATGTAGATGACTCTCTTCATCACATAATCATTGGAACTGGCCTGAATCATTTCATTATTGAGAAGAGCCATGTCCACCAGAATTGATCATTGTATAACCTTGGAGTTTCCATGTACAATGATAAATCAAGAGGTTCTGCTCATTTCACTTGGCTTCAGTTCATTTAAGTCTCTCCAGGCCTCTCTGAAATCATGCTGCTGATTGTTTCTTATAGAAAAAATATGCTGAATATACTGAATGCTATATATTACATAGCATTCATATACCATAACTTATTCAGCCATTCTCCAACTGATGGACATCCACTCAGTTTCCAGTTGTTGTTTTTGTTTTTCTTTTTTAGGTCACTAAAAGGCCTGTCACAAATATTTTTACACATGTAGGTTCCTTTCCCTCCTTTAAGATTTTTTTGGGATATAAGTCCAGTAGAAACACTGCTGGATCAAAAGGTATGCACAATTCGATAACCCTTTGGGCATAGTTCCAAATTGCTCCCCAGAATAATTGGATTTGTTCACAGTTTCACCAATAATGTATATGTCCCCATTTTTCCACATCCCCTCCAACATTAATCATTATCTTTTCCTTTCATCTTAACCAGTGTGAGAGCTGTGTAGAGGTATCTGAGATTTGTCTCAATTTGCATTTCTTTGATCAATAGTGACTTAAAACATCTTTTCATATGACTAGAAATGTGAAGATCGTGTATTTTTAAATCGACAGGAGACAGGAATTCAGGTTAGAGGAAAACTGTCAGTCTTTATTCTCAGTGAAGAAGGATCGGAGGTGGAAGAGAATCGGCGATAGCAATGTGTGCAGCTGAGTCAAGAAGCTAGCTTGACCAGCAGCCACACAACCAGCAGCTTGGAGTCTCGAACCCAGGCCTAATCTATCCCAGCTTCTCTTCCTGTCTCTCTCTCTGCCTCCACCCACCAAAATCGTCATTTCCTATACAACACATCAGGACTTGCACAGAGAGTAGGCAGGGACCATTCTTTATCCAATCATGTATATTAATGAGTATAGCCCAATTACTATTTAGCCTCACATCTTGGGACCTCAGTGCATCAACTCAAACCTCAGCCCATTACATCTCCACTTTCTTTTATTTTAGAACACAGGTGGTCATGCCATCCCTGACTCCTCAAGGGTCAGAGCCCAAGGGAGGTGATCACAGCCTTCCTAACTTCTCAGAAGAAGGGGTGAAAGCACCGAAAGGAGGTGATCACAGCCTCCTGACTTCTCAGAAAAGGCCGTGAAAGCACTAAAAGGAGATGATCACGCCCTACCTGACATCTCAGGAAGGGAGATGAAAAGCACCAAAGGGAAATGGGGGTTGCTAGCAGGTTTCTGGGCTGAAGGGTCTTAATTATGCACAAACCCATCAGCATGGGAGGTATTACACAACACATAGCAATAACGCAGAGGCTATTAGGGATGACCCTCCCCTCAGTCAGTGCAGGTTCGATGTGGTGTAACAAACATGGTTGTACACCAAGTAGCAGAATAGCAAACAATATAAATCAACATGGTGTTGGAAAAGATCACCAGAGTCCTAGAAGGTGGGTATGTAAACAAAGGTCACACATACACCTTCTTCAGCAGCCAAGAGATAGTCCAAACCAATCTATTGTCCATTGTTTCACATGTCAGGGAATCCAATGATCCCCTGAGTTTTGAAGTCCTGCAAAAGTCTTTTTTGTAGTTAGGGAATCCAATGATTCCAGCAGATTTTGAAGTGTTGTAACAGTCTTATCATTTCTCAGAAGATAATGATTCCTGAGGTTTTGAGTCCTATGGCTCAGAGAATCCAATGATTCCTGAGGGTTTTCGAGTCCTATGTCTCAGAGAATCCAAGTTCCTGAGGGTTTTGAAGTCAACAATCTTTGATGTCCATGGTCAAACCATAACTGCCACACTCTTTCAATGGTGAGCACAATCAACAAGAACCACCCGATATTTCTTGGGTCTTATCCTTTGTTTCAAGGGTCTGCTCCGTCTCTCTTCAATGGACAAGGCAGGATGGCTCTTGGCACCCATCTGATTCCTTCTCCACCTGTAGAGATACAAGCAAACCCTCTCCCCAAAGCATTACCCTATCTGGTCCTTTCCATTCACCACTTTCTGGGTCTCCACATCATGGGATTATCTAAAGATAGTGGAGCTCTCGCACTCACACTGACCTTGGTGGGTTATAAACCTGTCTGCCGGAGACAGTGCATCTTTTCAAAAATCAAGAAGAATAGTATAAAGAGCTAGATTTAGAAGTTCTTTAGGGTTACCTGTGGTCCCCTTTCTTTTGTTTTGGAGGGTGTCTTAATATCTCTTTTCTCCTCCCACTATTCCTGTCCTTGAGGATTAAAAATGCCGTGGTGTGTAAAATCTTATACTGTCACAAAAAGTGTGAAAATGTTTTAAGTATAACAGGACCATTGTCTGTTTTATTCTTGTGGACACCTATAATGGCAAATTTGTATAGGAATTCAGTGACCACTGGCTGTCTCTTGCTGCTGGTATTGCAAAAGTGTCCCGAAAAGGTGTCTACAACATGGATGAAAGCAGATGACAAAAAGATTTATAATGGGTGACATCCATTTGCAGATTTCATTGGGTCTCAAACCACGAGGGTTCTTCCCTGGAGGCAGTGGGGCGTGGAAAGGAAGTCAAGCCGTAGGCTTTTTACTATCTCCTAGCTTCCTCTTTTTATTCCAAATTAAAACTAAAGCTCAGCAGCCTGATGATATTTAGAATGGATCCTGACTTCTTGGGAACAAAGGATTGACCAAATAGTTAGAAGGCTATCTCCTTTTGCCATCAAATATGGGACCTGGAAGTCCACTATGAGAATGGACTGTAATATATAGATCTTACCTGGATGCTTTCTCACTTGCTCTTGAAGTTTTTAAAAGGTTGATATATTTAGAGGCTGCAAATTTTATTTGGGCTGTGGCAATTCTTTGTACCCCACCTACTGAATAGGCCAATCAGATATTATATTTATGTCTCCTGGATAATGTAAGAGCTAGAATGATTGCATACAATTATTCTGCTGGTGGAAAAGGAGTTCTGACTACCTCTTTATGTTAGATCATAGAGTACACAGCACAAATATTATGTTTGGTGCATCTATGAAGATAGTTGGTCTTTAAGAGGAACAGAAACTTTTTCTTAGAAAATTCCAATTATTAATAGTCTAGTTATCTTTAATGGAGACCCATGTAAAAATTTGGAGCCATGGCTTAAAATTTGCCATTGGATGGTCTCCAAACACATTAATTTGTGTATTGGTATAAAAAAAGGTGTATATCTTGTCAGGTCTTGTCCCAGATAATTTACTTCGCTTAGTGGCCTTTAATAAAATTCTACCACAAGCACTGGGGTGGGAGTAAGGCTTTGTTCTGGTTGTGCGGAGGTTCACCCCTCTTATCACACTGTGTCCTTGATGAAGGACTCGTGGGTGCCTCTTTTGTGGCAAAATGATATCCAGGGTTTTGGTATTTTCAACCAATGGATAAAAAGCCAGTTAACTTCAAGGAGAGCTGTGTAGAGGTATCTCAGATTTGTCTCAATTTGCATTTTTTGATCAATAGTGACAAACATCTTTTCTTAATTTAAAATGGTTTAATTTCTTCATCTGAAAATTGTCTGTTCATATCCTTTGACCATTTATCAATAGGAGAATGGTTTGAACTCTTATAAATTTGAGTCAATTCTGTATATATTTTAGAAATGAGGCCTTTTTCAGAACCCTTAAATCCTACTGCTTTTTATCTCATTATTTTTATCTTATCTCATATATTTTCTCATTTTACTATCTTTCTGGATATTTTCAATCAGACATATGCTTTTGTTGTCATATCTATTTAGGTAAACCTTAATGTTTTGTTTTTTGGTTTTTTAATGAACAAAAAAGCAAAAAGAACTTTGATCATAGTGTTTATGGAGAAAGAGAAGCACAATTACCTTGAGCACACTAAAAGCAAATTGTCTCCAGATGTAGGCCCAAAGAGTGTTAAGAATTGGTCACCATCTTACAAGGCTCTCATGGAAGAATTCAAAAGGGAATTAAAAGAAAAATGGGGAAAGGAAATGAGAACTTTGAAAGGAGGTTTAGAAAAGGAAACACAGAAATTCTCTGAAGAAAACTCCTTATAAATTGATTTAGGGAAATAAAAGTATATAACTCCTTACAAAATAGATTTGACAAAATGGAAAAAGAAAACAACTTAAAAAACAGAATTTGTGAAATGGAAAAAAATGCAATGAACAAAACACTTCAGATAAAAGTTCAATTGGCCAAATGCAAAATGAGATTAAAAAAGCTAATTGAACAAAATAATTCACTAAAAATTAGAATTGAATAAATGGAAGTGAGTAAGTCAATAAGAATTCAAAAATCAGTCAAACAAAAACAAAATAAAAAATATGAGAAAATGTGAATACCTCATTGGAAAAACAATTAACCTGGAAAATGGATGTAGGAGAGACAATCTAAGAATATTATAGCTAAATTTCAAAACTATCAGACCAAGGAAAACTATTGTAAGCAGCAGAAAGGAACAATTGAAATACTAAGGAGTTATAATCAGGATTACTGAGAATCTACCAGTTTGTACCTTAAAGATTGAAGGACCTGGAATCTGATACCCAATAGACAAAAGAACTTAGATTGCAGCCAATAATCAACTACGAGCTTTTTGAGCATTATCTTTCAGGAAAGAAGATGTATATTAACATACAGGTGAATTTCATTTATTTCTGATGAAAAGATGAGAGCTGATGAAAAAAAAATTGACCTCCTCACACAGAACTCAAGAAAAGCATATAAAGGTAAAAAAGGAAAGAACTCTTGAGAACTATATCTCTGTGATGTGCATGCATAGAGAGTGCAGGCATAATTTGATTTTACTGTGATAATATAAAAAACAAACTAGAGGTTAAAAGGGTATTGTACTAGAAAAAGAAGAAAATTGAAGTAAAATGAGGGAAATTGTATTTCATGAAAAGATTTATTATAATTGACTAAAACAAGGGAGTGGGGTGAACATTGTGTGAATCTTACTCTCATCAGATCTGGCCCAAAGTGAGAATATTACCCATCTTTGGTTTCACAGAAAAACAAGTCTCACCTTATAGGGAATTGGGAAGAAAAATGGGGAAAGTGAAGGGGAAGGCTAATAGAAGAAAACAAAAGTGCTAGGGAAAGAGGTATAAAAAAGGGGAGGGGCAATAAAGGGTGAGGACAATTTGAAAGAAGTCAGAAGCAAAATACTGGGGAAGAGGAAAAGGAGCAAAGGAAAGAAAAAAAGCATAATTTGGGATAAATAAGATGGCAAGAAATACAGAATTAGTCATTTTAACTGTAAATGTAAATGGGATGAACTCTGGTAAAACAGAAGCAGATAGCAGACTGGAATATAACTCAGAATTCTACAATATGTTGTTTACAAAAAACACATTTAAAGCAGAATGATACATTTACTACTCTAGTAAAAAGCTAGAGTAGAATCTATTATGCTTCAGGTAAAGTAAAAAAAAAAAAAAAAGCAGGGGTAGCGATCCTGAGTTCAGATCAAGCAAAAGCAAAAGATCTATTTAAAAGAGATAAGAAAGGAAAGTATGTCTTGCTAAAGGGTACAGTCGATAGTGAAGTATTATCAATATGAAGCATATATGCATCAAGTGGTCTAGCATTCAGATTCCTAGAGGAGAAGTTAAGAGAGCTGCTAGAAGAAATATGCAGAAAAATTATAATAGTGGGAGATCTCAAGCTTGCTCTCTCAGAACTAGATAAACCTAATGACAAATAAATAAGAAAGAAGTGAAAGAGGGAAATAAAATTTTAGAAAAATTAAGTATAATGGATCTTTGGGAAAAATGGAGACAGAAAGGAGTATACTGTCTTCTCAGCAGTTCATAGAACCAATACAATACTCTATGAGACTTCAAAATCAAATGCAGAAAGGCAAAAATAGTAAATTCATTTTTTCCAATCATGGTGCAATAAAAGACCAAGGGAAAACAGACCAAAAAGTTATTGGAAACTAAATAATCTAATCCTAAAGAATGGATGGATGAATCAACAAATCATAGACAAAATTAATAATTTCATCCAAGAAAATGACAATAATGAGATAACATACCAAAATTTGTGGGATGTAGCCAAAGCAGTAATAAGGGGAAATTTTATATCTCTAGATTCTTACATGTATAAAATAAAGAGAAGATCGATGAATTGAGCTTGCAACTAAAAAAGCTAGGAAAAAAAACAAATTAAAAACTCTCAAATACCAAATTTGAAATTCTAAAAATAAAAGAATAAAGTTTAAGATAAGAAAACTATTGAATTAATAAATAAAACTAAGAGATGGTTTTATGAAAAAACAATAAAATGCATAAACCTTTAATTAATTTTATTAAAAAAGGAAAGAAGAAAATTATTGTTAGTTTCAAAAATGGAAAGTACTATCTTTTATTATTTTTATTATTTTGCCTAGCTATATGTCAAATTTATTGACATATATTTGGTAATCTAAATGAAATGGAGGAATAGCTACAAAAATATACATTGCCCAGATTAACAGAAGAGGAAATAAATTCTTTAAATAGTATCATTTTAGAAAAAGAAATAAAACAAGCTATTAATCAATTCTCTAAGAAAACATCTCCAGAATCAGGTGGATTCACATGTGAATTCTACCAAGCATTAAAAGAACAATTAATTCCAATACTAATCCAATACTAAATTTAAAAAAAAATAAATGAAAGGACTTTGGTAGGAGTCCTTTCCTGATTTTTTTGGAAAGGACTCCTACCAAAGTCCTTTCATTTTATTTTTTTTAAATTATGGCGTTTAATTGATAAAACATATTTACATTGTCCTTTGCACTCATATCTGTTTCAACTTTTTCCTTCACTCCCTCTACCCCCTCTCCTAGATGGCAGGCAGTCTTATACATGTTAAATGTGTTAAAGTATATCTTAGATAAAATATATGTGTGTACAGTGTTAAGTGTGGGTCCATGCCTCGTTTCTGACTAATTTCCAGTTTTCCCAACAGTTTTTGTCAAATAGTGAATTCTTACACCAAAAGTTGGGGTCTTTGGATTTGTCAAACACTAGATTGCTATAATTATTCACTATTTTGTCCTGTGACCCTAACCGATTCCACTGATGAACTAGTCTAGTTCTTAGCCAATACCAAATGGTTTTGGTGACTGCTGCTTTATAATATAGTTTTAGCTCAGGTAGAGCTAGGCTGCCTTCATTTGATTTTTTTTCATTAGTTCCCTTGAATTTCTTGACCATTTTTTCTTCCAAATGAATTTTGTTGTTATTTATTCTAGGTCATTAAAATAGTTTCTTGGGAGTCTGATTGGTATAGCACTAAATAAATAGATTAGGGAGTATTGTCATCTTTATTATATTTGCTCGACCTATCCAAGAGCACTTAATATTTTTTCCAATTGTTTAAATCTGACTTTATTTGTGTGGAAAGGGTTTTGTAATTTTGCTCATATAATTCCTGACTTTTCTTTACCAAAATCCTTTTATGGCGGATATGGCTCTGATACCTAAACCAGAGCAGGTGAAAAGAGAGAAAGAAAATTGTAGACCAATTTCCCTAATAAATATTGATGCAAAAATCTTAAATAACATATTAGCAGAGAGATTACATAAAGTCATCCCCAGAATATCCCCCAATATGATTAAGTAGAATTTATACCAGGAGTGCAGAACTGGTTCACATTAGGAAAATTACTAGCATAATTTGATTATATCAATAACTAAACTAACAAAAATCATATGATTATCTCATAGATGCAGAAAAAAGCATTTGAAAAAATCCAACACTCATTCCTATTAATAACATTAGAGAGGGCAGAGCCAAGATGGAGGAAAAGACATACACTGCATTCTGAGCTCCCTTCTACCCTCACTTACTAATTACCTAATTCAGCCTCAGCAATAGTGCTTGACGGGTAAAACTCATGAATATTGGAAGTACAACAAATTACCAACCAAAGATAACTTGAAAGATCACCAGAAAAGGTCTGTGTTGATGGGCAGGAGGAGGCCAGCGCATGCAGGGAGGCAGAACATGGAGGTTAGCCCATACTGAGTGGACTGGGGTGGGATACAGTCTCTGCAGGTGGAGAATTTGCAGGGAGGACTTTACCATAGGTTGGCTTCTCTGTTTTGATTGCAAAGCAATAGATCAATAGGGAAGTTACACAGAGGCCAAAGGTAGAGAATACCCCAAAACCCCAGAGTTTAACAAGACCTGGCAACAACCACCCAGCACCAGAAGTGACTCAGCGGAGAACACAGTGCGGCTGAACTGCCACAGTCCACAGTGTGGGGTTCTGCCCAGGACAGAGATACTTCCACAGCAGCATGGATGCTCTTCCCAGCCCATTTGGAGGACAGCTACTCTCCATATATCCTTGTTCTATAGAGGAAACTGAGAACTTCCAAGACCTGAAGGCAGACCCTATGGGCTTTTTAAAAAAATAAGTAAAAAGCCAAGCTAACTCAAACTATAGATAGCTTCTATACAGAAAGACCAGATTTCCAACCTTAAGGAGAGTAATAGCAATCAATCTTCAGACAAAATCCCAAAGTGGGATATAACCTGGTCCTCAACACTCAAAGATCTACTAGAAGAAATTACAAAAGATCTTAAAAGAGAGCTAAAAGAAAAATGAATAAAGGAAAGGGAAATTCTGCAAGAGAGTATGGAAAAGACAAATAATTCATTAAAAGAAAGATTTGATAAAGTACAAAAAGAAAACAACTTCCTGAAATGTGAAATTGAAAAGGTAAAATACTCTCAAGCAAACAGAATTAGTGAATTGGAAAAGATAAACAAACCCCAGGAAAGTAGGAGTTTGTGAAATAGAAAAATAAAATAACCTAAAAAAAAAATTAATGAAATGGAAAAAAATCCATAGAGCAAAACAACTCATTTAAAACCTCAATTGGACACATACAAAAAGAAGTAAAAAAAGTTAATGGAGAAAATAACTCAATAAAAATCAGAACTGAACAAATAGAAATGAACGATTGGTTGAGACATCAAGAATCAGTCAAGCAAAACCAAAACAATGAAAAAATAGGAAAAAATCATAAAATATATACTGGGAAAAACAACAGACCTGGAAATTAGGTCTAGCAGAGAGAATCTGAGGATTCTTGAACAGGAATTCCTGAATATTATGATGAAACAAAGAGCCTAGACACTATTTTACAAGAAATCATCAAAGAGAACTGCCCAGATGTAAAAGAATCAGAAGGTAAAATAGGCATTGAAAGAATTCATCAAACACCTTCTAAAAAAGAGACCCCAAAATAAAAAATTCCAAGGGATATTGTGGCTAAATTTCAGAATAATCAGACTATATATATATATATATATATATATATATATATATATATATATATATATATATTACAAGCAGCCAGAAAAAAAAAATTCAAATACTGAGGAGCCACAATAAGGATTACTCAGAATCTAGCAGCTTCCATATTAAAGGGCCTGGAATATGATATTTGATAAGGCAAAAGAACTTGGAATGCAGCCAAGAATAAACTACCCCAGTGAAACTGAGCATTTTCTTCCAGGGAAGAAGATGGATATTCCATGAAAGAGGTGAATTCCATTTATTGCTACTGAAGAAAAATCAGAGATAAACAAAAAATTTGACCTCCAAATATGGAACTCAAGAAAGGCATAAAAGATATAAAAAGAAGTCTTGAGAACTGTATTTCTGTAACAAACATACATAAAGAGTGCATGTATAATTTTATTTTACTGTTATAATATAAAAAGGGAAGGAGAAGTGGAAAGGAGATTGTATCAGAAAAAAAAAAAAGAAAAGGGGAGATAAAAAAGGGAAATTACATCCCACAAAAAGACAAAGGAAACCTATCAGAATTAAGGGAGGGGGAGGAAGATTGTATGAATCTTAATCTCATCAGATTTGGATCAAAGAGAAAATATTAGACATATTTGGTTTACATAGAAATTTATCTTACCTCATTAAAAAGTGAGAGAGGAAAAGGGAAAAGGAAAAGAGTAGGCTAAATAAAAGGGAATACAGAAAAACAAGGGAAAAGTATAAGGAAGGGGGAGGGACTCAAAGGGGATGAGAGGGATTCTAAAGAGGCAAGTGGTGCCCATAAGTTTAATAATGGGGTGAGGAGTAAGAGGGGAAAGAAAAAGAAAAGTATAATCTGGGGATAATAAATTGGTAGAAAATGCAGAATTATTAATTTTAACCATAAATGCAAATGGGATGACCTCTCCTATAAAGTGAAGGCAGATAGCAGACTGGATCAAAAGCCTGAATCCTACAATATTTTGTTTTCAGGAAACACATTTAAAGCAGGGTAATACATACAGAGTAAAGGTAAGAGGCTGGAGAAGAAATTATACTTCGGGTGAAGTCAAAAAAGCAGAGGTAGCCATCCTTATCTCAGATCAAAGCAAAAGCAAAAAATTATCTAATTGAAAGAGATAAGGAAGGAAACTATATCTTGCTAAAGGGTAGCATAGACAATGAAGCGATATCAATACTAAACATATATGCACCAAGTGGTATAGCACCTAAATTCCTACAGGAGAAGTTAAGAGAGTTGCAAGAAGAAATAGAAAGTAAAACCATAATAGTGGGAGATTGCAACCTTGCACTCTCAGAATTAATTAAATCAAACCTCAAAACCAATAAGAAAAAAGTTAAAGAGGTAAATAGAATATTAGAAAAATTAGGTATGGTAAATATTTGGAGAAAAATGAATGGAGACAGAAAGGCATATACTTTCTTCTCAGCAGTTCATGGAACCTATACAAAAGTTGAGCATATATTAAGAAATAAAGACCTCAGAATAAAATGTAGATAGGTAGGAATAATAAATGCATTCTTTTTAGATCAAGATGCAGTAAATATAACATTCAACAAAAAAGTAGGGGTAAATAGACCAAAAATTAATTGGAAACTAAATAATCTCATCCTAAAGAAAGAATAGGTAAAACAGCAAATCATAGACACAATTAATAATTTAATCCAAGAGAATGACAATAATGAGACAATATAACAAAATTTGTGGGATACAGCCAAAGCGTTAATAAGGGGAAATTTTATATCTCTAGAGGCTTACTTGAATAAAATAGAGAAAGAGGAGATCAATGAATTAGACTTGCATTTTAAAAAGCTAGAAAAAGAGCAAATTAAAAACCCCCACTCAAAAACTAAATTTGAAATTCTAAAATTAAAAAGAGAAATTAATAAAATTGAAATTAAAAAACTATTGAATTAATAAATAAAACTAAAAGTTAGTTTTTTTAAACCCAACAAAATAAATAAACCTTTGGTAAATTTGATTAGAAAAAGGAAAGAGGAAAATCAAATTGTTAGTCTTAAAAATGAAAAGGGAGAACTTTCCACCAAAGAAGAGGAAATTAGAGCAATAAATTTGATAACCTAAGTGAAATTTATACTATCTTCAAAAATATAGTCTGACCAGATTAAGAGAGGATGAAGTAAATTGCTTAAATAATCCCATTTCAGAAAATGAAATAGAACAAGCTATTAATCAGTTCCCTAATAAAAATTCCCAGGACTAGATGGATTAACATGTGAATTCTACCAAACATATAAAGAACAATTAACTTCAGTGTTATATAAACTATTTGAAAAAATAGAGAATGAAGGAGTCCTACCAAATTCATTTTATGACACAGACATGGTACTGATACTTAAACTAAGTAGGTTGAAAACAGAGAAAGAAAATTATAGATTAATCTACCTAATGAATATTGATGCTAAAATCTTAAATAAAATATTAGCAAAAAGATTACAGAAAATTATCACCAGGATAATACACCATGACCAAGTAGAATTTATACCAGGAATGCAGGGTTGACCATATCAATAACCAAATTAACAAATACCATATGATCATCTCAATAGATGCAGAAAAAGCATTTGATAAAATTCTTCATCATTCCTATTAAAAACACTTGAATATAGGAGTATAGGAATAAATGGGTTTTTCCTTAAAATAGTCAGTAGCATCTATTTAAAACTGATAGTAAGCATTATATGTAATGGGGATAAACTGGAACGATTCCCAATAAGATCAGGAGTGGACCACGGTTGCCCACTATCACTATTACTATTCAATATTATATTTGAAATGCTAGCTTCAGCAATAAGAGTTGAGAAAGAGATTAAAGGAAATAGAGTAGATAATGAGAAAACCAAAGCATCACTCTTTACAGATGATATGATGGTATACTTAGAGAACCCTAGAGATTCTACCAAAAAGCTATTAGAAATAATCCACACCTTTAGCAAAGTTGCAAGATAAAAAATAAATCCTCATAAAACATCAGCATTCTTATATATCACTTACAAAATCCAATAGTTGGAGATACAAAGAGAAATTCCATTTAAAATAATTGTTGATGGTATAAAATATTTGGGAATTGGAAAGTCAGGAAATGTATGAGCAAAACTACAAAACATTTTCCACAAAAATAAAGTCAGATCTAACCAATGGGAAAATTATTAAGTGCTCTTAGATAGGTCGAGCAAATAGAACAAAGATGACAATACTACTTAAACTAATCTATTTATTTTATTTAGTGCTATGCCAATCAGACTCCCAAAAAACTATTTTAATGACCTAGAAAAAAATAACATCAAAATTCATCTGGAAGAACAAAAGGTCAAGACTTTCAAGGGAACTAATGAAAAAAAAAAATCAAATGAAGGTGGTTTAGCTGTACCAGATCTAAAACTATATTAGAAAGTAGCAGTCAACAAAAATAGTTGGTATTGGCTAAGAAATAGAGTAGTTGATCAATGGAATAGGTTAGGTTCATAGAACAAAATAGTCAATAACTTAATAATCTAGTGTTTGACAAGCCCAAAAACCCCAGCTTTGGGGATAAGAATTCACTGTTTGACAAAAACTTCCAGCAAAATTAAAAATTACGGCAGAACAGCATGAAAGTAGGCATTGACCCACACTTAACACTGTACAACCAAGATAAGGTCAAAATGGGTTCATGATATAGGCATAGAGAATGAGATTTTAAATAAAGTAGAAGAACAATGGATAGTTTACCTCTCAGACCTGTGGAAGAGGCAGGAATTTGTGACCAAAGAAGAAGTAGACATCATTATTTATCACAAAATAGATAACTTTGATTATATCAAATTTAAAATCTTTTGTGCAAACAAAACTAATGCAGACAAGATTAGAAGGGAAGCAATAAATTGAGAAAATAGCTTTACAATCAAAGGTTCTGATAAAGGCCTCATTTCCAAAATATATAGAGAATTAACTCTAATTTATAAGACATCAAGTCATTCTCCAATTTATAAAAGGTCAAAGGATATGAGCAGACAATTTTCTGATGAAGAAAATAGAAACTATTTCTATCCGAAAAGATGCTCCAAATCATTATTAATCAGAGAAATGCTAATTAAGACAACTCTAATATACCACCATACACTTCTCAGATTGGCTAGAATGACAGGAAAGATAATGCTGAATATTAGAGGAGATGTGGGAAAACTGGGACACTGGTGCATTGTTGGTAGAATTGTGAATGAATCCAACCATTCTAGAGAATAATTTGGAGATATGCTCAAAAAGTTACCAAACTGTACACACTCTTTGATCCAGCACTATTACTACTGGTCTTATATCCTAAAGCGATGGTAATGAAGGGAAAAGGACCTGTATATGCAAAAATGTTTGTAGCAGCCCTTTTTGTAGTGACCAGAAACTGGAAATGGAATGTGGATGCCCATCAATTGGAAAATGGCTGAATAAGTTGTGGTATATGAATTTTATGGAATATTATTTTTCTCTAAAAAATGACCAGTAGGATGATTTCAGAAAGGCCTAGAGAGACTTACATGAATTGATGCTGAGTGAAATGAGCAGGACCAAGAGATCATTACATATTTCAACAACAATACTATATAATTATCAATTCTGATGGACATGGCTCTCTTCATCAATGACCTGAACCAAATCAGTTCCATTTGTTCAATAATGAAGAGAACCAGCTACACCCAGTGAAAGAACTTGTGGAAATGAAATGAATCATACATTGGATTTCCAATCCTCTGTTTTTGCCTTCATTTTTTTTTTTCTTTTCCTTTCAAGGTTATGTTTTTACCTTATATTTTAATTTTGTTTATTTATTTTTAAATTTTTCTTGTGTTAGCAAAATCCATTGGAGAAAATAGAGGAAAAAAATTTAGAACAAAAAATAACAATGGAAAAATTAATGGATTTTTCTTAAAATAAAAGTATAATTTAAAAAATAATAAAATATTAAATTAACCAAAGCAAATTTTTTTCTATAAGTTCAGTTTATACAAAATTGAAAATTGACTTTCAAAAAATAAAATAAATAAATAAAAATAATGAAACAAAACATTTAGTAATTATCAAAAGGAAAACAAGGAACTATAGAAACACAACTATACACTTTCCAACAAATAATCCAGATTAATCAACACGTTTTAAAACTCAAAGGGTAGGCAAGAAAAATAAAACAATTCCATTTAAAATTATCCATTTATTTGTGCCATACAATCAAACTAATCAAAATATTACAGATAGAAAAAAATAAAAAAGTTCATCTGGAAAAACAAAAAGTCAAATTTGGGAATTAATGAAAAATACCAATGTGCCTAGCTGTACAGACTAAAACATATTTAAAAGCCAGTGTCATCAAAATAATTTGGACTGACTAAATGGTTTGTCTATCGTAATATTTTAGTTTACTCAAATAGTCAAGTACTAGAGCAATCTAGTTTTGACAGCAAAAGAAATCTAGTTTTTGATAAGTACCTCATTATTTGAGAGAAAAATTTCTGTGAAAATTGGAAATATGAGAAAAACCATGTTAACATAATTCTTATACCAAAAAAGTTGAAAATTCATGAATTTAAAATAAAAGTAATAAAATAAATATTCAAATCTGTAAAGGAAGAATCTAGCCAAGGAAAAACTGGAATATTATGAACACCAAATAACAATTTAAATAATAAAAGGTTTTTAATGGCCATTACAGGATATTGCATGGGTAACTATACATTAACAATGGCAAACCTCTTGTTCCAATTTTTCAACCTCTTACCCCAATCCTAGATGGCAGATACCAAAGATTTAAAAAATATTAAAATTATAAATTAGATACCAATTGTATACATGACCAAAACTTATTTGCTGACAAAAAATCAGACTCTGAAAATATGTACAATTAGCTTGGAAGAGAAATTTCAAAAAAATACAGAATGGTTGAAGATAAAATAAGTTAAAGAATTCAATTAATTTTTAATATCTAAAGTATCTGGCATAGCTAATTCAGTTAATTACTTTCTTTAAAAATAATTTGGAATTAGTTTGACAACAAGAATAGTGGATAAACTGGGAAAAATTTTTGTTGAAAGTATAATGATCTTCCTGGCTGTCATTTCACTCAGCAAGAAATTCGTAAAGTTTTAGCCTTTCTGAAAATTATCTGGGTCTTTCTTAAGACAGTTAATAATAATATTCATATACCAAATTTATTCACCATTCTTCAACTGATGGAATCCATTAGTTTTTATTTTAGCCATACAAAAGGGCTGACAAAATTGTGCAAAGTCCTCCTTCTTTAAATTCTTTGGGTATTCCCAAATAACTCTGGATAAAGGGATGACAGTTTGTAATTTTTAGATAGTTCAAATTACTCTCCAAAATGGTTGGTTCGTTCAAACTCACCAACAATGATTTCAATGTCCGTTTTAATCCTCCAACAATCATCGGTTATTTTTCCTGTTGTTTTTAGCAATGACAGTGGAAGTTGTTTTTGAAGTTGGTCTTATTTCATTTCTCTGATTAAAATGACGGGGTTTTTCATATGGATAGAATGTTCAATTTTTTCATTGAAATTTGTTCTGTTCAACCTTTGACCATTTCAATTGGAAAATGCTTGTTTTTTATAAATTAGGTTAATTCTCTATATATTTTGAATGAGGCCTTTATCAAACCTTGACTGGAAAATTTTTCCCATTTATGTTCCCTTCCTAATCTTGTTGCATTAGTTTTTTTTAAAATTTTCGTTTGTATAATCAATTTTCTATTTTGTGAATAATGACTCTAAGTTCTTTTGGTAAAGATTCCCTTCCAGGTTGGAGGTAACTACCTGTTTCCTCTATTTTTCATAATTTATTTTTTCCTAATGTAGAACCCATTTTGATTTTTGGTGGGTGTTGTTGGATTTGGCCTTAGTTTTGACATTGGTTTATTTTTGTTTTTATTCAAACATAAATTATTTCAAAGCTGGGATTTTGGGTTTGCAAAGACTAGGTTGCTATAAATTTTTTGCTGTTTTTTACCTTTTTTTCCATGTTTTATTGCTTAGCAATAAATGTTTTTTTTGGACTTTTGGTTTTATTTTGTTGGTAAGCTTGCATTTTTGTTTTTATTTTCTTGAAATTTTTTGCCTTTTGGTTTTAAATATTGAACTTTGTTTGTCTTTTTTTTCTAGGTCATTAAATTTGTTTTTTGGGACTTGTTTTGGTATAGGGCTTAATAATAGATTTGTTTAAGGTAATTTGCTGTTTATTATATTTGTCTATTCAAGGATTTTGTTTTAATTGATTAGATGATTTTTTTTTGTGAATAGTGGCTTTTTTGCTCAAAAGTTTCTGTTTTCCTTGGCAGATGGTTCCTAAATATTTTTTAAGTATTTTTAATGATTTCTTTTGCCTGTTTGTTTGTTAGTGTTTTGATGCTGATGACTTTGTGGTTATTTTATTGGGAAACTTTGTGTTGTGTTTATTTTAATAATTTTGAGATTGGGTTTCTTGTAGTACCACAGTATGGAGAGGTGATTTTGTTTTCCTCAAATTGCTATTTTTATTGTATCTTTTCTCAGCTCTTTTGCTAAATGGTTTTTAATTTTACAATATTTGTCGGGATAGTAGGGCTGTTTCTCAGATTTTGGGAGGTTTGCAGTTTGTTCATCATTGATGCATGATGGGTTTGGGATGCTGTGATATAAGGAAAAGTCCATTTTTCCATCCTGTGGTTTTAAGGGAATGGATGTTGGATTTTTTATCAAATGTTTTTTGCTTTGGGAGGATGACAATTGGTTTTGTTAATTTGTTGGATGGTGTTTTTGATGTTTTCTAATATTAAACCTGATTTGGATAAATTTTGGATCTTGTGATTCCTGGAGATGATTTTGTAGTCTTTTGCTAATTTTTTAAGATTTTAGCTCGGGTTGTTCTAGGGAGTGGTTATAATTTTTTTTTGTTTCAGTTTACTGGTTTTAGGTTCGTACATGTTTGTGTTATGAAGGAATTTGGTGGGCTTTCTTTATTTTTCAAATAATTTATATGGCTTGGGCCAAGTGTTTTTAAATGTTTGGTAAATTCAATTTCCATCTGGTTTGGGGTTTTTTTCTTAGGAGTTGTTTAATTGTTTTTTTCTTTTCTGAAATGGGATTTCAAGCTTTCTTTCTTTGGTTAAGTCTTATTTTTTGGAGGTGATTTTCATTGGTTATAAATTTATTGGCATGGGAGTTGGGCAAATAATTTTTTTTTTAATTTCTTTTCTTGGTGGAAAGTTCTCCTTTTTCTTTTTTAAGATAATAATTTCATTTTTTCCTTTTTCTAATGGTTGCAAAGGTTATTTATTTTTTGGCTTTTTATAGGACAAATTTTAGTTTTTTATTATTATAGTTTTTTATTTCATTTTTTTATTTCTTTTAATTTTAATTTCAATTAGTATTTGGATTGGGGGTTTATTGGTCTTTTTTAGTTTTTTTAGTTTGCCATTATAATCTTTTCTTTTTGTTTTTAAGTGTCTAAGGATAAAATTTTATTACCTTTGCTGATCACAATTTTGGTATGATGTTCTCATTGCTTTATTTTGGAGGAATTATTAATTGTATTATAATTTGTGTTACTCAATTTTTCTTTAGATAAGTTTTTGTTTCCTTATTTTTGGTTTATTTCCCTGACTTTATGTTGAATGTAGTTTTTTGATCATGATCTGAAGAAAGCATTTCTATTTCTGCTTTTTGATTTAATTTAGGTTTTATGTCCTAATATTGGTCAATTTTTAATAAGTTCATGAATTGCTGAGAAGAAAGTATATTCTTTCTATTCATTCAATTTTCCAAAGATCCAAATACTAATTTTCTAATATTCTTACTTTTTAATTTTTTCTTATTTGTTTTGTGGTTTGATTTGTTAATTCTGAGAGTGCAAGGTTGAGATCTCCTCTATTACATTTTTGTTGTCTATTTCTTCTTGCAACTTCTTAACTTTCTTTAGGAAGTTGGATATACCACTTGGTGATATATGTTTAATATTGATATTGCTTCGTTGTTATTACCCTTTAGCAGGATGTGTTTCCTTCTATTCTTTTAATTAGATCAATTTTGCTTTTGCTTGATCTGAGATGGGATGGCTACCCTCTTTTTGACTTCACCTGAAGATAATAGATTTTTCTCAGTTTTACCTTTTACTCTATATGTATCTCCTGCTTTAAATGTGTTTTTGTAAACAACATATTGTAGGGTTCTGACTTTTGATCCAGTCTGCTATCTGCCTCCTCTTTTGGGGAGTTCATCCCATTACATTTTACGGTTAGAATTACTAAATCTGTATTTCCTGCCATCCTAATAACCCCAGATTATGCTTTACTTATTCTTCCCTCCCCCAACCCTCTTTCCCCCTTTTAAACTTATGTAGCCCTCTTGTATCACGATACTTATCCTCTTTATAATCCCTCCCTCCCCCTTTGAGTCTTTCCCCCTTCCTTCTCTTATTACTTTTTCTTTTCCCTTTTCCTCTCCCCGTTTTTTAATGGGCGAGAGAGAATTTTTCTATAACAAATGTCAATTATTTTTCTTTGAGCCAACTCTGATGAGGTAAAATTTAAAATGTTCCTCCTCCTTCTAAATTTCCTCAGATATGATAAGTTTCTTTGCTCTTTGTGGGATGTGGTTTCCTCTTTTTCTCTCCTTCCCTTATTCTGCCATCATCCCTTTTCCATATCTATTCCCTTTTTATGTTATATCAGTACAATCAAATTATACATGTATTCTTTGTATATCCACAATAGAATACAATTTCAAGAGTTATTTTTTACTTTTCTGCATCTCTTGAGTTCTATGGTTGAGATCAAATTTTTTGTTTAGTTCTGGTTTTTCTTCAGAAACAAATGGAATTATTTGTTTCATTAAATGTCCATCTTCTTCCTGGAAGAAAATGCTCAGCTTAGTGGGTAGTTTTATTCTTTTGCCATCCAAGTTCTTGTGCTTTTCGGAATATCATATTCCAGGCCCTTCTTTCCTTTAATGTAGAGCCAGCAGATCTTGGGTGATCCTTTTTGGCATTGGTAATTTAAATGGTTTTTTTGGCTGCTTGTAAAATTTTTCCTTAATCTGATAGTTCTGAATTTGGCCACAATATTCCTTGGGGTTTTTATTTTTAGGGTTTCTTTCAGAAGGTGTTTGATGAATTCTTTCAATGCCTATTTTTACCTTCTGATTTTATTACATCTGGGCAGTTCTTTTGATGATTTCTTGTAAAAATAGTATCTAGGTCTTTTTTTCATCATAGTTTTCGGAAAGTCAATAATCCTCGATTATCTCCTAGATCTATTTTTCCAAGTCTGTCCTTTTGTTAGATAATTCATGGTTTTTTCAGTTTGTCATTTTTTTGTTTTTGCTTGATTGATTCTTGCTGTCCAATGAATCATTAGTTTTTATTTGTTTCAGTTCTAATTTTTAAAAATTATTTTCTTCATTAGCTTTTTCTTCTTTCTGTATATGTCAATTGAGTTTTTAAATGTATTGTTTTGGTCTGTGGAATTTTTTTCCATTTCACTAATTTTTTTTTTAGTGAATTATTTTTTTCCAATTACAGATCTACTTTCTTGTGAGTTCTTTGTTTTTTCAATTACAGATTCTACTTTTCTTGGAGTTCTTTGTTTTTCAATTGCAAACCTACTTTCTAGTGAATTTTTATTTTTCAATTCACAATTCTTACTTTCCTGAGATTTTTTTATTTTTTTCAATTACAATTTTGTTTCTGCACTTTCCTGGGAATTTTTACTTTTTCAATTTGTATTTCAGGAAGTTGTTGTTCTTGTGGCTGCTCTTTCCTTTCCCATTTATCTTCTAACTCTCTTTTAGACTTTTAATGGTCTCTTCTATGAAGCATCCTGTAAGGAGGACAGTCTTATGATTTTTTGCTGTTTGAGGTCTCTTCAAGTTTGCTTACCTGCTCTTTTCTGCATAGAAGCTGTCGATCGTTCTTTTTCATCTTTTTATTCATGTTTTAAAGCCTTTAGGTATGTCTCATAGGCAAGGGGTTCCAGCTTCCTCTTCAGAGCAGGGAGAGATGTAAAACCGATTTCTGGCTCGAGGTATGGGTGCTCTGAGTGAGAGTCTTCCTTCCCCAACAGGAAATGGATTCAGACTGCCGAGCTATCGAGTGCCCAGTTGGGCTGAGTGGGTTAGCGTGCCCTCGGCTGGAGACTAAGGTAAAGTGTCACTGCCCCAGGCCGGAGCCTCTTGTGGGACTGTGAGTATTAGCAGCTAACTGCAGACCGCAGACCACTGCAAACTCTGCCCAGCGTCTCTGCCTGATGCAAATTGGCCCTGGAAAAGCTCTATGGCACCAAGCCGAGCCCCCCACTGCACAGATTGGAGGCTAACCCCGGCTGTGTCCTCCTGCCGTGCAGGATCACAGCTGCCCCAAGGAAAAGCCCTGTACTGAGGGTTGGGGCTGCGTGCTTGTGCTGAGATCTGTGCTTTCACTTTCAGTTTGAAACTCTCCTTGGAACCTAATTTCTCTCCCAGTCTGCGCTGATCTCCCCCCTGGCCCCGGAACCAACCTTTTTTTGGCGAGACTGCAGATTTTCTTCGGCCGGTGAGTTGTTCTACTTCTTATCTTTACGAATTGTAGCAGTCAAGACTATTTTTGAGGCTCGATATAATATTGATAGAGAGGGTAAGAGAAGAGCTTAGAAAGTCGCATGTGTCTTCTCCGCCATCTTGGCTCCCCAAAAGGTTTTTTTTAAAGAAACTAATGCAGACAAGATTAGAAGGGAAGCAAGAAATTGGGAAAACATTTTTACATTTAAGGATTCTGATAAAGGTGTCATTTCTAAAATATGTAGAGAATTGACTTAATTTTATAAGAATTAAAGCCATCCTCCAATTGATAAATGGTCAAAAGATATGAACAGACAATTTTCAGAAGAAGAAATTAAAACCATTTCTAGTCATATGAAAAGGTGCTCTAAATCATTATTGATCAGAGAAATGCAAATTAAGACAATTTTGAGGTACCACTACACACCTCTTATATTGGATAAGATGACAGGACAACATAATGAATGTTGGAGGGGATATGGAAAAACTGGGACACTAATATATTGTTGGTGAAACTGTGAACAGATCCAACCATTCTGGAGAACAATATGGAACTATGCCCAAAGGGTTATCAAACTAAGCATACCCTTTGATCCAAGAAATGTTTCTACTGGGCTTATATCTGAAAAAAATCTTAAAGGAGGAAAGGGACCCACATGTGCAAAACTATTTGTGGCAGCCCTTTTTTGTAGTGATTAAAAAACCTGGAAACTGAGTGCATGTCCACCAGTTGGAGAATGGCTGAATAAGGTACATGGATTATGAAATATTATTGTTTTATAAGAAATGATCTGCAGGATGATTTCAGAGTTGCCAGAAGAGACTCATATGAACTAATGCTAAGTGAATTGAGCAGAATCAGGATATCATTGTACATGGCAACAGCAAGGATATATGATAATCAGTTCTGATGGACACTGTTCTTCCCAACAATGAGATGATTCAGGCCAGTTCCAATGATCCTGTGATGAAGAGAGCCATCTACATCCAGAGAGAGGACTGTGGAAACTGAGTGTAGATGACAATGTGGCATTTTCACTTCTTTTGTTGTTATTTGCTTAAATTGTATTTTCTTTCTCATTTTTGATCTGATTTTTCTTGTGCAGCAAGATAATTGCCTATATTCAATTTACATATTTATTTGCCATGTTTAACATATATTGGATTACTTGCCTTCTAGGGAGAGGGTGGGGCAAAGGAGACAAAATTGGAACACAAGGTTTTGAATGGGTCAATGGTGAAAAATTATTCTTGCATATGTTTTGAAAATAAAAAGCTTCAATAAAAAAGAAAATACACATGGACACTGACAATAAACTTATGCAAAATTGAAAAAAAGAATTTAAAAGACTCTCAATATCAGTTAAGGATGAATGATATTCTTAAATACTTATATCCCTTCATTACTGATTTTCACTTATTTTTCTTGTATGTTTCTTTTTCTATTTTGACAGAGAGAGAAACACATAGAGAGAAAAAGAGACACAGAGAGAAGAGAGAGAAAGAGAGAGAGAGAGAGAGAGAGAGAGAGAGAGAGAGAGAGAGAGGTAGATATGGCTCTATTTTATCCAAAACATAGTGATTATGAGATGTTAATACATAGATAAACAATGTTTTTGAAGAGTGTATTTTTAGTTGAAGTTTGAGCAGCTGTCTACTGAAATCCCACCTATTTGAATGTTTGTGTTTTTGTAAAGTAAATTTTACAACTATGAAAGAAGGATAGAGGTATTAAAATAAGAATAATATCATTTGACAAGACAAAAAAGAGGTTTTGATAAATCACCTACTAGGATTGATGTCTGTGAGAATTTCCAATCTCATTAAGGAGAATCAAAAGTAACTAGCCTAAACAAAGACATAAAAGTATCCCCCTAGTCTGCATAATAACCTATATACCTTCTTTTTTGTTTTTAATCATTATTCATTAGTTTTTGCTTTAAAAAAAAAAGGCACGTTCTTTTAAAATGTTAGGTATCTAAAACCAAGTGCAACTTCAAAGTGAAATTACAGTATTGGTTGGTATAGCATAATGTCATAATATTTTCCATACTATTTTCCTTTCCCTTATTAATATAACCATCAGCCTATTAGCTTTAACTGCTGCTAAAGATTAAGCAGATGTCTTCAATGAATACTTCCATCCATAATTACCCCTCTGTTTTTCCTGAGAACTTGAGCTAATTCTGAGCTTACCAATGTATATGAAAAGTTGAAATTATTTCTCCCCAAATGCATTACCTTTTTCTTATCTACATTAAATTCCATCTGTCATTATGTTGCCTAGTCTCTCACTTTGATGAGGTCCTTCTGGAGTTACTCGGAATCTTTGTTAGCTTTTATTTTTTTAAGTAACCTAAACAATCTTACAGCATTTAATAAAAGAACTTAAACAGTTATTACTTTTACCAGTCTTGTCTCTGTATATATTTGTAATTGTTATTACATGTGCATGGTAATTTGTTAAGTATAATGCTTTAGCAATGGTAAAACATTTAAGGGGATACACACAAAGACCTAATAAGAAATAAATGCAAATATGGCAAACTTTTTATAGGCGTTGTACTAAAATTTGAAGTAAATAAATGAATCATTTTCTCTTTGTTTCATGGTTTTGTGTTAAAATTACATGTTGCAGGGGGTGAAGGCAAGGTGGCAGAGAAAAGACAGGGACTTGCCAGAGCTCTCCCCAAACTTCTCCAAATTCCTTAAAACAATGATCCTAAACATGTTTTAGAGTATCAGAACCCACAAAAAAAAGGTATAGTGGAAAAATTTTCAGAAAAAAAGAGCTTAGAAAGTCAACAGGAAAGGTTTATTACACCAGGGCCATCCAATGCAATCTTGGAGCAACCGGCACTAGCATTCTCAAAACTGGCCCTTGCCCAAGCACCAACAAAGGAGGAGCTGGGCTTGCTACTTTTGAATCGGTGGCAACACGGGTGATTTTCAGACCTGTCATTCTACAGACATCAAAGATGATTTAGATGGTTGGCAAGAAAGGTTTGTCTCATTAGGGTGAGAAGTACTTGTGAAATCAGAAAACCAGGGTGGTGGCAGAAATGGAGATAGAGCCAGCAAGGCTGTTTTTAGATAGGTGATTCTTGGCAGTAACCTTACTCCCATTGTTGTCCATGATACCATACTCCAAGCTCTCTGTTCCTTTAATGTAGAAACTGTGGCAACTTCTGGAGGTCATAACTCACACAAAGTAAGGGGGTGAAATTGGACATACAGAGATCTTTTTACTAATTCTGAGGAAGAACTCTGTTGCCTTAGCACACTAGAACTCAAAACCACAATGGAGCATATTCTCCTCACAATTCCAGATAAAAAACCCAGTATCTGTGGTCACTCAAACACACTTCTTGGATCATAATATCTTAGTATTGAAAACTTTCAGATCCCTAGAAAAAATTCTGAAAACAATTGCACAAAACACCTGAAGCTGGGGTATTGCACCCTCAACCTGGAAATAGAAGCCTACTTTAACAAGTTAAAAGCTGTATCAAATCTAAAACGATATTATAAAGCAGCAATCATCAAAAACATTTTGTATTGGCTAAGAAATAAAGTGATAGATAAAGATAGATAGATAAATGGAATAGATGAGATATATATGACATAATAATAAAGGCCTATAGCAATCTAGTATTTGATAAATCCCTAAATTCCAGCTTCAGGAATAAGAACTCACTATTTGACAAAAAATTGCTTGGATAACTGGAAAAATATGTCAGAAACTTGTCATAGACCTACATCTCACACTCCATACCAAAATAAATACATGATTTGGGCAAAAAGGATGATAACATTAGAAGAATAAGACATCATTTACCTATCAGATCTTTGGAAAAGGAAACAATTTATGACAAAAGAAGAACTAGAGAACACCATGAAAGACCAAATGGACAACTTTGATTACATTAAATTAAAAAGATTTTGCATGAACAAAACCAATAGAAACAAGATTAAAAGGGAAGTGAAAAGCTAGGGGAAAAATTTTTATAACCAGTATTTCTGATAAAGGTTTCATTTCCAAAATATAAAAAAATATGTCAAATTTATAAGAATATAAGTTACACCCAAATTGATAAATGGTCAAAGGATATGAACAGACAACTTTCAGATGACAAAAAATAATCTACAATTCTATGGAAAAATTCTCTGAATTACTATTGATTAGAGAAATGTAAATTAAAACAAGTCTGAGGTACCATCTCACACCTCTGAGATTGGCTAAGATGACAAGAAAATATAGCAATAAATGTTGGAGGGGATATGGGAAAACTGGGGCATTAATGCATGGTTGTTGGAGTTGTGAAATGATGCAATCATTCTGGAGAGCAATTTGGAACTGTACCCAAAGAGCTATAAAACCGTGCATACCCTTTGATTCAGACATCCCAGATCAGATACAGATTTTGGGTCTGTATTCCAAGGAAATCGTAAAGGAGGGAAAGGAACTGACATGTGCAAAAATGTTTGTGGCAACCCTTTTTGTGATAGCAAAGAATTAAAAAATGAGCCTGCCAATTGAGGAATGGCTGAACAAGTTGTGGTATATGAAGGTGATGGAATATCTTTGTTCTATAAAAATTGATGAACAAGTTGACTTTAGAAAGTCCTGGAAAGATTTACATGAACTGATGCTGAGAAAAACAAGCAGAACCAAGAATACATTGTAAACAATAACAATAAAAATGTCAGATGATCAACTATTAAAGACTTGGTTTTTCTCAGTAGTTAAGTGATCTACAGTAATCCCATAGACTTGGGACAGAAAATGTCATCTGTATCCAGGAAAAGAACTAAGGTGACTGAAAGAAAATCAGCACATATTATGTTCACTTTTTTCATGCTTTTTCCCTTTTACTCTGATTTTTCTCTTCCAACATGGTTCATAAAGCAATGTGTGTTAAAAATTAGTAAATAAATGGGAAAAAGAAAAACAAACACCATTAAGAGTTGGGATAGTCAGCAAATCACATAAAATTTTTGACTAAAAAAGCTACTATGGTGACAAGAAAAATAAAAACCCTCAAAAAAGATAACAAACTAAAATCACCTCCATCCAAAGCCTCCAAGAAAAATAAGAATTGTTATTAAACCATGGAAGATTTCAAAAGGGATTTTAAAAATCAAATAAGATAGGTAGAGAAAAAAATTGAAGAGAAATGAGCGTGCTCCAAAAGGAAAATAGAAAACAATGTGAAATATCTCATTGAAAAAACAATTAATCTGGAAAATAGAACCAAGAAATATCATTTAAAAATGATTGGTCTGCCTTCAAGTATAATCCAAAAAAGATTCAGGACATTATCTTTCAAGAAATTATCATGAAAACTGTCCTGATATTGTAGAAATAATACGTAAAATATAAATAAATCATTCATTAAATGAATCATTGATCACTTCCCAAAAGAAATCCCAAGATGAAAACTTGCAGGAATATTATAGAAAAACTTTGAAACTCCCATGTCAAGAAGAAAATATTGAAATTATCCATAAAGAAATAATTCAAGTATACTGGAGTCCAGTCAGGATACCACAAATTTTAGCACTTTCTACATTAAAGGAGTATGGTATGATGGATCACAATAGAAGTAGGATTACCACAAAGATCACCTATGTAGAAAAAAAAAGAAAACAAGTGTATTTTTTTTTGGGGGGGAAGGTTGATATTCAATGAAAAAGAGGATTTTCAAGCATTTGTGATGAACAGAGTAGAGCTGAATAGAAAATTTGATTGTCAAATACATGACTCAGGAGAAGCATAAGGACATAATCAAGAAAGGAAAATTATAAATAATATGTTTTATTTGTTTATATTTTTACATCAAAGGATAATGCTTATAACTAATAAGAATGTTCTCATTATGGCATTTAGAAGATATATATATATATATATATATATATATATACACACACACACACAGAGAAGTAAATAGATAGATAGATAGATAGATAGATAAGTAGATAGATAGAAGGCACAGCTATGAGTTGATAGGAAGTATATCTAAAAGTAACG
Organism: Sarcophilus harrisii; assembly: GCF_902635505.1. Lineage (NCBI taxonomy): Eukaryota > Metazoa > Chordata > Mammalia > Dasyuromorphia > Dasyuridae > Sarcophilus > Sarcophilus harrisii. The sequence goes on along the minus strand of NC_045428.1, from coordinate 174,294,000 downwards.
AAATTAAATAAAAATTAGAGTAGGAGAGGAATGTAATGGGAGAAAGAGAAAGGGAAAGGTGAAATAATGTAAATTATCTGCCATAAAAACGTTAGAAAAAGTTTTTACACTGGAGGGGAAGAATGGGGGAAGGAAATAAGGGAACCTGACTCTCATCAGAATTTATTCAAAGAAAAAAGAACATATACACTCAATATCGGTATAGAAGTCTGGAAGAAAAAATAGAGGAGGAGATAAGAGAAGAAGGAAGTGATAGAAGAGGCAGCATATTGGGGTTGCAATGGTCAGAAGAAAACACTTTTGAGGAGACACAGAGGAGAGAGAGAATAGAATGAAAGGGGAAATACAGTTAGCAATTATAAGTGTGAAAATAATGTTAAAACAAGTTTCTATAATAAAAGCTTCTTGGTCAAAAGTGTAGGGAACTGAGTCCAATTAATGAAGCTTAAGAGCCATTCCCCAAAAGATAAATGACTAAAAGGTATGAACAATACCCAAAGATATATATATATATATATATATATATATATATATATATATATGTAGATATAGATAGATAGATAGATAGATATAGATATAGATATATCCTTCGACCCAACAACACAACTACTAGGTATGAATCCCAAAAGAAATTTTAACAAAAGAAAAAGGACCAATATGTACAAAAATAGATCAACTTTTTTCACAGGGCAAAGAATTGGAAATTAAGAGTATGCCCATCAATTGGAAAACAGCTAAATAAACAGGTTTCTGATTATAATATAATATTATTTTTCTTGTTTTCTTATTATAGCTTATTATTTACAAGATGTATACATGGATACTTTTTCAGTATTGACTCTTGCAAAACCTTCTGTTGCAACTTTCTCCCTCCTTCCCTCCCCTAGATGGCAGGTAGAACAATACATGTTGAATATGTTAAAGGCAATATATGTGTACATATTTATACAGTTATCTTGGTGCAGAAGAAAAATTGGATTAGAAATAAGGTAAAAATAATCTGAGAAGGAAAACAAAATTCAAGTGAACAAAATCAGAAGTGGAAATGCTATGTTGTGATCCACACTCATTTACCATAGTTCTTTCACTGGGTGTACCTGATCCTCTTCATTATTGAACAAATCTCATTGAGAGCCATGTCCATCAGAATTGATCATCATATAGTATTGTTGCTGAAGTGTACAAAGATCTCCTGGTCCTGCTCACTTCACTCAGCATCAGTTAATGTAAGTCTCTCCAGGCCTTTCTGAAATCATCCTGCAGGTCATTCTTACTGAATAATAATATTCCATAACATTCATATGCCACAATTTATTCAGCCATTCTCCAAATGGTGGGCATCCATTCAATTTCCAGTTTCTAGCCACTACAAAAAGGGCTGCCACAAACATTTTTGCACATACAGGTCCCTTTCCCTTCTTTAAGATCTCGCCCAGTAGTAACACTGCTGGATTAAAGGATATCCACAGTTTGATAGCTTTTTGAGCATAGTTCCAAATTGCTCTCCAAAATGGTTGAATGCATTCACAATTCCACCAACAACATACCAGAGTCCCAGTATTCCCACATCCCCTCCAACATTCAGCATTATCTTTTCCTGTCATCCTAGCCAATCTGAGAGGTATGTAGTGGTATCTCAAAGTTGTCTTAATTTCCATTTCTCTGATCAATAATGATTTAAAGCATCTTTTCATATGGCTAGAAATAGTTTCCATTTCTTCATCTGAAAATTGTCTGTTCATATCTTTTGACCATTTATCAATTGGAGAATGCTTGATTTCTTATAAATTAGAGTCAATTCTCATATGTTTTAGAATTGAGGGCTTTATCAGAATCTTTGATACTAAAAATGTTTTCCCAGTTTGTTGCATCCCTTCTAATCTTGTCTGAATTAGTTTTGTTTATGCAAAAGTTTTTAATTTGATAAAATAAAATTTTTCTATTTTGTAATCAATAATGATCTCTAGTTCTTCTCTGGTCACAAATTATTTCCTCCTCCATAGTTCTGAGAGGTAAACTATCCTATGTTCTTCTAATTTATTTATAATTTCATTCTTTATGCTTACATCATGAACCCATTTTGACCTTATCTTGGTGTATACGGTTAAGTGTGGGGCAATGTCTAGTTTCTGCCTTACTAATTTTCAATTTTCCCAGCAGTTTTTGTCAAACAGTGAATTCTTATCCCAAAAGCTGGCATCCTTAGGTTTGTCAAACACTAGATTATTATAGTTATAGAATATTTATTTATTTTATGGTTTGATTTATCTAGTTCTGAGAGTGCAAGGTTGCAATTTCCCATTATTATAGTTTTGCTGTCTGTTTCTTCCTGAAGTTCTCTTAACTGCTCCTTTAAGAATTTGGATGTTATACCACTTGTTGCATATATGTTTAATATTGATATTACTTCATTATCTATGCTACCCTTTACCATGATATAGTTTCCTTCCTTATTTTTTTTTAATTAGATCAATCTTTGGTTTTGCTTGATCTGTGATAATGATGGCTACCCATGCTTTTTTTTTTTTAACTTCACCTAAAGCATAATAGATTCTGTTCTAGCTTTTTACCTTTACTTTTTTTGTATGATCCTGATTTAAATGTTTCTTATAAGCAACATATTGTAGAATTCTGGCTTTGGATCCAGTCTGCTATCTGCCTTCACTTTATAGGAGAGTTCATCCCATTTACATTTACAGTTAAAACTACTAATTTTGTATTTCCTGCCATCTTATTATATTTTCTCTTTCTTTCCCCCCTTACCACCTACCCAGTATTTAATTTATAGGCACCACTTGCCTCCTGCAGCTTTCCCTCTTTAGAATCCCTCTCTCCCCCTTAGAGTCCCTCCCCCCCCTTTCCCTTATTATTTCTGTATTCCCTTCTATTTAGCCTACCATTTTCCTTTTCCCTTTTCCTCTCCCACTTTTTAATGAGGTGAGATAAGTTTTTCTGTAAACCAAATATAACTAATATTTTCTCTTTAAGGCAAATCTGATTAGAGTAAGATTCACACAATGTTCTTACCCCTCCCTTAATTCTCTCAGATATGATAGGTTTCCTTTGCCTCTTCATGAGATGTAATTTCCCTCTTTTTACCTCCACTTTTCTAATACAATCCCCTTTCCAATTTTAATTCCCTTTTTTATATTATAGCAGTAAAATCAAATTATTCATGCGCTATAAATCAAATTATGCATGTTCTCTTTATGTGTTGTCATAACAGAAATGCAGTTCTCAAGAGTTCTTTTTATCTTTTTATGCTTCTCTTCAGTCCCATAGTTGGAGGTCAAATGTTTTGTTTAGCTCTGGCTTTTTCGTTGAAAATGAATGGAATTCACCTGTGTCGTTTAATGTCCATCTTCTTTGCTGTAAGAAAATGCTCAGCTTATCTAGGTAATTTATTCTTGCCTGCATTCCAAGTTCTTTTGCCTTACCAAGTATCATATTCCAGGCCCTTTGATCCTTTAATGTGGAAGCTGCTAGATCCTGAGTGGTCCTTATCATGGCTCTTCAGTATGTGAATTCTTTTTTTTTTTTTTTTTTTTTTTTGGCTGTTTGTAATATTTTTTACTTAGTTTGATAGTCCTGAAATTTAGCCACAATATTCCTTGCAGTTTTTATTTTGGGGGTCTCTTTCAAAAGGTGTTTGATGAATTCTTTCAATGCCTATTTTACCTTCTAATTCTATTACATCTGGGCAGTTCTCTTTGATAGTTTCCTGAAAAATAGTGTCTAGGCTCTTTTTTCATCATAGTTTTAAGGGAGCCCAATAATCCTTAGATTATGTCTCCTAGATCTCTTTTCCAGGTCTGTTGCTTTTCCAAGTAGATATTTAACATTTTTTCTATTTTTTTCTTTTTTTCTTTTTTTTTTTTTTCTTTTTGGTTTTGCTTGACTGATTCCTGATGTCTCATTGAATCATTGATTTCCATTTGTTAAGTTCTGATTTTTAATGAGTTGTTTTCTCCATTAACTTTTTTCACTTCTTTTTGTATATGTCCAATTGAGTTTTTAAATGTTGTTTTGATCTATGATTTTTTTTTCCATTTCACATTTTTTTAAACTGAGTTATTTTCTTTTTTCTAATTCACAAATCCTACTTTCCTGGGAGTTCTTTATCTTTTCCAATTCACAAATTCTGTTTCCCTGGGAGTTCTTTACCTTTTCCATTTCACATTACAAGGACTTGTTTTCTTTTTCAAATCGTTCTTTTAATGAGTTATATAATTTTTCCATACTGTCTTACAGAGCTTCTCTTTTCTTTCCCCATTTTTCTTCTAGCTCTCTTTTAATATCTTTTTAAAATTTCTTCCAGGAGAGCCTTGTTTGGTGGGGATCATGTTATATCCCACTTTGGGGTTTTGTCTGGAGACTGTCTGCTATTAGTCTCCTCAGGGTTGGGAAATCTGTTTCTTTCAGTATAGAAGCTCTCTATAGTTACAGCTCCCTTTGATTTTTAATTCATTTTTTTAAAAACCCTTGGGTGTCTGCCTTTAGGGCAAGGTGGTTCCCAGCTTCTTCTAGAATGGGGATGGATGGACAGTGGCTGTCCTCTGAACAGGCTCTGAAATGTGTCCCCATGCTATGGAAGAGCAGCCATTGGTTATGGAAGAGTGGCTGTGCTGCAGCAGAGCAATTGTCCTGGGAAAAGTGGCCACACTGTGTAGTGCAGCTATCCTGTGATTGTGCTGAGTCACTCCCAGTATTGAGTGAGTGTGACCAGGTCCTGTGAAACTGGTGTTTTGTGGTACACTCTACCCTTTTGCATTTGTGTAACTTCTATACTGATCTGCTTTGCAACCAAAGCAGAACAGTCAACCTGTGGTGAGTCCTACCTGCAAATTCTCTGCTCTTGGAGACTACATCCCATCCATCCCATCCCTGCTCCACTCAGCATGTGCTAAGCACAGTGTTCTGCTTCCCTGCCTTCCCTGGCCTACTCGCACCAGATCAAAACAGACATTTTCTGGTGATCTTCCAGATTATCTTCTGCTGGTAATTTGTTGTACTCCCAATATTCATGCATTCTACCAGTCAAGTACTATTACAGAGGATGAATTTTGTAATCCATGACAGAAAGGAGTTTATTTTTTCTAAGCAGTTCATAGAACTTATACAAAAATTGAACAGATCATGTGTTAGGGCATACAAACCTCAAAATCAAATAGAGAAAGGCAGAAATTGCAAATGTGTTTTTTTCAGATTATGATGCAAAAAAAATCACATGCAATATAAGTCCAGGAGAAAATAGACCAAAAAGTAATTGGAAGTAAAGAATGAATGGGTGAAACAATAATCATAGACATCATAATTTCATCCAAGAGAATGACAATAATGAGACAACATACCAAAATTTGTGGGATGCAGCCAAAGGAGTAATAAGGGGAAAATTTATATCTCTAGATGCTTACTTGCATAAAACAGAAAAGAGAAAATCAATGAATTGGGATTGCAACTAAAAAAGCTAGAAAAAGAACAAATTAAAACCCCCAATAAAATACCAAACTTGAAATTCTAAAAATAAAAGGAGAGATCAAAAAACTGAAACTAAAATATGTTATTGAATTAATAAATAAAACTAAAAGTTGATTTTATGAAATCAAATTGTGATTCTCAATAATGAAAAGGGAGAACTTTCAACCAATGAAGAGGAAATTTAACCAATAATTATGAGTTACTTTGCCCAACATTATGCCAATAAATTTGATAACATAAGTGAAATGGAGGAGTGCCATTTTAGAAAAAAGAAACAGAAGAAGTTATTAATCAACTCCTTAAGAAAAAGTCCCCAACACCAGATGAATTTACATGTGAATTCTAGCAAACATTTAAAGAACAATTTACTCCAATACTATATAAACTATTTGAAAAATAGGGAACAAAGGACTCCTACTAAATTCCTTTCATAACACAGACATGGGTACTGATACCTAAACCAGGTAGGTTGAAAACAGAGAAAGAAAATTTTAAACTGATCTCCCTAATGAATATTGATGCAAAAATCTTAAATAAAACATTAGCAAAGAGATTACAGAAAGTCATTCCCAGAGTAATACACTATGACGAAGTAGGATTTATAGCAGCAATTTTGGGCTGGTTCAATGTTAAGAAAACTGTTAGCATAATTGACTATATCAATAACCAAATTAACAAAAAAAAGCATATTATTATCTCAATCAATGCAGAAATTTGATAAAATCTAACATTCATTCCTATTAAAAACACTAGAGAGTATTGGAATTAATGAACTTTTCCTTAAAATAGTCAGTAGCTTCTATTTAAAACCATCAGCAAGCATCATATTTAATGGTGATACACTGGAACCATTCCTAATAAGATTAGGGGTCAAACAAGGTTGCTCACTATCACCATTACTATTCCATATTGATTAGAAATGCTAGCTTTGACAATGAGAAGGAAAAGAGATGAAAGGAATTAGAGTAAGAAGTGAGGAAACCAAATTAGCACTCTTTGCAGTTGATATGATGGTATACTTAGTGAACCCTAGAGAGTCAACTAAAATACTGTTAGAAATAATCCACAACTTAGCCAAGTTGCAAGATACAAAATAAAGCCACATAAATCATCAGCATTTGTATATATCACTAACAGAATTCAACAGGAAAAGCTACAAAGAGAAATTCCATTTAAAATAACTGTGAATAGTACAAAATATTTAGGAATTTATCTACCAAGGGAAAATCAGGAACTATGTAAGCAAAACTACAAAACATTTTCCACACAAATAAAATCAAATCTAAACAATTGGAAAAATATCAACTGCTCTTGGATAGGTCAAGTAAATATAATAAAAATGACAATGGACCTAAAACAATCTATTTCTTTGATGCTATACTAATCAAACTCCCAAAGTTTCTTCTTCATATTGGGGAATTGTAATAAGTATTCACTGACACTGCCTTTGTCAATAAAATTTAAGTCTAATCCACCTGCCACACAACAGATCTCTGTGTATTTGAAGATAGCTATCTTGTCTCCCAGATTAGTTTGAAAACTAAGTCATAAATGCAGAAATTATGATGAAATAGAAATTTAAATGTTTCATTTTCATACAAATGGTATTTACATAGTTTAACTTTCAAACTCTTTGTGATCTTAATCACTCTTCTTTGGACATCTTACTATAATAAATTCTCATTTCAAGATGCATTTATTAAATTCTCATTGTGTGCTAGACACTGTCCTAAATTTTGCATACATTAAAAAAGGCAAAATAACAACCACAAAACTTCCAAAACCCATGATCCTTACTCTTAAGATGATATTTTAATGGGGAAATCAATATGTAAATATCTACATTCATAAATGATATATCATTGTAAATAGATAGTAATTTTAGAATGAATGGATTAGATAGGAGTAGTATGGTGGCAGGGATGAACCAAAAAAAAAAGGATAACTTTGAACTGAGTTTTGAAATAAGCCAGGGAATCTAAGAGTTGGAGGCAAAGAAGGTAATCTTTCTAGGTATATCAAATAATAGAAAAATGCAAATGTTCCATCAGATGAAGTGTTATATGTGAGGAACAACAAATAAGCTAGTGTAGCTGTATTGAATGATTTTATAGGGAGTATAAAATGACTGAAAAGATATAGAGGAATCAAGGTATAAATATTGACTTTAGACCCAATTTGGTTCAAATTTAGACTCTAGATGTTGGCAAAATGCTAGAAGTGGTTGGACTAGTACAGAATACAATGTGACTATTACTTCCCTAGACATTAATTATTTAGGTCTATTAATATCTGAAGTGTTCATTGACCTCTTTGAGTTTCTTGGTGTTCAGTCATTTTTCAGTTGTATCTTCATGTCCCTCTTTGTGGTTTTCTTTTTTTTTTTTAGTAACTTTTTATTGACAGAACCCATGCCAGGGTAATTTTTAACATTATCCCTTGCACTCACTTCTGTTCCGATTTTTCCCCTCCCTCCCGCCACCCCCTCCCCCAGATGGCAAGCAGTCCTATACATGTTATATAGGTCCGGTATATACTAGACACAATATATGTGTGCAGAACCGAACAGTTCTCTTGTTGCACAGGGAGAATGGGATTCAGAAGGTAGAACTAACCTAGGAAGAAAAACAAAAATGCAAAGAGTTTACATTTATTTCCCAGTGTTCTTTCTTTGGGTATAGCTGCTTCTATCCATCACTGATCAATTAAAGCTGAGTTAGATCTTCTCTTTGTCGAAGAAATTCACTTCTGTCAGAATACATCCTCATACAGTATCTTTGTTGAAGTATATAATGATCCCCTGGTTTTGCTCATTTCACTTGGCATCAGTTCGTGTAAGTCTCTCCAAGACTCTCTGTATTCATCCTGCTGGTCATTTCTTACAGAACAATAAGATTCTATAACATTCATATACCACAAAACCCAACCATTCTCCAATTGATGGGCATCTATTCATTTTCCAGGTTCTAGCCACTACAAACAGGACCACCACAAACATTTTGGCTCATACAGGTCCCTTTCCCTTCTTTAGTATCTCTTTGGGGTATATGTCCAGTAGTAGCACTGCTGGATCAAAAGGTATGCACAGTTTGATAACTTTTTGGCATAATTCCAGATTGCTCTCCAGAATGGTTGGATTCGTTCACAACTCCACCAACAATGTATCCTTGTCCCAGTTTTCCCACATCCCCTCCAACATTCATCATTATTTTTTTTCTGAATCTTAGCCATCTTAGCAAATCTGACAGGTGTGCAGTGGTATCTCAGAGTTGTCTTAATTTGCATTTCTCTGATCAATAGTGCTTTGGAACACCCTTTCATATGAGTGGAAATAGTTTCAATTTCATCATCTGAAAATTGTCTGTTCATATCCTTTGACCATTTATCAATTGGAGAATGGCTTGATTTCTTATAAATTAGAGTCAATTCTCTATATATTTTGGAAATGAGGCCTTTATCATAATCTTTAACTGTGAAGATGTTTTCCCAGTTTGTTGTTCCCTTCTAATCTTGTTTATATTAGTTTTTTTTTGTTTTGTACAAAGGCTTTTTAATTTGATGTAATCAAAATTTTCTGTTTTGTCATCAATAATGGTGTCTAGTTCATGTTTGGTCACAAATTTCTTCCTCCTCCACAAGTCTGAGAGATAAACTATCCTATGTTCCTCTAAGGCTTTTTAATTTGATGTAATCAAAATTTTCTATTTTGTGATCAATATGGTCTCTAGTTCATTTTTGGTCACAAATTTCTTCCTCCTCCACAAATCTGAAAGATAAAGTATTGTATATTCCTTTAATTTATTTATAATCTCATTCTTTATGCCTAAATCATGGACCCATTTTGATCTTACCTTGGTATAGGGTGTTACATGTGAATCCATGCCTAATTTCTGCCATACTAATTTCCAGTTATCCAAGCAGTTTTTGTCAAATAATGAATTCTTATCCCAAAAGTTAGGATCTTTGGGGTTGTCAAACACTAGATTGCTATAGTTGACTACTTTGTCTTGTGAACCTAATCTGTTCCACTGATCAACTAATGTATTTCTTAGCCAATACCAAATGGTTTTGGTGACTGCGGCTTTATAATATAGTTTTTGATCAGGTACAGCTAGGCCACCTTCATTTAATTTTTTTTTCATTAATTCCCTTGAGATTCTCGATCTTTTGTTTTTCCATATGAATTGTTATTATTTTTTCTAGATCATTAAAATGTTTTCTTGGAAGTCTGATTGGTATAGCATTAAATAAATAGATTAGTTTAGGGAGTATTGTCATCATTATTATATTCATTCGGCCTATCCAAGAGCACTTAATATTTTCCAATTATTTAAGTCTGACTTTATTTGTGTGGAAAGTTTTTTTTTTTTGTAATTTTGCTCATATAACACCTGACTTTCCTTTGGTAGATACATTCCCAAATATTTTGTGCTGTCGACAGTTGTTTTGAATGGAATTTCTCTTTGTATCTCTTGCTGGTGGATTTTGTTGGTGATGTTGGTGAGGATTTATGGGGATTTATTTTGTATCCTGCAACTTAGCTGAAGTTGTAAATTATCTCTAATAGCTTTTTAGTAGAATCTCTGGGGTTCTCTAAGTATACCATCCTATCATCTGCAATGAGTGATAGTTTGGTTTCCTCATTGCCTACTCTAATTCTTTTAATCTCTTTCCCGACTCATTGCTGAGGCTAGCATTTTTAATACAATATTGAATAATAATGATGATAGTGGGCAACCTTGCTTCACTCCAGATCTTATTGGGAAAGGTTCCAGTTTTTCCCATTGCATATGATGCTTACTGATGGTTTTAAATATATGCTCCTGACTATTTTAAGGAAAAGTCCATTTATTCCTATACTCTCGTGTGTTTTTATTAGGAATGAATGCTGGATTTTATCAAATGCTTTTTCTGCATCTATTGAGATGATCATATGGTTTTTATTAGTTTGGTTATTGATATAGTCAATTATGTTGACTAATAGTTTTCCTAATATTGAACCAGCCCCTGCATTCCTGGTATAAATCCCACTTGGTCATAGTGTATTATCCTGGGGATGATTTTCTGTAATTTTTTTGCTAATATTTTATTTAGGATTTTAGCATCAATATTCATTAGGGAGATTGGTCTATAATTTTCTTTCTCTGTTTTCAACCTACCTGGTTTAGGTATCAGTACCATGTCTGTGTCGTAAAAGGAGTTTGGTAGGACTCTTTCAATCCCTATTTTTTGAAATAGTTTGTATAGCATTGGAGTTAATTGTTCTTTAAATGTATGGTAGAATTAACATGTAAATCCATCTGGTCCTGGGGATTTGTTCTTAGGGAGTTGGTTAATAGCTTGTTCTATTTCTTTTTCTAAAATGGGACAGTTTAGGATATTTACTTCTTCCTCTGTTAATCTGGGCAAGCTATATTTTTGAAGGCATACTTCCATTTCATTTAAGTTGTTGAATTTATTGGCATAAAGTTGGGCAAAGTAATTCCTAATTACTGCTCTAATTTCCTCTTCATTATTGGTAAGTTGTCCCTTTTCATTTTTAAGACTAACAATTTGATTGTCTTCATTCCTTTTTTAAATCAGATTTACTAAGGGTTTGTCTATTTTGTTGCTTTTTTCATAGAACCAACTATTAGTTTTATTAATTAATTCAATAGTTTTTTTTTTTTTTTGCTTTCAATTTTATTGATCTTGCCTTGCATTTTTAGAATTTCAAGTTTAGTGTTTGACTGGGGGTTTTTAATTTGTTCCTTTTCTAGAATTTTTAGTGGCAAACCCAATTCATTCACCTTCTCTTTCTCTATTTTATGCAAATAGACCTCTAGAGATATGAAATTTCCCCTTATTACCACTTTGGCTGCATCCCACACATTTTGCCATGATGTCTCATTATTGTCATTTTCTTGGGGGAAATTATTAATTATGTCTATGATTTGCTGTTTCACCCAATCATTCTTTAGTATGAAATTATTTAGTTTCCAATTATTTTTGGTCTATTTTCCCTTGGCTTTTTGTTGAATGTAATTTTCATTGCATCATGGTCTGAAAAGGATGCATTTACTATTTGTGCCTTACTGCATTTGAGTTTGAGGTTTTTATGTCCTAATATATGGTCAATTTTTTATAGATTCCATGAACTACTGAAAAGAAAGTGTACTCCTTTCTGTCTCCATTTAGTTTTCTCCAGAGATCTATCATATCTAACTTTTCTAGTATTCTATTTACCTCTTTGTGTGGTTTGATTTATCTAATTCTGAGAGTGCAAGGTTGAGATCTCCCACTATTATAGTTTTGCTCTCTATTTCTTCTTGCAGCTCTCTTAATTTCTCTTTTAAGAATTTAGATGCTATACCATTTGGTGCATATATGTTTAATATTGATATTGCTTCATTATTTATGCTATCCTTTAGCAAAATATAGTGCCCTTCCTTATCTCTTTTAATTACATCAGTTTTCGCTTTTGCTTGATCTGATATCAGGATGACCCTGCTTTTTTGATTTCAGCTGAAGCATAGTAGAGTCTGCTCCAACCTTTTACCTTTACTCGGTATGTATCTCCCTGTTTCAGGTGTGTTTCCTGTAAACAACATATTGTAGGATACTGGCTTTTAATCCATTCTGCTAACCTCTTCCTCTTTATGGGGGTTAAAATTTTTATGGTTAAAATTACCAATTCTGTATTACTTGTCATCTTGTTAACCCCTATTTATGCTTTTCTCCCTTTTTCCCCCTTATCTCCCTCCCCAGTATTAAACTTGTGAACACCACTTGCTTCTTACAGCCCTCCCTTTTTAGTATCCTTTCCCCCACTTTAGAGTTCCTCCCCCTATCTTACTCCTTTTGCTCACAGTTTCTGTATTCCCTTCCACTTAGCTTATTCCTCCCATTTTCACTTTTCCCTTCCCAATTTTCAATGAGTTGGAGAAGTTTCATCATAAATTGAATATGTCTAAAATTTTTCTCTTTAAGCCAATTCTGATGGCAGTAAGATGCCCAATATATTTATCCCCATCCATTCTTTCTCTAAGATATATTAAGTTTCCTTTGCCTCTTCTTGAGATGTAGTAACCCCACTTTACCTTTTTCCAAGTACAATGTCCTTTCCACCTCTAGTTTCTAGAACAAGGTATACATGTATTCTTTATACATCTTTATAATGGAAATATAGTTCCCAAGATTTCTTTTTACCTTTTTAAGGTTTCTCTTAAGTTCTATATTTGTAGATCAAAGTTTTTGTTAACTTCTGGTTTTTTCATCAAAAATAGGTGAAATTTGCTTATTTCATTGAATGTCCATCTTCTTCCCTGGAAAAAGATTCTCATTCTGGCGGGGTAAGTTACTTTTGGTTGCATACCGAGTTCCTTAGCCTTTTGGAATATCATATTCCAGGCCCTTCAATCTTTTAATGTGGATGCTGCTAGATCCTGAGTAATCATTATTGTGGCCCCTCTATATTTGAATTGGGTTTTTCTAGCCACTTGCAGTATTTTTTCTTTTATCTGAGGGTTCTGGCATTTGGCCAGTATATTTCTTGGTGTTTTGATTTTAGGATGCCTTTCAGTAGGTGATCGATGAATTCTTTCAATGTCTATTTTACCCTCTGTTTCTATGACTTCTGGGTAGTTCTCTTTGATAATTTTCTGGAATATAGTGTCCAGGCTCTTTTTTTTATCATATTTTTCTGGGAGTCCAATAATTCTCAGATTGTCTCTCCTAGATCTATTTTCCAAGTCTTTTGTTTTCCCAAGATGGTATTTCACTTTTTTTCTCCATTGTTTGATTTTTTTTGGTTTTGCTTGAATGATTCTTGTTGTCTCTTGGAGTCTCAATTCCATTTGTTTGATTCTGATTTTCAATGAAGTATTTTCTTCACTCACTTTTTAAAATATCTTTTTCTAATTGTTTATTGAGTTTTTAAGTGAGTTGTTTTGTTCCATCGAATTTTTTTCCATTTTGCCAATTTTATTTTTTAGAGATCAATTTTCTGTTTCCAGTTTACTAATTCTATTTTTCAATGATTTGATTTCTTTATCCACTCTGTCTTTAAATGAGTGGGATGATTTCTCCAGATTCTCTTGCAAAGCCTCCTTCTCCTTTTCCCATTTTTCTTCTAGCTCTCTTGTGAGAGCCTTTTTTAATTTCTTCTATGAGATTCATCTGTGCTGAGGAACAGATGATCTCCTCCTTTGGGGATTCACCTGGAGACAGTCTGTTTTTAGTCTCCTCAGGGTGTAGAGTCTGTTCTCTATCCATATAGAAGCTGTCAATGGTTAAGGTCCATTTAAATTTTTTGCTCATTTTGTCAGAGAAGAATCAAAGACAAATTAGCAAAGAAAAAAAGAAAAAAAAAAAAACCTAAAAGGAATCTGCTTTCTATTGTGGTCTGGATGGTGTTACTAAGCTTTCTGTACAGACTGTGGGGGGCAGCAGCGAGGCCCTATTAGGACAGAGATGGCTGTGCTACACATGTGCTCTGAGACTCCGAGAGAGTGCTGAGACACTGTGGTGGAGGGGTGGCCAGATCCGGAGAGACTCCAGCTGTTCTGGGTTGTGTTCTTCATCCCCTGTGTTTTTAGCTTCTCTGCTTGTCTGCTGGCTTGCTGCCAGGGCAAAGTATCTAATCCTGTAGTAAAGCTCTCCTCATAGAGATGGCTGAGATCACACCCCACCCCACTCAGGTCTGCTCAGCTCTGAGCTGCCTGCTGTGCTCTTGCTGCTGCCTGACCTCAGCCTGTATCTGATCTAAAACTGTCCCCACCCTTGAACAAAAACAGACCTTTCCTGACGAATTTCAAGGATGTCTTCTCTTGGTAATTATTTGTGGGTTTTTTTTCAGTCAAACATCAATTCAGAGGCTTGTCATGAAAGGAATTCTGAGACAAGTGGCGCTTACACAGCTGTGTGCCTCCTCTCCGCCATCTTGGCTGGAAGTCCCCCTTTGTGGTTTTCTTAACAAAGATAATAGATCTTAATATGATTTATAGATTTAGAGAAGATTTAGAGCAGGGTAAATTTACACAAACAGGGTTAAGTGACTTGCCTAGGGTAAAAAAAAAAAAAAAAAAAAAAAAAACAAAACTAGGATATATCTGAACTCAGATTTGAGCTCAGGAAGATAAGACTTCCTGACTCTAGATCCCATACTCCATGCTCTGTAATACCTACATGGTCTTTCTTTTCAAGCTGCAACAAACTATTTGGGATTGTGACCAATGAGAAATTCTGTTCTTTAACTGAATCACATTTATCCTCAATGCCCCTGAACGAATATTTGCACAACTTGTGTTTTCAACCTAAAATGAAGGATTTAACATTGATTCCTGTCAAAACTATTTTATAAACTGTCTATTCAATTCTCATCTCAAAAAATAGCATTCCTTTACAAATTCATACCACAAGTCAACTTCTCATTTGCAATCCATGATAGGGAACCCTATTATGGTCATTGAATACTTTGGAATAAGTTGGTCAATATTTTTATGTTTTTAAATTTACATTTTTTTAATTTGAATCCAATTATCAGGAGTAGACAAGGAATGGGTCATAATAAAGAAGATATTGCTGGCATGTATATGGATTCCATAGATTATATGTATTTGGGACTCTGAGTTTAAATAGAATACTTCCTACTTATTTAGTTGCCTTCTGTCTCTTTCACAATTCTAAAAAGCCGGCCCCCATACTACAACCTTACCCTGAACTCTAACACTCAGGACTTCAGGCTGATTTCCACCCTCTATTATAACTAAGGGGCAATTCTCATTATATATTTGAAGCTTGAGTTTGGAATGATAGAATCTATTTCATTTTAGATCTCTTATGGACTGGTGTTCCTTTCCCCTATTAATGTATGCATGCAAACACACATACATACACACACATACACACAATTATTTCATGATGTTTATAGCAGTATACTTCATATTTACTTACATATTAATAAATATTTTTGAAATGTGTTATTGCTAGTAGATAACATAATTAATTATCTTTAAGAATTCATAGAGCAATCAATAGAGCCAGACTGTCAAACAAAACTATTTCCCCAAATACCAAAGTCAATGTCACTTCAAGTTAGGTTGAAGTTGACAAATAAAGGAAATAAACTGAAAAATTATGTTATGGCATATTGACTCCTTTTCCTGTGCCAATAAGGTATTAGAGAATGAAATCTGAGTGTTTTCCTCATCTAGTCTTGATTTTTCTTAGGTTTAAAAGGTCCTGTGAAATATTACAAATAATATCAATCAATTCTACTTACTCTCCCAGCCAACATTTAGTGACCATATTGCCAAGCATCTGAACCAAGATTTGAATTGAAGTCTTCTTGACTCAAGTTTATTATGCCTCAGTGGCTCTTACTAAAAAAAAAAAAAAAAAAAAAAAAAAAAAAAAAAAAAAAAAGCAGCTCACTTTATTGTTATCTAATAGCAAATAAGTTAATAGTGAATAAATATTTATTAGGATGAAACATAAAACTCTCCGGCCCCTTCCTACTTTTTTCAGTATTCTAATAACTTGTTTTCCTCTCTCTACTACATGAACCAGTGACTTTTCCTTTCTTGCTATTCTTTCCCAAGATATTTCATCTCAAATCCTAATATTTTCACTGGCTTCTGCCATATCTGGCAATAGACTTTTCTTCATTGCCTCTTGAATTTCCTGATTTCTTTCACTTCTCAGCTAAAAATTCTACCTTCTGTGAGAAACTTTTACCACTTTTCCTTTATCTTAGTGCCTTCCCTCTGTATCATTAGTTCATCCTATATATTGTCATGTTGTCTCTCCTTTTTAATTGTAAGCTCTTCAGGAACAAGGGACTCTTTCTGCCTTTTTTTTATTTCTAGTGCTTAGCACAATGTCTAGCACATAGTAAATGCTTAGTGAATACTTGTTGATTTGTTGAGTAAGCATGTGTTAAACACAGGAGATACAAAGAAAGCTTTAAAACAAGATAGTTTCAGTGCGTGTATTCATTTATGTGATTTATTGTCTGACTTATCTATTCTAAGTTTTTTTTTCTGCTTCTACCAGTATATACATTGGGTAATATATTAAAAGATTAATAACTATTCATATACTTCTCATATGACTACAGTTTGAATCTGGATCCAATTTTCCATCTCCTAGAAAAAATAATTGCAAATTTATATTTGTTGTTGTTGTAGTTGTTTTCTTCTAAGGAAGATATTACATATTCTCTAATACCCCTTTTAAGACATGCTCAGAGGAGCCTCAGCTCTAACTATAACAACCTGGCATAGATTGTGATGAAACTTGTTTACAGTTTCTGTCTATGCAGTAGCTCATAACATTTTAATTTAATGGGATGTGTAGCTCATGTTTCAATTAAAAGTAAAATTATTACATTCTTTAGTTTGTGTGATTTTTTGATAGAATGGTACATTTATATGGTAATTTTTCTAAGATCAACTTTATTTATCGGCAGGAAGCTATTCCAAGATTGTTGTATATTTTCCTCGCCTCTGAAATGTTATCACATTTAATTGCCTGATCTTATTTGGGTTGCAATCATAGTCATTAATTAGTAGGAAGGTGAGGGACAGCATCATATCTAACTATCTGTTATGGCTGCTTTAATGAGGAAAATACCTGCTATCATTTTAAAGGCATCCTGTATACTTCACAAATACCGCTTGCTGCAGCATTCTCATTTAGACTGTGAACATCAAAGGAAATTGATGTCAGGTGTGAACAGAAGCTGTTGACTATATCTGTTGAAGGAACTGTCTGAATGGGAGAGATGAAGGGCACTTTAAAACATTAACAAAACTATAGGTAATTAGTGTAAACTTCAAGGGTTCCATGTGTTTGAGGAATAAAATCGTTATTTATAAATGTGCCCTCATAATACCAACATAGTTTAAAAGGTTTTTATTGTTTTCATTTCTTAGACCTCTGTGCAAGGAATGGATGGATCCAATATGACAATGCAATGAGTAGGAAGAAAAGGAAGCTTGTGCGTGCGTGTGCATGTGGTGTGTGTGTGTGTGTGTGTGTGTGTGTGTGTGTCTAATTTTAAGCAGAATAGAAGATGATGACTTTGAGATGCTTATTTCAGACTTCTTACTTATTTAACTGGATAGAGGAACATGATGATAGGTGCTTCATTCAGAATGTGGATGATGTACAGTCACAACTTCTAGGGTTTGGGGAAATAATTGAAGAGCAGGGGGAATTTTAAGTGGTATTGGTTTTCCCAAGGAATTAAGCTTAGATATTATGCTTGAATAAAGTACAAAGTGCCAGGATAATATTTACACTCCAAACAAGGTATTATAATATATCACATGGGAAATAAGCTTCCTTAAGCAGTGCCAGAATACACATGTAAGCATAATAGACTGCTACAGCTTCCAAGGGTTAGTATGTGCATGTCTTATGGAATTTTCTGTTCAGCAACCCCCTGCTTGCCTGCCAGTGATGTGTCTACATTTGCTTTGGCAAATTGGTTTTACTTTACTAGAAAGAAAATGTGGCAATTGCTTAGTCTCTCAAAGATCATTTGGTACTTTGAGAGATCATTTGGTAGACCTGAGTTCAAAGCCTATCATATATGTAATAGCTGTATCATCTTAGGTGAATTGTTTAACATCTTAGGACATCAATTTCCTCATCTGTAAAATAGGGTTAAAGATAACTTTTCAGGATTAGGGAATAAAAATGAGATAATACTTGTAAAAGTAGTTTTCATAATATAAGGTGATATAGATCACTGCTGGGTGTGCAGAGGATAGAGTACTGGACTGTAACTCGGGAAAAATTGAGTTCAAAGCCTGACTAAGATATATAGTATTTGCATGACATTGATCAAATCACTTAACTTCTGTCTATCTCAGTTTCCTCTTCTGTAAAATTGGAGATAATAGTATTAATATTATAACAACTATTACATTATTGTCAGTTAGAAAATCCATAAACATTTGTTAAGTGCCTACCATGAGCCTGGCCTGTTCTAAATGGTTGAGATACAAAGAAAGACAAAACACAGTCTCTGTTTTGAAGAAGCTGTGTATTGGAAGATACAGCATGCAAAAAAAAAAAAAAAAAAGAATGACTGTGTACAAACAAGCTATACACAGGATAAACTGGAGCTAATCAACATGCATAAAGAACTAAAATTAAGAGGTAGCTAGGTGCCACAGTAAATAGAGCACGATCCCTGGAGTCAGGAAGATTGAGTTCAAATCTGGTCTCAGACACTTAACACTTCCTAGTTCTGTGACCCTAGGCAAGTTAATTAATCCCAATTGCCTCAGCAAAAAAAAAGAAAGGAAGAAAGAAAGAAAGAAAGAAAGAAAGAAAGAAAGAAAGAAAGAAAGAAAGAAAGAAAGAAAGAAAGAAAGAAAAAGAAAAGAATCAGTATTAAGCAGGATTTGGAAAGGCTTAGTGAAGAAGGTGGGATTCTATCTGGAATTTGAAGAAGACCAAAGAACGCAGAGCATAGAGATGAAGAAAAAGATCATTTAGGAGATTAAGTATCTTGTTCAAGGAATAACAAAAATACCAGTGTCACTAGATCACAGATTAAGGGTGATAGAGTTAGCATAACATAAAAGAAGATTGTTATCAAGGCCACCCAGCATCAGATATCAAAATAACTAAGTGGCAAAGAAATTGATTACACTAATGCATCCAAAACCAACACAGTGATTCAACCTCATGGAGAGAAGAAGGCATATGCCCAACTTACAAAAATACGTTGCTTTAGAAGCTGCCAAAAATTGAATCATTTAAACTAAATCTAACTATCCCACTAGGAAGGAAGGAAGGAAGGAAGGAAGGAAGGAAGGAAGGAAGGAAGGAAGGAAGGAAGGAAAGAAAGAAGGAAGAAAGGAAGGAAAAAAAGAAGGAAGCAAGGAAGGAAGGAAGGAAGGAAAGAAGGAAGCAAGCAAGGAAAGAAGGAAGGAAGGAAGGAAGGGGGAAAAAAAAAAAGGACTCCCAGATGACATTGATAAAGATTCAACAAAGTAAACTGAAAAGTCACTGTCCAATTGATAGGAGAATGAAGAGAAAACAGTATCTTGAAAACTTAAAGAGCAGAGAAAAAGGCTAAAAGCCACAAAGAACTCAAAAGAGAAAATAAGATAATTGAGATATTTTGCAAACCCTAAATGTTATTATAATTATTAATTTTTCTATTTTAATTATGGGTGTATTGGATAAAGGTTATTAGATCTGGCAATTAAAAGATTGTTAGTAAGTTTGATGAGAATAATCCTCTTGAATGAATAAATTCCCTTCCATGAGGTCACAGTGGAAAATTTTCTGAACCTGTTTTCTGTCTAGTCACCAGCGCATGATCATATTTAATGAATTATACAATAAAAATTCAAGTATCTTCATCTCTACAATAATGATAACATTTATAGTTTTGTCAGGTCATAGAGGTATTCCCATTTTCCCCCAAAACTACTTTAAAATTTGTTATTTCCTCAATTGCTCATAGTAAGTCAAGCTAAGAAAATGATAATTCCTTAATTTAAGTTATTCTCTTCTTAAATGCCATACCAAAAAATTAAAATTAAAATTTAATTTAAAAAACAAAAAAAAATAAAAAAATAAAAAGTGCCATACCAATCAAACTGCCAAAAATTATTTGATAAAGCTAGAAAAATAATTTTTAAAAATCATCTGGAAAAATAAAAGGTCAAGAATACAAGGCACTTAATGAAAAAAATGCAAAGGAAGGTGACCTAGCAAATATGAGATCTAAAATAATATTTTAAATTTGCAATCATAAAAATGATTTGATATTGGCTAAGATATAGAGTAGTGGATCAGTGAATAGCTTAGGTACACAAGATGTAATTGTCAATGACTATAGATAGTAATCTGTTTGATAAATCCAAAGACTCCAGATTTTGGGAAAAGAAATTACTTTGACAAAAATTGCTGGGAAAACTGGAAAATAGTATGACAGAAACCAACATCACATCCCCAGTACGAAGACAAGATCAAAATGTGTTCATGATTTAAATATAAAAAGTAATATTATAGCAAATTAGAAGAGCAAAAGATAGTTCAACTGACAGATTATTGGAGAAAAGAGGAATTTATGATCAAAGAAGAATTAAAGAATAATATGAAATACAAAATGGATCATTTTTATTATATTAAATTAAAAAGATTTTTCTCAAACAAAGCCTAGGTAGGCATTATTTGAAAGGAAGCAGATATCTGGGAAATAATTTTCACAACTAGTGTTTCTGATAAAGATTTCATTTTTCAAAAATGTAGATAACAGAGTCAAATTTATCAGAATACAAGTCATTCCTCAATTTTTAAATTGTCAAAAGTATATGAACAGACAATTTTCAGATGAAGAAATTAAAGTTATTTATAGTCCTATGAAAAATGTTCTAAATCACTATTAATTAGAGAAATACAAATTCAAATATCTCTGAGGTATCTACTCATACCTATCAAATTGGTTAAGATGTCAGGGGAAAAAAAGGATAAAGGTTAGAGGGAATATAGGAAAATTAGAACACTCATGCAATTTTGGTAGAGTTGTGAACTGATCCAGCCATTCTGGAGAGTAATTTGGAACTTTTCTCAAAGGGCTATAAAACTATGACCCTTTGATCCTGGGATGTCATTACTGGGTCGGTGTCCCAAAGAAATCATAAAAGAGAAGAGCCAAATGTTGGTAGCATCTCTTTTCATAAGTAACAATGAATTGGAAATTGAATCATCAGTTGGGAAATGACTGAATAATTTTGTAATATGAATGTAATATAATATTATTATTCTATAAGAAATGATGAGCAGGCTGATTTAAGAAGAGCCTGAAAAGACTTATATGACTTGATTCTGAGTGAAGTGAGCAGAATTGGGTAAACATTGTACATAGTAACAGCAAGATTATACGATGATAAACTATGATAGATTTAGTTCTTTTCAGCAATACTTTGATCTACGACAATTCTAATAGAGTTGGGATAGAAAATGTCACTCTCATCCAGAGGGAGAACTATGTATACTGAATGAGTATTGGAGTATAATATTTTCACTTTTTTTGTTACTTCCTTTTTCTTTCCCATGTTTTTCCCCTTTTGTTCTGATCTTTCTTTCACAACATGAAAAATATGAAAATATGTTTAAAAACATTATACATGTATAATCTATAATCACATTATTTACTGTCTTGGGGAGGGGGTAGGAAAAATATGGAACTCAAAAAGCTTACAAAAATGAAAGCTAAAAACTATTTTACATCTAATTGGAAAAATAAAATACTATTGTATACTGTAAAAAAAAAAAATCCCCTGATATGCTGTTGCCTTCAGATAAGGCAACTTAAACTTAGAATAAGTTAGTAAGTAGGCTGACAGCCCACCAAGCACTAGATTAAACATGGGAGACACAAAATCAAAACACAATAGTCACTGCTCTTGATGAATTTACGTTCTATTGTTGTTGTTGTCATTTTTATTGTTTTCATTTCAGTTCATCCTTTTTGTCCACTCATAAGTAGGAAATCTATACTACAACAGCATGGAAGAAGACCTAGTATGCAATGCCCATGATCCCTTAAGGAAGAAGGAGATCTCTAGAAGGAAAAGTATTAACTTAATATAAAGTTACTAAATAATTGTATCATAACCATATGCCATTATACATTTAGCCATTTTCCAAAATAATAACCTATTTTTTTTCTATTTTTGCTATTGTAAAACAGATATAAATATTTTGTATATGCATATCTTTCATTTCTTACAGTAAAATACTTTTCCATTTTATACATATGCCTCAGTAGTTTTTTTGTGCCATTTCCCAATTAATGGATAATTACTTCTTACATCTTTTCCCCCCAATCATTAAATTTCTCTTCAGGATCAGGGAATTTCATTTTATTTTGTCTATTCTAGTTAAATTTTCTCTTGACCTACCATAGTCCTCACAATGGTGTGCTCACTTGTTCCTATATTGGATATGTTTTACATCAAACTACTTGTGTTTTCAATTTTTCTTTGTCCATTTCAAATGAATGAAGTTCATCTTCTGCCAGCTCCATTCCACCTTTGTTCCATGTTTGCCCATTCTCATTAAAACTATAAGAAATAGCAAGTTCCACCTTCTTCTTTTTCCTTCTATATCGTAATAATTTTACCTTCTCTTTCTCCATATCCTTAAATGACTGGTTACAGAATCAACCTCTCAAGTTCCCCATGTTTCTTATGTAATTCCATCAATTCATTTTGAAAAAAAAAAGTTATTTTAAAAGTACATTTGAATTCTAACATTATAATGTTATTGCTACATCAGAATTTCTTCTGATTGCTCAAGAGATTTTAGTTTTCCCTCTTGACTCTTCTATTTGTATTAAAAAGTTCTTTAGTCTCTTCCTCAGGAAAAAAGTTTGAAATTATTGTATTCCATTAAAAATCCATTTTCTTCCTGTATGGTTATAGTCAACTTTGGAGGGTAAGTTATTTCTTGTTGCAAGCCTATATATTCGGCCTTTTGGAATCTTGTATTTCCTTTCATTTGTAATAGAAGATTCTAGGTCCCTATGTTCCTGATTGTGATTTCTTCTTATTTGCACTGTTGATTTTTGCATGTCTTTGGAGTATTTGTCTTTGAAGTGGAAATGTTAAATTTTGGTTCTGCCTTTCCGGGGGCTTTTCTTTTTCATAAGAGTGTGGGAGAAGGATTTCTTTAGGAAGTTAGTTGTGAATTCTGTATATTTTTAGTTTGTTTTCTGGTTTTAATATATCTGGGCAGCTTTAATTTTTTGATTTCTTAATATAGAATAAACAAGATTACTTTTTAAATCATGGTTGCCAGGGAGGCTAATGATTCATAAATGATCTCACTTTGGTCTCTTTTCCAGGAGATAGATAGTTAAATAGACAGATAGATAGACAGATATAAATATAAAGATAAAGATAAGGATAAAGATACATACATATACACACAAATTTGATAATTGTACTTTTTGTGTTTTTGGCTTTTATTCTAAGATTTCTGTTTTATCCTGTGGAAGCACCAAGTTCCATTTGGTCTATGATAATTTTCAGGGAATTTATTCAATAGACATGGTTAAGAAATTTATTTGAAGTTATTCATTCTTCTTTTATTTCTTTTCTTCATCCAGAAAAAAAAGTTTCATTGTGACCTTTCTTTGTCTCTTCTAATTCAAAATTTAATTTGAAGCATTACTGCTGGGTAGTTGCCTTTTATGTACCATTTTGTTTTTGTCCTCTGAGGATTCATAACTGAGGAAGTAGCATCCTTTCATTTTCCCAGAGTCTATGCATATAAATGCTTTGATAGAAAAACAAAAGGATGGAAGGAAGGAAGGAAGGAAAGAAGGAGGGAAGGGGGGAAGGAAGGACTGTAGGAGGGAAGGAGGGAGAGGAGAAAGAGAGAGAGAAAGAGAGAGAGAGAAAGAAAAAAGAAAAAAAGAAAGAAAGAAAGAAAGAAGTTGCCTAAGATATCAGGAAGATAATTTATATGCCAAGGAAACATAATATTTGTCACAAGTAGAATTGGCAGAAATTCAGGTCTTTCTTGTTCTCTATCCATTAGGACATATTATCTTTAAAATTCTGAAAAATAAAAAATTTTAAAAGGTTGCTTAATTAAAAGCAGACATTTAAAGTGCTCATAACTTTATTAACCAATCTATAAGTATTTGACCAATTAATATATCTATATTCAGTTAGTTGCTAACTAGAAACTTTTTTCTCCTACATTTCTTTTTGGTCAGCCCACAGGAATAGATGGTGAGTTGACCATTGATCCCCATTCTGTCTGTTCTTCTTTAAGCCAAATAATTTTTCTTCCTTTCATTTGTTTCCAAATTTTTCATCTTGTTAGTAATTTTCCTTTTCCTTTATGTATTCCCCCTTCAGATAAATTGTTATATATATATATATACACATATATATGTATGTATATATATATACACATATATATGTATGTATATATACATATTTATTTATGTATGTATAGATTTATTTTTAAATTTATATTTATATATGTGTGTGTATATGTACATATACATATATATATATATAAATTGTGTTGTAGTACATGTTAGTATAATATTAAATAATATAAATATCTACACTAAAACAAACAAACAAACAAAAAAACCAATTCAAATGATCCCAGGTACACAAAAATATTTAATTTCAACAAAAATAGAAATTGTGAATTAAATTGACCTAGACATAGATGTGATTTTTAAACAAGTTATATCTATAAGATATTTCATAACATAAAATGCATCTTAAATATACCAAATTATGGCTACATAGTTGCATTATACAAAAAGTATGCATGAATATGTACATACATATATTTCCACGTGTCTCTCTATATATATATATATGAATAGTTAGCAACTAACTGAATGTACCATTTTAATAGGGCTCTTTTCCTTTCCAAAGATAAACAATAGAAGAGACCTCCTAATGACTTTCCATGTGTTCATCACAGTACCTGCCTGAATTTGCAGTAATTAAGTAATCTGAAACACTGACTAACCCAGAGAGAAAGCTCTTCCATACTAGTGGTGTCCTTGAAATGTCTTCATCATGGCAAAATCTCTTTCCTTCATCTCAGTGAAAACAACTGTCAATATTATTCTATACCAACTGTATTCTAGTGCAGTTATCATATATTGAAAAGGGTGATCTTAAACCTCCATCCCCTTTCCCTCTTAGAAAAGTAAGGTAGAAATACCCCATAGAAAATACCCAGGAATTCTTATACAAAAAAGAAAAGAAAAGTGGAGGGGACAGGGAGAGTTATGAAGGTAATTCTCTGTAAGAGAGTGGAAAAAAAACAGAGAAGAGATTTTTTTTTCAGAGGTGCCATTTTTAAGGTCAAAAATATAATTAGCATTTGAAAAGATGTGATGATGCACTACCTCTGGGACTACACTGACCAAATTTGTGTCATTTAATGTCAACAGCCATCAGAGAAGGGATGAAATTAATAGAGCCCTGTGTGATGGATAACTCAGCAGGTCTCTGACTAACATGCCAGTATAATGGTCCCCCCAGTTAAGCAATGAAGAACAATGCTGAGATCACTTGTGAGAGGGGGCCATTTGGAAGATATACTTATGGGATTTAATTAGTTTCTAAATTTTGTGATAGCCCTTTTGAAAAATAAAAATACATGTTTTAATTACTAATTGTGGTAGGTAATTTGGGAGGTTGGATGCGGCTGATTTCTTGTCAGCAGCTGGACACTCTTCATGGGCAATGAAGTGTAACTGAATTATAACAAACTACTGAAACTAGAGCTTAGAAAACAAAAATATTTCACCAGAAAGACCTCAGATAGAGAAAACACTTTGTTTAAATCAATAAAGCTTTATTTTATTTTATCTAATAGTTTATTTTTTCATATTTTAAATTTTATTAATAACTTCTGTTTTTATAATTTCTTAATTCCTAAATTTATCCCTCATCTTTCCTACCCAAAGAGCCAGCCCATGTGGCAAAGATAAAAAAACAAAAATAAAACCAAAAACAAATTTAAAAAAGACAGTTCAGTGAAATTAAGAAAACAACAACTAAGTCTGAGAGCAGACAAAATGTCCCTCAAACTCTATCAAAAGAGGAGGATATTTTATCATGTCTTTTTAAGAAACAGATGGTAATTGTATAGCATCCAGTTTCAAGTTTCTCTTGTTTCTGTGGTTGGTGGTGGTAGTAGTCATTCTATTTATATTGTGATCAGTGTGTAGACTGAATGTCTGGTTCTGTTTACTTTACTTTGCATCAATTTACATTTTCCCAAAGTTCATTGAAATTTTCATATTTATGATTCTTACAGTGAAGCAATATTCCATCAGATTCAGATTCTCTAATTGATGAGAACCATTTGTTTTGTGCAATTCTTTGTTATTGTATGAACATTCTTCTATTTAAAACTTTTCTGTTTTTTACTACCTTGAAATATTTTCCAAGTAATGAGATCTTCAATCAATTGATATGAATATTTAATCACTTTTTTACAGTATAGTTCCAAATTGCTTTCCAAGATATTAGTATCAATTTAGATCTAAACCAATAATATGTATGGTAAGTGATATAAATCTTGCCCAAAGGGAAAGAAAATCAGATATATTTTAATAACCTAGGGGGTATATGATTAAGAAATATTAACTAGTCAAAGGAATTTTGATATGCAATATATATAATTTTATTGATAAATTGACCTGCATTGTCAATAAATTTGAAATTATCTTCTGAAATATATTAAGGCATAAGATATTGCTTGCCTTTTGAAATCCTAGATATCTCATAGACAGGGATGGCTAGCATTTATAGTTTAAAAATAAGCTTGCAAGATTAAAGTCAGCTAAGCTGGAATTTAATTCAAAATAAAAATATGTTTATCTTAAAAATTTACAGAGCAACTGTTCTTCCTTTAGTTCAATGTCTATTCAAGTTAATATAGGGAAATCTATGTACCTCTTTCAAGAAATAGTAAAGGAGTCTTTCTAGTTTAAATGTTAAAAGTTTTTCAAAATTTGTTTCATCAATCATCTTATTTCTAGCATTTATAAAATGTAGTTTATATTATTTCTTGTAATTGTACTAAGTTAAGCAAAGTTTGTCCCCAGTATTATATGGTTTTATGCACTATTGGGGAAGAGCAAGGAGGAAGATTTTCTTGTTCTAAACTAGATACATATATGTATGTCTCTGGGTGTGAAAGGCACACATACTAGTATACTATATATGTATATATATGCATTTATATATACATATGCAAATATATTTGTTTAAGGTTGGTTATTAATATTGAACATGACTGTGCCAAATTCAAAAGAAAACTGTCTGATCTATTTTTTTTCTTTTTCAGAAGAAAACCTTTGGCTCTTGGTATACATAACATCAGAACTACTTAGGCTCCTTACTACTGAGTGAGTATAAGTGAAATCAAATGATTTACTCAAAGTTAAACACAACTGTTAAGTTGTGACTTTCTAATTCAGGTCTTCTGAATATTATTGATTTGATGTTAGGATTCTTACAAGGTGTTAAGTAAGTGGAATTGAGGAGTTTAATGGTTAGTGGTTAAATCTAGTTTAGCATTGATTTAATCCTACAACAAATAATGGTTTCCTAGTGATATAATGATTGGTGTATACTCAGTGTGTAAGATACAAGGAGGAGCTGTCAGGGCCAGAAAGGACAAGCCCACTAGAAGTTCTTGGAATCTCAGCCAGGTTTCAATCAAGCAGATTCAGAAGCCAGAAGAGGCAGTTTAAGCTCTTGGAACCAAGACTACAGAAGGCCTCTAAGAAAAAAATTAAAAAAAAAAAAAAAAACTAGCCAAGCCCCAAGTGAAGGAGACAAGACTTTGAAAGAGACAATAAAGGATTTGGACTTTAATCCCTGGCTGCACTTGTGATTACACTGAATTGAAACTAAGGCTGCCCCCAGAAACCACCCAAGAAACCAATTCCCAGAGAAGGTTACATTTTAGAGATGAACATTACAATTTGACCTAGTACTTTTCACAATACTACACTGTCTCTTTTGAATTCTTAGTTAATAAACTCATTTGGCAAGAAGTTGGTGCTAATGAGACTAGTATGCAACTTCTAATTAATATATTTACTTTTTCATAAGGAATAGTTTGGCCTTAGTCAAATAGGTCTTATTCTATCAGTTAGTTCACAAGGACTGCTATTGGTCTTACTCTAATCAGTAAAGTGCATTGTATACAAACCAATCTGCATTGTTAGAAAACATAGTTTAAAAATAGAAAACACAAAACATCATCTTAATGACATTGATCTGGGAGCACCAACTCAAAAAAAAAAAAAACAGAAAATCCTTCAAACCTTCATGCATCAATAATACTATTAAATCCCCTTGACCTTCAATTTCTGAAATTATGCAAAAAGATTTATTGAAGTCTCATATTAACATTATCCAATAGGGATGATATTAAATTAGTATGCCATACTTAAACCATATATATCTTAGCTCCTTTCACCAGTTTACACAGAAACATTTATATTTAAACAATAAGATGTCAGTACTAATTGGCCATGAGTAGGATTAGTATCAGTTCAGATTTTATTTCAATTACAAAGTAAGTTTCTACCTTGCATTTAGGCATGTACTAGGTATGTATTATAGCCTGAAAGGAAGTCTTAACAAAAAAATATAAGATATAGTTCCTGTTCTTTTTTAACTTAAATTATATCTTATATCATATTTTCATGTCTTAACATTTCATAATAGTCTAACTATGCTTATGTTCTGGTTATTTCTTACAGTGTTCTAGAGGAAATATAGAAACTAATATTGCACAGAAAGGGAAGATATTATCTAAGGAAACATATGAGAATAGTATACTTCTGTTATTGGATACAAAATCTAGGGATAAAATTTGAATCCAAAATTCAGATTCTCCGATTTTTCAGATATTCATTTTTCTTTCTCATGATAATTTGTGAAATATAAAGTACAGAAATGCTTTCATATAAAATAAATGAAATTCATTCACATAGTCTATCTGTGTGTCAATACTACTTTTTAAAACTTTTTCAGCACTAAGTAATCCATGGCAAGGAATATATATATAGCAGCAATTAGTAAAGAAACTAAAAGTATACACCCTTGATTCTGTTCCTGCACCAAAATGCATAACATTGGACAGAATAGTGCAAGGGTAGTAAAGAGTTGAAACTCAAGATGAATAGGGAAATGATAAAGGATCACCCTGAATCTGATGATTTTTAATTATTACAAAAGGATGTAATGTTCTCCAGGATACTGAAAGATATTATTGGTTACCTCATTTAAGTTGAGTTTTGAAAAATCTTAGCTTGAAGAAAAGATTCCTGTAGTCCTGTGGAAAGGCAAATCTAATTGATCCAATTTTCAAAACAGCAATCAAGCCAACACACTATCAAGTTGTGAACTTGACATCAATTTCTCAGAAAAATCTAGAATATACTAAAACACATTATTAAAGGTATGTTTGTATACGTATCCAGGAAAAAAGAAAAGCTGCAATTGCAAAAAACCGGTATATCTCTGTTAACAAGTCATGCTAGTTTGAAATCATTTGTTTTGTTTTGTTTTGTTTTTTTTTTATAGGAAATCCACAAATTGTTATATACATAACGCAGATCCTGAGGTCAAGAAAGTATTGGCAAAGTCTTTGCAGCTATTCTTATAGATAGAATGGGGAGATATTAACCATTTGATAGTGCAATTAAAGGGACTAAAAACAAAGCACAGTAATTAATGGAGATAGTGAGGATATGCGCTAACTTTTGGTTGTTGGCAAACAAACAGTATATAGTTTGTACTTTGTGCTTTGTACCATACTGTGTACCACAGTAGGGTGAACCATTAACCATTATGCACAAACTTAATTGCACAAAATGTGTTGCTATTGACATTTAGGTTTAGATGGAGCATTTTAAAATTATATATGCCAGAAGTCAGAACCAAGATGGCAGAGTAAAAGCAGGAACTTGCCCAATTTCTCACCCAAACTTCTCCAAATTTTTTTTAAATGATGGCTCTAAACAAACTTTAGAGCATCAGCACAAACAGATAGACCAAGCAGAATATTTCCAACTGAAGGCAACTTATAAGGTCAGGAGAAAAGATCTGTGACATCAGGCTGAGTCCAACATGCCTGGTGTATGCTGAACCAATGTAGACCTAAACCCAGACCCAAACTTGGACCCAGATTCAGACTCAGCGAGAGCTCTCAATCCAGAGACACCAAAGAAGACTTGAAAAGCAAGCAAAAAAGATCTGTGGAACCAAAGAGGGAGCCCAACATGCAATCTCAGAGCAAATTGTACTGGCCCCACACAGGTTCTTGTCCAGGCTGGACCCCAGCCTCAACTTGTTAATCAATAGCAATGCCGTAGGCTTCTGAAACTTTCAGCTGAAGATTAGGAAGGACTTGGATGGTCAGCAGAGAGGGTCTTCGGCACTACAGTAGGACAGTACTGTCATGCAATCCCAGCACAGCCTTGTCTTGGTCCAAGCCTCCCAGGCCTTAGCTACGGGGAAACCTCTAAATCAGCCTAGACGTCAAAACCTAGGGAGCACTTGGAAAGTCAGCACAGAAGATCTATAGCAACAGGATGGGAGCCTGGCATGCAATCACAATGCAGGCCAGGCCAGCACAGTCCAAGTCCCAATTCAAGCAGCCTCAGGATCAGCAAAGCCGATTCTGTTGCTTTAGCACACAAGATCTCATAGCTACAATGGATCTGGCACACATTTAACATATTCAGGAAAGAAAAGAGTGCTTGTGGTCAGGTTCCTAAATATTGCAAAACTCCCAGCATTTGGGGTTTTCTATTATCTAACAATATTGTAGAACATTACAATGTGCATATTGTGATTATACTTTATTGAGGACAGTGACTGCAACAGATATATGCACATACTGGCCAAATCTGTACATTCACTTCTGAATTGTACCCTCATGGAGATTTTTATTTTTGGTTGCTTTTGTTTTGTTTTTTTAATTGTAGTAAAATTATTTTTGATACACATTGTTTTATGAATCATGTTGGGAGAGAAAAATCAGAGCAAAAGGGAAAAAAAGTCAAGGAAGAGAGAAATAATAGAAAAAAGGAAGTGAACATAGCATGTGTTGATTTACATTCAGAATCCTTAGATCTTTTTCTGAATGGAGATGGCATTTTCTTTTTCATTATTATTATTATAGCTTTTTATTTACAAAACATATGCATAGGTAATTTTTCAACAATGACTTTTGCAAAACCTTCTGTTTCAACTTTTCCTCTCCTTCCCCCCTCCTCTAGAAGGCAGGTAGTCCAGTACATGTTAAATATGTTAAAGTCCATCTTAAATACTATATATATATATATATATATATATATATATATATATATATATACACACACACACACACACATACAGTTATCTTGCTGCACAAGAAAGATCAGATCTAGAAAGAAGGTAAAAAAACCTGAGAAGGAAAACAAAAATGCAAGCAAACAATAACAGAAAGACTAGAAATGCTATGTTGTGGTCCACACTCATTTTCCATAGTTTTTTCTGTGGGTGTAGCTGATTCTCTTCATTACTGAACAATTGTAACTGGTGTGGATCATCTCATTATTGAAGAAAGTCATGCCCATCAGAATTGATCATCAAATAGTATTGTTGTTGAATTGTATAATGATCTCCTGGTTCTGCTCATTTCACGTAGAATCAGTTCTATCTAGAATCTATGTCTCTCCAAGCCTCTCTGTATTCATCTTGCTGGTCTTTTCTTACAGATCAATAATATTCCATAACATTCATATACCACAATTTATTCAACCATTCTCCAATTGATGGGCATCCATTAAATTTCCAGTTTCTAGCCACTACAAAAAGGACTGCCACAAACATTTTTGCATATATTGATCCATTTCCCTTTTCCTTCTTTAAAACCTTTTTGGGACATAAGCCCAGTAGTAACACTGCTAGATCAAAGGGTATGTTTGATAACTTTTTAAACATAGTTCCAATTTGCTTTCCAAAATGGTTGGATCTGTTCACAATTCCACAAACAATGTATCAGTGTCTCAGTTTTCCCACATCACCTCCAATATTTGTCATTATCTTTTGCTTTCATCTTAGACAATCTGAGAGGTGTGTAGTAGTTATCTCAAAGTTGTCTTAATTTGCATTTTTCTGATCAATTTATATTTCATATGACTGCAAATAGCTTCAATTTCTTCACCCAAAAATTGTCTATACATATCTTTTGACCACTTATCAACTGGAGAATGGCATGACTTTTTTTTATAATTTTAGTCAATTCTCTATATATTTTGGAAATGAGGCTTTTATCAGAACCTTTGACTGTAAAAATGTTTTCCCAGTTTATTGCTTCCCTTCTAAGTTTGTCTGCATTAGTTTTGTTTGTATAAAAAACTTTTTAACTTAATAAAATCAAAATTTTCTGTTTTGTGATCAATAGTAATCTCTAGTTCTTCTTTGGTCACAAATTCCTTCCTCTTCCACAGTCTGAGAGGTAAACTATCCTATGTACTTCTAATTTATTTAAAATCTCATTCTCCATCATGAACCCTTTTTGATCTTATCTTGGTATAGGGTGTTAAGTGTGGGTCAATGCATAGTTTCTGCCATACTAATTTCCAATTTTCCCAGCAGTTTTTATCAAATAGTGAATTCTTATCCTCAAAATTGGGGTCTTTGGTTTATTAAACACTAGATTATTAAAGTTATTGACGATTTTGTCCTGTGAATCTAACCTATTCCACTGATCAGCTAGCCTATTTCTTAGCCAATACCAAATGGTTTTGGTGACCCCTGCTTTATAATATAGTTTAAATCTGGTACAGCTAGGCCAACTTCATTTGATTATTTCCATTAGTTCCCTTGAATTTTGTTGTTATTTTTCTACATCCCTAAACTAGTTTCTTGGGAGTTTGATTGGTATAGCACTAAATAAATAGAATAGTATAGGGAGTATTGCCATTTGTATTATATTTGCTCAAACTATCCAAAAGCACTTAATATCTTTCCAACTGTTTAGATCTGACTTTATTTGTTTGGAAAGTGTTTTATAGTTTTGCTCATATAGTTCCTGACTTTCCCTTGGCAGATAGATTCCCAAATATTTTATAATGTCGGCAGCTGTTTTAAATGGAATTTCCCTTTGTATCGCTTGCCATTTTTGTTAGTGAAGTATAAAAATGATGATGATTTATATGGATTTATTTTGTATCCTGCAACTTGGCTAAAGTTGTGGATTATTTCTAATAGCTTTTTAGTAGATTTTGTGGGGTTCTCTAAGTATACTATCATATCATCTGCAAAGAGCAATCATTTGATTTTCTCATTATCTACTCTACTTCCTTTAATCTTTTTTTCATCTCTTATTACCAAAGCTAGCATTTTAATACAATACTGAATAGTAATGATGATAGTGAGCAACCTTGTTTCACTCCTGATCTTATGGCGAATGGTTCCAATTTATCCCCATTACATATGATGCTCACTGATGGGTTTGAAATAGATACTATTGACTATTTTAAGGAAAAGTCCATTTATTACTATTCTCTCTAGTGTTTTTAATAGGAATGGATGTTAGATTTTTCTGTATCTATTGAGGTGATCATATGGTTCTTGTTAATTTTGTTATTGATATAATCAATTATGTTAATAGTTTTCCTAATATTGAAAGAGCCCTGCATTCCTGGTATGAATCCTACTTAGTCATAGTGTATTACCCTGGGAATGACTTTCTGTAATCTCTTTGCTAATATTTTATTTAATATTTTTGCTTCAATATTCATTAGAGAGATTTTCTTTAATTTTCTATAATTTTCTTTCTCTGTTTTTGTCCTACCTGGTTTAGGTATCAGTACTATGTCTGTGTCACAAAAGGAATTTGGTAGGAGTCCTTTGTTCCCTATTTTTTAAAAATAGTTTATCTAGTATTGGAGTAAATTCTTTAAATGTTTTATAGAATTCACATGTAAATCCATCTGATCTTGGGGATTTTTTTTTAAAGAGTTGATTAATAGCTTCTTCTACTTTTTTTCCTAAAATGGCACTATTTAAGTAATGTATTCCCTTTTCTGTTAATCTGGGGAATCTATATTTTTGTAGGTATTCCTCCATTTCAACTTACATTATCAAATTTATTGGCATAAAGTTGGGCAAAGTAACTCATAATTAATGCTGAAATTTCCTCTTGATTGGTTGAAAGTTCTCCCTTTTCATTATTGAGAATGACAATTTGATTTTCCTCTTTCCTTTTCCTAGTAAAATTAAGTAACGGTTTATCTATTGTTGATTTTTTTTCATAAAATCAACTTTTAGTTTTATTTATTAATTCAATACATTTTCCCCTATTTTTCATATAGTTTATATAGCATGAGAGTTAATTATTCTTTAAATGTTTGATAGAATTCACATGTAAATCGATCTGGTCCTGGGGATTTTTTCTTAGAGAGTTGATTAATAGCTTGTTGTATTTATCTTTCTAAAATGGGAATGTTTAAGCAATTTACTTTTTCCCTCTGTTAATCTGGGCAATCTTTATTTTTGAAGTATTCATCCATTTCACTTATGTTATCAAATTTGTTGGCATACATTTGGGCAAGGCAACCTAATTATTGCTCTAATTTCCTTTTCATTAGTGGAAATTTCTCTCTTTTCATTTTTAAAACTAACAATTTGATTTTCTTCTTTCCTTTTTTAAATCAAATTTACCAAAGGTTATTCTATTTTGTTGTTTTTTTTTCATAAAACCAACTCGGTTCTATTTTTTTTTTTTTTTACTTTTAAGTTTATTAATCTCTCCCTTTATTTTTAGAATTTCAAGTTTAGTGTTTGGGTTTTTTTAAGTTGCTCTTTTTCTAGCTTAATTAGTTGCAAGCCTTATTCATTGATCTCCTCATCTGTATTTTATGCAAATAAGTCTCTACAGATAGAAAATGTCCCCTTATTCCTGCTTTGGCTGCATCCCAAAAATTTTGGTATGTTGTCTCATTATTGTCATTCTCATGGAAGAAATAATTAATTATCTATGATTTGTTGGGTTTTAGGATGAGATTATTTACTTTCCAATTATTTTTAGTGTATTTTGCCCTGGCTTTTTCTTGAAGGCAAATTTTACTGCATCATGATATGAAAAGGATGCATTTGTGCCTTTCTGCATTTGAATTTGAGGTTTTTATATTCTAATATATGGTCAATTTTTGTATAAGTTCCATGAACTACCCAGAAGAAAGTGTACTCCTTTCTGTCTCCATTAAGTTTTCTCCAAAGATCTATCATAGTTAACTTGTCTAATGTTCTATTTACCTTTTTAGTTTCTTTCTTATTTATTTTGTGTTTTGATTTATTTAATTCTGAGAGTGCAAGGTTGAGATCTCCCTCTGTTATAGTTTTGCTGTTTATTTCCTCTTCCAGCCCTCTTCACTTCTCCTTTAGGAATTTAGACGATATACCCACTTGATGCATGTATGTTTAGTATTGATATTGATTCATTACCTATGCTACCCTTTAGCAAGACATAGTATCCTTCCTTATCTCTTTTAAATACATCAATTTTTGCTTTTGCCTGATCTGATGTCACAATGGCTAACCCTGCTTTTTACTTCCCCTGAAGCTTAATAGATCCAGCTCCAGTCTTTTTTCTTTACTCTGTATATATCTTCCTGCTTTTAATGTATTTCCTGGAAACAACATATTATAGGACTCTGACTTTTAATCCAGTCTGCTATCCACTTCCACTTTATGGGAATTTCACCCATAAACGCACATTTATGGTTAAAACTACTAATTCTGTATTTCCTGCCAAATTATTATCCCCAGATTATGCTTTTCTCTTTTTTTTTCTCCCTTACCCCCATCCCCAGTATTAAGCTTATGGGTACCATTTTCCTCAGACAGTCCTCCTTTTTAGAATCCCTCTCTCCCCCTTAGAGTCCATCCCCCTTTCCCAAAGCTTTCATCTACTATTTTTATATTCCCTTCTATTTAGCCTACTCCTTCCCTTTTTGCTTTTCCACTCCCCCTTTTTAATGAGGTGGGAGGTTTCTCTTTAAACCAAATATGTGTAATATTTTCTCTTTGAGGCAAATCTGATGAGAGTAAAATTCACACAATGTGCATCCCCCTCCCTTCTTTCCTTGAGATA
Source organism: Sarcophilus harrisii (assembly GCF_902635505.1). Lineage (NCBI taxonomy): Eukaryota > Metazoa > Chordata > Mammalia > Dasyuromorphia > Dasyuridae > Sarcophilus > Sarcophilus harrisii. Next base: position 174,257,844 of record NC_045428.1, on the reverse strand, counting down.
TAATAGGTTTCTTTTGCCTCTTCGTGAGACGTAGTTTCCTTCTTTTTATGTCCATTTTTCCCTTTTTCTGGGACAATCCCCTTTCCATCTCTAGTTCCTTTTTTATGTTTTAACAGTAAAATCAAATTATACTCAAGAGTTCTTTTTTTTTTCCTTTTTATGCTTCTCGGTAAGCCTATTTGGAGATCTTTTTTTGTTGTTGTCATTTAGCTCTTGGTTTTTTCATCAGAAATAAATGGAATTCATCTGTTCCATTGAATGTCCATCTTCTTACCTGGAAGAAAATGCTCAGTTTAGCTGGGTAATTTATTCTTAGCTGTATTCCAAGTTCCTTTGCATTTCAGAATATCAGATTTCAAGCTCATTGAAATGTGGATGCTGATAGATGCTGAGTAATCCTTATTGTGCTCCGCAGTATTTGAATTATTTTTTTTTAGCTGCTTGTAGTTTTTCCTTGGTCTGATCATTCTGGAACTTATCCACAATATTCCTTGGAATTTTAATTTTGGGCTCTCTTTCAGCAAGTGTTTGATGAATTCTTTCAATGGCTATTTTACCTACTGATTCTGTGACATCTGGGCAGTTTTCTTTGATGATTTCCTGAAAAATAGTGTCTAGGTTCTTTTGTTTATCATAATTTTCAGGGAATCCAATAATCTTTAGGTTATCTCTCCTCGTTCTATTTTCCAGGTCTGTTGTTTTCCCATATAGGTATTTAACTTTTTTTTTCTATTTTTTTCATTTTTTTGGTTTTGCTTGACTGATTCTTGATGTCTCCTCAAGTCATTCATTTCCATTTGTTCAGTTTTGATTTTAAATGAATTATTTTCTTCATTTACTTTTTTTAAATTTCTTTTTGTATTTGTCCAATTGAGTTTTTAAATGAGTTGTTTTGTTCTATGGAATTTTTTTGTCCATTTCACTAATTTTTTAAGGAGTTATTTTCTTTTTCCAAGTCACAAATTCTGTTTTTCAGGGAGTTATTGTTTTTCCCACTCTATATTTTAATAAGTTATATGTCTAATGCAGACCCTCTTGCAAGGTTTTCCTTTCCTTTTCCCATTCTTCTTCTAGCTCTCTTTTATGATACTTTTAAATTTCTTTTATGAGAGCCCTGTATGGTGAGGATCAGGTCATATGCTCCTTTGGGACTACATTTGGAGACAATCTGCTTTTAATCTTCTCAGGGTTTGAAATCTCTCTTTCACTATAGAATCTATCTATAGTTAGACCCTGCTTTGCTTTTTTCCTCATAAAAAAAATACTGGTGTCTGCTTTTGGGATTGTGAGGGTTTTCCAAGCTTCCTCAACAGGCAGCAGGAAGTGGCAGCAAAGCAGCAGCAGAACGGCAGCAGTTGCACTGGGATCAACAGCTGTGCTGGGATTGTACTGAGTCATTCCCAGTATTGGGTGAATTTGGCCAGGCCCCATGAGACTCTGGCGGTTTGGGGTATACTCTTTTTTCTCTGTGTTTATGTTGGAAGTTTTATAACTTCTCTGCTGATCTACTGGCTTGTAATCAGAGTAGAGTAGCCAACACTGTGGTTGAGTCCTCCCCCTGCAGATTTTCTGCCCATGGAGACCATACACCCCTGGTCTATTCAGTGTGTGTTGGTTTCCTTGCTTTGCCTGCCTCTGTACCTGTGCCTGCACCTGAAATCTTCCTATGCCCCTTTCTGATCAAAACAGACCTTTTCTGGCAATCTTCGATATTATCTTCTATTGGTAATGTGTTGTACTCCCAATATTCGTGGATTCTGACAATCCAGAACTAATTCAGAGGTTGAATTTCGTAAATAGTTTGAAGGTAATAGGGAAGCTCAGAAAGAAGTGTCTGTCCTCTCTGCCATATTGGCTCCTCCCGGATGATGGCATTTTCTGTCCAAAGTCTATTGGGATTGTTTTGGCTCATTCAACCTCAGAAAAGAACCAAGAACCAAGCCTTTCATAGTTAATCATTGCACATTCTTGTTATTATTGTATTCAATGTATTTCTGATTCTGCTTATTTCTCTCAGCATATGTTCATGTAAATAATTCCATGCCATTCTATAATCAGCTTGTTCATCATTTTTTTTATAAAACAATAACCCCATTCATATACTGCAGTTTGTTCAGCCATTCCCCGGTTGATGAGCATACATTTCTTTTCAAATACTTTTGTTATCACAAAAAGCTGCTACAAACATTTCTTTGCACATTTGGGTTCTTTTCCCTTCTTTATGATTTCCTTAGGATATAAACCCAGCATTGCATGGGTCTTTACCCATGCATTAGTATACCAGTTTTCCCACATCCCCTCCAACATTTATTATTATCTTTTCCAATCATCTTAGCAAATCTGAAAGGTATGTAGTGTACTTCAGAGTTGTCATAGTTTGTATTTCTCTGATCAGTAGTGATTTAGAGCACCTTTTCATGTGATTAGAAATGGCATTAATTTTGTCGTCTGAAAATTTTCTGTTCGTATTCTTTGACCATTTATCAATTGGAGAATGGCTTGTTCTTATACATTTGACATAGTTCTTTATTTTAGAAATGAGAGTTTTATCAGAAATACTGTCTGTAAAGATTTTTTCCTAGCTTTGTATTTCCCTTTTAATCTTGTTTCTGTTGGTTTTGTTTGTGCAAAACCTTTTTTTAATTTAATGTGATCAAAGTTGTCCATATTGCCTTTCATACTGTTCTCTACTTCCTCTTTGGTCATAAGTCCCTCCCTTTGAAAGGGACCCACATGAGTAGTGGCAAAACACTGGAAACTGAGTGGATGCCCATCAGTTGGAGAATGGCTTAATAAGTTATAATATATGAATGTTATGGAATATTGTTCTTCTATAAGATATAATCAGAAGAATGATTTCAAAGAGGCCTGGAGAGATTTACATGAAGTGATCTTAAGTGAAATGAGCAAGACCAGGAAATAATTATGCATGGCAACAGCAAGATTATATCATGGTCAATTGTGATGGATGTGGTTGTCTTCAACAATGAAATGATTCAGGCAAGTTCTAATGGTCTTATCATGAAGAGAGCCTTCTGCACCCAGAGAGTGAACAATGGGAGCTAAATGGGGATGACAACACAGAATTTTCAGTCTTTTTGTTATTTGCTCACATTTTATTTTTTTCTCATTTTTTCCTTTTTTGATCTGAGTTTTCTTGTGTACCATGATATTTATAGATATATGTATAGTAGAATTACATGTTTAGCATTTACTTGATTATTTGTTATCTAAGGGAGGGGAAGAAGGGAAAGAGATGGAAAAAAATTAGAAAACAAGATTTTGGAAGGGTGAATGTTGAAAATGTTGAAAATTATCCATGTATATATTTTGAAGGTAGACATCTTTAACTAAAAAATTAAAAATGAATTCCTACCTTCTGCAAAGACTTGATAGGTAAATTATCACTTGTTCTATTAATTTGTTTATGAGTTCATCCTTTATCCCCAAATCATGCAAAAATTTGACTTTATTTTGGTATGGGGTGTGAGATGTAAGTCTATGCTGAATTTTTGATGTATTATTTTCCAGTTTTCCCAGCAATCTTTGTCAAATAGTGAGTTCTTATTCCAGAAACTGAAGTTTGGAGATTTATCAATACTTGATTGCTGTAGGACTTGGTTATTGTGTCCTGTGAACCTAACCTATACCACTGATTGACTACTCTTTTTCTTAGCCAGTACCAAATGCTTTTGATTAATCCTACTTTGTAATATAGTTTTAGGTTTGGTACAGCTAAGCCACCATCCTTTGCATTTTTGTCTAATAATTCCCTTGTTATTCTTGATCTTTTCTCTTTCCAGATGAATTTTATTATTTGTTCTACTTTTATAAAATAATATTTTGGCAGTTTGATTGGTATGATATTGGATAAGTACACCAGTTTATTCAGTATTGCCATTTTTATTATATTAGCTCAGCCTAGCCATGAACAATTGATATTTTTCCAATTGTTTAAATCTGTTTTTATTTGTGGGAAAGTGTTTTGTGATTGTGTTCATATAGTTCTTAGATTTGTCTTGGCATGCAAACCCCCAAGTATTTTATTTCGTCTATACTAATGTTAAATGGAATTTCTCTTTCTATCTTTTGCTAATGTGCTTTGCCAGTAATATAGGAATGCTGATGACTTGTGTAGATTTATTTTATATCCTAAAACTGTACTAGAGCTGTAAATTGTTTCCAGTAATTTTTTCAATGATTTTCTATGATTCTCTGAATATCATAATATCATCTGCAAAAAGTATATTTTTATTTCCTCATTGCATATTCTAATTCATTTAAATTGTTTTTTTTTTCTTTTACTTATTGCTAAAGCCAGCAATTCTAGTACAATGATGATTAATAGTAGTGGTACTGATCTTACTGATCTTACTGGAAATTTGTTCAACTTATCTCCATTACAAATAATGCTTGCTGTAGGTTTTAGATAGATACTGCTTATTATTTTAAGTAAAGCTTCCTTCATCCCTATATGTAATGTTCTGGTTAGCTTTCTGGAGATCTCAGGATCAGCCTTCATCTTAGCAGAATAATAACCATGAGAATGGTCTGGAATAAAGTCCAAAGTCTTTATTATTTCCTTCACAGTCTGTCTCCTTCATCTGGGGCCCGGCTAGCTTTCTGGAGGTCCTCCAGAATGGGTCTTGGTTTCAGTGGAGGAATGCAGGAAACAGAGAGCCACTACAGGCTGGTCCAAGATGAAATCTCTCTCCTCTCAGTGAAGAAGTGAAGGAGACAGGACAGCCATCATGAGGGTCTTTATTTTCTTTGTCTTTGAATCTGTCTCCCCTCACAGATTTCTTATTATAAGTACAAGAACTCTTTATTATAAGTACATCATGGTGGGTGTCAATCTTATAGAATAGGTTTCAACTTGTAGATCTATACTAACTACTAAGTACATATAAACTAGAGAATCTTTATCTTAATTCTGTAATGGTCTGAAACTCTGAATAGGTGCACTTGAATCAGACAACCAAGCACTTAAGGTTAATTACCCATTGGACAATAACTACTAGTATGTTTGGAATTTCTCTTCTCACAGTTAATGCTAACTCAATGCTTGGGGTTAAGAGAATTATAAGAAGGGATTAGGGAGTGGAGTGAGATGAACCAGAGTCACTTTGGAGGAGGATGAAGAGAAGAGAGGTTGGTAGAGAGTTTTTGGCAGTTTTGTCCGTTCCCCCTTACTTCTCCTCCTAAAGACCAAGAACTTTTGTTTATCCTGACTCTGGCTGATTCTGAGACCTCCAGGGAGCTAATCCAAACTTTACATAATTCCACTGAGTTAACACCTTGTTGTAGGATTAAATCAATCATACTGAACCTTAAGTATATTTCTCCAGAGTTCCTGCCCTTTACAACTATGCTCTCTAATGTTTTTAATAGCAATGCATGCTGTATTTTATCAAAAGCTTTTTCTGCATCTATTGAGTTTATCATATGATTTCTGTTGGTTTCATATTGATATGATCTATTTTGGTGAGAGTTTTATGATACTGAACTAGCCCTGCATTCCTGACATAAAACTTTGTTATAGTGTATTATCATGTGGATAAGTTGCTGTAATGTTTTTGCTGATTTTTTTTTTGTTAATTTTTGCATCAATATACATTAGGGAGATTGGTATATAATTTATTTTTTCTGTTTTGGCTCTTCCTGGTTTAGGTATCAGTGCCATATTTGTGTTGTAGAAGGAATCTGGCAGTACTCCTTTTCCTATTTTTTCAAACAATTTACATACTGCATAGAATTAATTGTTCTTTAAACGTTTGGTAGAATTCATTAAATGTTTGATAAAATACACTTGCAAATCCATTTAACCCTGGACATTTTTTCTTAGGGAGTTCATTAATGACTTGTTCAATTTCTTTTTTTCTAAAATAATACTAAGTATTTTATTTCCTCTTCTGTTAAATTGGACAACTTCAATTTTTGCAAATAGTCATCCATTTTGCTTATATTGTCAGACTTGCTGCCATAAAGTTGTGCAAAATAGCTCCTAATTATTGCTTTAATTTCTTTTTCATTTGTAGTGAGTTCACCCCTTTCATTTCGGATGCTTGGTGATTTATTTATTTATTTTCTTTTTCTAATCAAATTAACCAAAGGTTATCTATTTTGATAGTTTTTTCTCATAAATCCAAATCTTAGTTTTGTTTATTAGTTCAATAGTTTTCTTAATCTCTAATTTATTAAGTCTTTCCTTTGAATTTTAATTGAGAATTTTTAATTTACTCTTTTTCTAGATTTTTTTAGTTGCATGTATAATTCATTTATCTCCTCTTTCTCTATTTTATTTATGTAGATATTTAGAGATATAAAATTTCCCCTAAAAACTGATTTGGCTGCATCCCATACATTTTGGTATATTGTCTCATTATTGTCATTTTCTTGTATGAAATTATGAATTGTTTCTGTGATGTGTTGTATGACCCAATCATTTTTTAGAATTACATTATTTAATTTCCAACTGGTTTTTAATTTATCTTTCCCTGGCCCTTTATGGAATATAATTTTATTGCATTGTGGTCTAAAAAGAAAGCATTTACTATTTCTGCCTTTTTGCATTTGATTGTGAGGTTTTTATCTCCTAATACATTGTCAATTTTTATGTAGCTGCCACATATTGCTGAGAAAAAAAATGTATTCATTTCTGTCCACATTCAATTTTCTCCAAAGGTCTATCATATCCAGGTTTTCTAGGATCCTGTTAACCTTTTTCTTTCTTTCTTGTTTATTATGTGGTTATATTTATCTGATTCTGAAAGGGGGAGGTTGAGGTCCCCCACTAGAATAGTTTTTCTGTCTATTTCTTCCTGTAACTGGCTTAAAATCTTCTCTTGGTGCATACACATTTTGTATCATTTCTATCTCTTTTTTCAAAATATGTATTTTTAAGTTTTGCTTTATCTGAGATCTGAATTGCTACTCCTGCTTTTTTTTTTACTTCAGTTGAAGCATAATAAATTATATTACAGTCTTTTAACTTTACTCTATATGTGTCTCTCTGTGTCAAATGTGTTCATTGTAAACAGCATATTGTAGTGTTTTTTAATCCACTCTGTTATTTGCTTCTGTTTTATGGGAAAGTTCATCCCATTCACATTAACAGTTAAAATTAATTACCAGCTCTGTATTTCCCTCCATCCTATTTTTGACTCTGTATATACTTTTGGTCTCTTTCCCGGTCCTTCGTCCTATTTTTTTTTTGTTCTTTTTTTTTTTTTTTTTACCCACAGCACCCACTACCTTATTTCCTATCACCCCTATCCCTGTTCTTAGTATTGTTTTTTTTTAACCCACTCCATCCACTACCTTATCTTTCCTAGTGTTTCTGCCATATTTTCTATTCTGTCCTTCCCTTTTCTTTTGCTCTTTCTCCTCCTAGTTCTTTAAAGGATTAAATAAATTTCTAAACTATAGTTTACAACCAAAAATTAAGTACCCAAGGAGACTCAGCATCATCTTTCAGGGGAAGAGATGGAATTTCAATGAAATAAGAGATTTTTCAATCATTTCTTTTGAAAAAATAAACAGAACTAAATAGAAATTTTAATCTACAAATACAGGATTCAAGAAAACTATAGAAAAGTTAACAGGGGGGAAATATATATTTAAATGTTAAACTGTTCCAACTCCAGATGGAAAAACAATATCTATAACTCTTGAGAACTTGAGAACAGATGAGATCTGACACTGGAACAAACAATGAGGCGACCTCATATGTACTGAGGGTGTGGTCGCGAATGGACTCCTATCTGATAACATCAAAGAAAAAAGACATTAAGGGGTGGAAAAAGGTCTGTACTGGGAAAAGAGAAAAGGGAAGGTCTAACGGGACAATCAATTCACACCAAGACACACAACAGACCTAAGCAAGGGGGGAAAAGGAAGGGGATGAGCATTGTTGGAAGCTTGAGCTCATCAATTTTGGCTCTAAAAAAACATAACTTATTATTCAGTTGATTTTCATATATTTTGCAAAGATGACTTTGGTAAATTATATTTCATCATCGTCATACAACAGATGCATATTTATTGGTTGAGGATGTTACTGCTGTTGCAGATCTTGAAACAATTTACAAATGCATATTTCAACCTGCTTACTTGGAATTCAAATATCTGAATATTGAGCAATGAAAAGATAAAAAAAAATTCCATTGAAATCACTAATAAGAAAAGGGTCCTTTAGAGATGGCTTTGAACTTATTGCCTACATTCCTAGGGAGATGTGGTATGTAGTAACATTGTTGCCTCCTCCACAGTTTTGTAGATGCTAAACTCACAAATAGCTCAAATATATTAATCTCTTGCTTCTATCAAAAAGAAAAGAATGTAACAATCTTAAAGGTATTTCTGGTTTTGAAATAAAAGGTGTAACAATGGAGCACAACTTTATACTCCTTTACTTAGGAATAAAAAGAGAAATGCCATTAAGGATATTTTATAAATCCTTTTTCAATCCAAGTTTAGGGTTCATAGATTTTTTGTTTGTTTGTTTGTTTGTTTTGTTTTTTTCTGTTTTGTTATCTCTGTGAATGAGATGAACTAGCCTTCTATTTATTTGGCCTCTTGTGTTTTTTTGTTTTGTTTTGTTTTGTTTTTAATGTTAAGTATTTTGCAGATTTATACATGAAAACCTTTCCCTTTAAAAAAAATAGAGAAAAGAAATAGCTAGCAAAAAAAATTCAGAACTTAATGAAGATGAAAGAAGCTGTTTCTGAATGCTGGGAGATCATTTGAATTCAGTTCAATTCAATAGAGCACATATGTATTAAATATGTACTACATACCTGATTATTTCCTCAGTACTACTTGGGATTCAAAAATTAAAAAGTCTCTTCTTAGAAGTTTATATTCTACTGGGATAGAGAGTTTAATCGTGTATATAGATAAATTAATATAATGTAATTTGAGAGTGAGAATAAATGTAGAATAACGTTAAGGGGAGAATATTTTGAAATCAAGGTAAGCTTATTGTAGGAGATGGTACTTGAGAGGAGTCTAAAAGTAAGCTAAACATTAAAGGAAGCATCATCATGGAGGATAAGTTATACCAAGGTTTGGAGTCAGAAAATGTAATTCCAAGTTCAAAAAGTGCAAAGTAGATCTTAGAATTTGTTACTCAAAATTGAAAATGACATTACAGGTAATTGAATCAGAAATGGAGAAAGAAAGACAATGAATATACCTTCCCCCTACCCCCTTGGAGATGTTCTTTGAAAGAAAAAAAGGCATAGGCTAATATTATGATAAGATGATGGGACCAAGTGAAAGTTGTTTTTTGTTTGTTTGTTTGTTTTAAATAATGGAGGGTGTTAGGATTCCAGAATGATGTCAGAGTAGCTCAGAAAACTCCAAGCTGTTCAGATTTCCCTCACAAACAAGACAAAACAGGAAGAATGTAGAGCAGTAAAAATAAATAGGAGTTGGGGCAGAACAATGTTCCTCCTGGCACAATCAGAGAAGATCCAAATAAAAATCCCTGGATGGAGATATGACCTGTGTAAAATGTAAACATCTCCAGGCTATCTTAGCTGAAATGGCAAATAATAAGCCCTGAGGCTGGGGAGTTGAGGTGTAGATTAGGTTGAAGTCAGAGGAACTTTTATTTATTAGAAAATGTGAAGAGTCTGAGGTCTGAAAAGGGAAAAATTGAGGAAACCTCTGCTGATAAGGATACTGGGCTCATGGACATTGATATGACCCTGAGTGAGAAGGAAGAAGTATAGTTCCAGTGAATTCAGAAACAGTGGGGTTTGGACACTGCTAGGTGTGAGCACTTGCAGAAGAGTGGAGTTCTTGGTTTTGTTTCCAGGCAATGAGGAGGACTGAAGGAGAACCTGAGGTCAGACATCATCCCCCCATACCTCAAGACTTAAGATAAATTCTTCAATAATTAGTTGCTACACATACTAATTTAAAAATTGAACAAGCAAAGGAGAAAAAAATCTAACCATTGAAAATTATCATGTGAACAGAGAAGACTGGGGCTTGTCTTAAATGGAGGATATTGAAGAAGGAAAAAAGCCTCTATTACCTCCCAAAATAATATAAAATGATTTTTGTCTGTCAAAAAAATTATAAAAGAACCATAAAAGGATTTTAAAAACTAAATGAGACAAAAACTAACTAAATAAAAATAATCAAAGAAAAACAAAAAGATTAAACAAACAAACAACAACAACAACAAAAGGAAAGCCAATCAGGTAAAAAAGAAATCTAGACTCCTAGGAAGAAAATGGCTCCTTGAAAATTAGAATTGGGCAGGGGAAGCAGTGAATAATAAGTGGCCAAAAATTGACATATAAGAACCAAGTGAAATATAAGGTAAACATGGAAAACTAATTACAAGGGACTCAACAAAGACAAACTGTATACTTTGTACTTGGAAACATAGAAAATAGGTCAAATATTCTCATTAGAAATTGGATATTTTGAAAGAAAGATAGAAAGATTAAGGCATGTATATATATCCACACTTAATTGTAGTCTTCTTTAAGAATGGGAAAAGGAAAAGGAAGTAAAAGAATAAAGTTTAAAAGTACACAGCAAAGAACCAAAAAAAAAAAATCTAAAGGGAAGCAACAGAAAATATATTGACAGCTCTGAACTCAATGGGTAGATTTATTATACAAGCTTTCTTGAAGTAGCAATGCATTGCTTTATATTTTGAATCTTCTCTTATGTTCTATAATGCATGTGACAATATTTTATTTTCTTACCTTGTATTTGTTTTACATTACTTGATCAAAATAGATAATAAATAGAGAGAATCTTGGATATATGTGCATACAAACAATAGAACAACAATAATTTATTAAGCACCTACTAAGTCTCAGGCACTTTGCTATAAACTGAGAATGAAACATGAAATAAGGAAGAAAAAAATTAACTTTTATTAAGCACTGTCACTGCTGGATCAAAGGGCATGCACAATTTTATAGTCCTTTGAGCACAGTTCAAAATTGCTCTCTAGAATGATTGGACCATTTTACAAGTCCACCAACAAGGCATTAGGGCCCCAGTTTTCCCAGATCCCTTCCAATAGTTAACATCTCATTCCGTCATTTTAGCTAATCTAAGACCTCAAAACTGTTTTAATATGCATTTCTCATAATATATTGGCTTTAATGTCATTATCTGAAAATTGTCTGTTCATATTCTATGACTATTCATCAATTGGGGAATGACTTATATTCTTTTAAATCTTACCCAGTTCTTTATATATTTTAGAAAAAAGGTCTTTATCAGAAATACTGGATGTAATTTCCCTTCTCCCCAACTTTCTGCTTTCCTTCTAATCTTGGCTGGCTGCATTATTTTTGTTAGTGCAAAAACTTTTTTGAATATAACATGATCAAAGTTGTCCATTTTGCATTTCTTCTTAGGCTGTAAATTCCTTTCTTCTCCAAAGATATGATTCTATCCTTGTTCTCCCAATTTGTTCATATTGTCACCTTTATGCCTAAATCGTGTACTCTTCCACCTTATTTTGGTAAAGGTGTAAGATACCTATATCTGATACACACACACACACACACACACACATATATATGTGTGTGTGTGTGTGTGTGTGTGTGTGTATATATATATATATATATATATATATATATAAGATACCTATGCTTAATTTTTTACATATTATTTTCCAAATTTCCCAGCAATTATGAAATAGTGAGTTCTTATTCCAGAAGTTGGAATTTGGGGGGGGGGCAATCAAATACTGCACTACTGTAGTCATAATGTCTGTCATCTGTATCTGACCTATTCCACTGATCCACCACTCTATTTCTTAATCAGTACTATAAGGTTTTGATGACTGCTGCTTTATGATAGGGTTTTAGGTTTGTTATTTCTAGGGCACTGTCTTTTATATTTTTTCCATTAATTCATTACCTTGATATTCTTGACCAAATATCATTTTTAACATGAATATTTGTTATCATTTTTTCCTAGATCTATAAAATATTTCTTTTTACAGTTTGCTTAGCATGATGCTGAACAAGAAGACTAATTTAGGTAGAAAAGTCATATTTATTATATAACCTCAGCCCCTCCTCAAGCAATTGATATTTTCCCCAAGTGTTTAGATCTGACTTTATTTATATGAAAAGTATTTTTAATTGTGAGTTTGTCTTGGTAGATAGACACCCCAAACTTTTATTTTATCTACAATTATTTTAAATGAAATTTCTTCTTGCTACTGGGCTTTGTTAGTAACATTTAGAAATGCTGGTGATTTGTATAGATTTATTTTATATCCTGTAACACTGCTAAAGTTGTAATTTTTTTCAATTAGGTTTTTGATTGATTCTCTAAGTTTGGCATCATATTAATTGAAAAGAGCAATAACTTTATATCTTTTTGCCTACTCTCAATCCTTTGAATTCATTTTATTTTCTTATTTCAAAAGTCACGATTTCTAATTCAATATTGAATAGTAGTAATGATAATGGGCAACCTTGTCTCACTCTTGATCTAACTGGAAATGCATCTAGCTTTTCCCTATTACAAATAACACTTGTTTTAGATAAATGCTGCTTATCATTTTAAGGAAAATTCCATTTATTCCTATGCTTTCTGGTGATTTTAATTGGAAAGTGTGCTGAATTTTGTCAAAAGCTTTTTCTGTATCTGTTGAGATTATCATATGATTTCTGTTAGTTTTGCTATTGATATTGTCAATTGTGTCAATAGTTTTTCTTATATTAAACCAGACTTGCATTTCTTATATAAATCTCACATGCTTATAGTGTATTATCTTTTTGATAAGTTTTTATAATATCTTTGCTAATATTTTATTTCAAACTCTTGCATCGATATTCATTAGGGAGATTGGTCTGTAATTTTCTTTCTCTATTTTGATTTCCCCTGGTTTAGATATCAATACCATATTTGTATTATAAAAGCAATTTGGCAGGACTCTTTCTTTATCTGTTTTTCCAAATAGTTTACATAGTATTGGAATTCATTAAATGTTTGGTAAAATACACTTTCAAATACATCACCTCCTGGAGATTTTTCTTAGGAAGTACATTGATACCTTATGCAATTTCTTCTTTCTAAAATGGGGTTAAGTAATTTATTTCCTCTTCAGTTAATCTGGCAATTTATATTTTTGTAAATATTCATAAATTTTAATTAGATTATCAGATTTGTTGCCATGCAATTGGGCAAAATAGCTCCTAAATAGTGCTTTAATTTCTTCTTCATTGGCAGTAAATTGATCTTTTCATTTTTGATGCAAGCAATTGATATTTTTTCTTTCCTTTTTTAATCCAACTAACCAAAGATTTATCTGGGTTTTTTTATTTTTTTCATAAAACTAACTCTTAGTTTTATTATTCTGCTTAATAGTTTTCTTACTTTCTACTTTATTATTACTTTCCTTTGATTTTCAGAATTTCTATTTGGCATTTATTTGGGAGCTTTTAACAGCTTCTTTCTCTACTTGCATTGCATAACCAATTCAGTGTTGTCTTCTTTCTCTAATACATACATATATATATATATATATATATATATATATATATATACACACACACACACACACATATGTATATGTATATATATATATATGTATGTATTCATTATACATATAAGTTATATATGAAATTTCCCTTAAAAACTGCATTGATTGCATCCCATTGGCTTATGTAAATAAATATTTAGGAATTTGGATGCATGTATGTTTAGTATTATATTACTTCATTAACATGGTACCCTTTAATAAGATATGCTTTCCTTCATCTTTTAATTATATTTATTTTTGCTTTTTGCTTGATCTGAGATCAGGATTGCTACCCCTGCTTTTTTTTTTTAACTTCACCTGAAGCATTTTAGATTCTCCTCCAGCATTTTACCTTTACTCTGAATGTAGTGTTTTAAATGTATTTCTTGTGCAGAATATATTGTAGGATTCTGACTTTTAATCCCATCTACTATCTGCTTCTATTCACATTCAAAGTTAAAATGACTAATTCTATGTTTCCTACCACCTTATTTCCCCCAAATTATACTTTTCTCTTTCTTTTCCCGCTTTCCCTCCTCCCCAGTATTTTACTTCTGACCACCACCTCCATCAAGCAGTCTGTCATCCTTTAGAGCTCCTACCCCTTTCTTAGACATTTCCCTACTACTTCTACTTCCTGGGTAACCTGAATTTGGCTTCTTGATATTTATATTGTTTCTTTCTGGCTACTTACAATATTTTCTCCTTAATCTGATAATTCTGAAATTTAGCTATGATATTTCTTTGTGTTTTCATTTGTGGATCTAGTTCAGGAGGTGATAAGTGAATACTTTCAATAGCTACATTACCCTTTGATTTTAGGGCATCTAAGCAAATTTTCTACATTTCCTGAAAGAGAATGAATTATCCATTCATTTTTTTTTTCTCTTTTTTATCTGTCCTAGATCTATTTTCCAGGTTGTTTTTTTCAATGAGATAGTTTACATTTTCTTATATTTTTTCACTTTTGTGGGTTTAGTTTGACTGATTTTTGATGTCTCATTGACTTATTCATTTTCATTTGTTCAATTCTAATTTTTGTGAATTATTTTCTTCAGGTACCTTTTTTGGTTCTTTTTTATATTTGATCAATTGAGTTTTTAAATAAATTGTTTTGTTCAATGGATTTTTTTTCCATTTCACAAATTCTGTTTTTCAAGGAGTTGTTTTTTTTCCAAATTTGTCAAATTTATTTTTTAAGGAGTTACATTCTTTTTTCCATTTCACTAAATCTATTTTATAAGGAGTTTTCTTCTTTTTCCAAATTCTTCTGCAATGTTCTCATTTCCTTTCCTCTTTTTTCTTCTAACTTCCTTTTAAGATCTTTTTGGAATTCTTCCAAAAGAACCTTGTGAGATGGGAACTAATTCATATCATTTTTGGGGGCTTCATCTGTAGATGATTTGCTTTTAATGCACTCAGGGTTTGAAGTCTGTTCTTCTTTTTCTCCAGAAAAACTCTATAGTAAGAGTTTTTTTTTTCTTTTTTGCTCATTTTTTAAAAAATGTTTGAGTTCTGCTTTTAGGGCAAAGGGGAGATTGTCCAAGCTTCCTTTACAGGTGAAGTGGCTGCATTGAGTTGGTGCTACTGACTTCCAGTGCTTGGTAGGTATGGCCAAGTTCCACATTATTCTATGCTTCAGAGACTAATTTTTTGTCTCTTCTATTTGTGTTGGATGTTTCACAACTAATCTGCTGAATTATGGGATTGCAACCAGGACAGAATAGTTAACACTGCTGTAGATTTCTCCTGGTAACTACTTAGCACAGAGGCCCCATACCACCTTGGATGTCTGCATTGCACCTGCACTTGGCCACCTTCCCCCTGCCCCAAACCCAATTAAAACAAACCTTTTATGAAGTTCTTCCGAAATATCTTCTGCTTGAAATTTGTTACACTCCAAATATTTGTGGTTCTGTTACTCCAAAACCAGTTGAAAGGCTTAATTTGGTGTTGATCTGAAGGACATTAGAGAAAGCTCAGATAAAGCCTTATCTCCTCTCCTCCATCTTGGATTTTCCCCAAGATCTCATTTCTAAAATATATAAAGAACTATGTCAAATTTATAAGAATAAAAATCATTCTACAATTGATCAAAGGATATGAAGAGATGATGAATTTTTAATTGATGAAATTATAGTTATTTATATTCATATAAAAATGCTCTGAATTACTATTGATTAAAGAAATGCAAACTAAAACAACCCTGAAGTACCATCTCATACCTCTAAGATTGGCTAAGATGACAGGAAAGGGTAATGATAAATGTTGGAGGGAATTTGGGAAAACTGGAACATTAATGAATTGTTGGTAGAGTTGTGAAATGATCCAACCAATTTGGAAAAGGGCTATAAAACTTTGACCCAGTAGTGCCATTACTGGATCTGTATCCCAAGGAAATGAAAAGGACCCACAAATGGAAAAATGTTTGCAGCAGCTCTTTTTGTGGTTGCAAAGAAGTGGAAATTTAATAGATGCTCATCACTTGGGGAATGGCTAAACAAGTAGGTATATGAAGATAATGGAATATTATTGCTGTATAAGAAATGATGAACAAGCTGATTTTAGAAAGACTTGGAAAGATTTACATGAATCGTTCCTGAGTGAAAGAAATAGAATCAGGAATACATTATACACAATAACAGCAAAGATGTGTGATGATCAACTATGAAAGAATTGGTTCTTCTCAGTGGATCAGTGATCCTAAGCAATCTTGATAGACTTTGGACAGAAAATGCCATCTGCATCTAGAGAAAGAACTAAAGTGACTGAATGTAAATCAATACATGCTACCTTCCCTTTTTTCTGTTTTTTTTTTAAATCTCTCCTATGTTTTTTCCCTTTTGCTCTGATTTTTCTCTCCCAACATAATTCATAAAGTAATGTTTATTAAAAATAAAAAATTGCATTTTTTTAAATTAAAAGAAAATGAGCTAAAGTACATAGGAGTAGAAAAGTACATTTAGTTTTTGTACAGTTAATGGAGTATTGTATTTGAAATCAAGAAGACATGGTACAATTATTGCTTTAAATGCTATGTCATCCTAGGCAAAATATAATCTCCCCAGGTGTCCATTTCTTCATCTAATATCTATAAAAGTAGTGAGTTTGGCTTTACAATGTCTAAGGTTCCCTCTGGCTCTAATTCTATAATTGTATGACCAGACTACATTATTAATATATTTGTCTATGGACAGGTAATTAGCAATTTAATATTTGTTTCTAAAATACCTAAACTGTGTTTTAGAAATTGATCATAGACTGATAAATATGAAAGATGTGGAAAGAAGTGAAAATAATCTTGAATGAGATAAACAGAATATTAAAGGTACATTGCCTATCCCCATTCCTTTCAACACTGTAAAAAAAAAAAAAAAAGAACGTTTAAGAGACAGAAGGGGAATTATTTTTAAATGAAAAAAAAATTTACAAAGGAGGATCTCATCATTTAAAAAAAAACAAAACCTCTTTGCATTTATTTAAATACTTTTAATTTGACCACTGGGTGTATTTACCCAGTCAGCTTTTTTTTTTTTTTCTTTTTTAATCTACTAAGAATTTGCTTGAAGAGAAAGACAAAAAAGCCCCTGTAGGTCAAGTCTCACTGAGAGAATGCCAAATGTCTTTGTGTCCAGTTATTTATGGTTTCAGATAATTGTACAGAAAATATCAAATTTGCATAGTGTGATTATTGCTGATTATTTATCTAGCAGTCAAAATGTTTCAATGGTTCCTAGGATGACAGATTGACAAGTACTTAAAACTCATTCATTTTATGAAATTTGCATGTAATTAGGCAATAATGAAGGGGATGTTTGTGGACAGTGGATTATTCTACAATATGCTGGAAATGATTCAAATGTTTGACAAAGTGTTAACATTATCTTCAGTTTCAACCAAGTCTTGAATATTTGGCTCAAAAATCAATGGAAGAATGAATTGAATTGGGAAGAATTGGAAAATATATCAGTAGAGTAAAATACATTTGGGGGGTCTTTTCCCACTAATTTATGCATCACGCTTAAGTATACCTTAGTGTTTTTATCTCTTCCAAAATAAGTTGTTTGAGATAATCCAGTAGTTAAAAGAGAGGGAATAAGGAAAAGAATATGTTTGCCAAAGCATTACTCTTCATCCTAATGAAATCCAATACCCTTTGCCTTTTTAATGCTTTTTGGAACCATTGTAGAATTTGCATTTTTGAAGTTCATATATCTGAGTTTCATGCAGAGATGTCAAATGTAATTTGGATCAGGATATCCAATGTAAATATAAGTTTATCTTAGTAACTTAAACAATGTAATGTTTACCAGTGATTTATGGTGAAATCCAAGGAGACTAAAAGTGTTCTTTTGACTTGGTCTGACAACAGTGAAATTTCATGTAGGAACTGCAATGCTTAATATTTGGGTTTCTACTACTAAGGGCATTTTAATAAGTTTTATGAACCACAAGTTATGAACCATTGGCAACCTAGTAAAAATGGCTTATTTTGGAATCAGAAAGATCATTGTCTCAATCTTGCAACTGATGTGATTAATGAAAGTCATTTTAAATTTTGTGTCTAAGTGACTTCCTAAGAACACAGGTTAAAGAGTAGTACTAGTTGTAGTGATGGTGGTGGTCATTGTTGTGGTTCCTTCTTTATTCTTAGAGACAACCAATGACATCACAAGAGTGATGTCTTGACTTGAGAGTGAATTGCATATGGATGAGGAGAGCCAGGCAAAATCATCAGCCTCACTCTCTTTTCTAGCATAGAAATCCAGTGATCCAGTGACAAGACAAAAATCAAGATAGCTGGTTGGAGCCAGGAAGCAGTGAATAACTTGGATTTTTTCTAAATTAAAATCTTTCTCACATCTAAGATTTTCTGGAGCCATAACCATTCAATGACTGGGGCTCAATAGAATTTAAGACAAAAGATAACTAAATTTACCATCACAAAGATATCAAAATATTAGGGAAAGGTTTTCAGAGTTTCTGGTCAGAGCAAAAACCAATTAATATACTCATTCTAGCCATCAAAATCTACACAGTGAACTATAGAAGTTTGAATTGAGGCTATTATTGGCCATTTAATGAAAATCAGAGTTATTTGGGTTTTAGGGTGGAATCAAGCCACTCAACTTTAAAAAAAATGGGCTTTTAAAAGTCCTCTCTTCCAGAGCCATGTTTCAAGAAATCAAAAATGAAAACCACACAGGACCAAAAGTAATTGTCCAAATTTCTTGAAAAACATTTTAATAAAAATAAGTAAAATTGAAGGAGGAGCAAGAGAAAAAGGAGGACAACATGAAGAAGAAAAAGACAAAGATGAGGAAGAAGAATTAGAAGAAACAAAAAAGAATTAGAAGAAACAAACAAAGGATAAAATAAAAAGGAAGGAAGGAGGGGAGAAAGGAAGGAAGGAAGAAAGAAAGGAAAGAAGGAAGGAAGGAAGGAAAAAGGGGTTGTGCCACAGTTCTCTTTTATTTTCCTCACTTTCCCTAATTGTTCTTCATCAGTTTCCTTGAATTGTTCTGCCTCAGTTCCTAATATTTTTTTTCAATCCTGCAACACCACCCCTCTCTCTTCATCACATGATCCAGATAAGGAGAAAGACCTTCTATCTTAGACATCATCAGAATGTCACATGCCTCCCCTCACTCTGTCAGAAACGGATTGATAGTCCAGTTCCCACTCTCAGCGCTCTGACTCTGCCCCTGCCTCAGTCTACCCCTGTAGCTGAGCCACCTGCATATATATGTCATTGAGAATTCACATTGGTTGTTGTATTCTTAGAGACAATAGTCTCATTCAGCCCTGGAACCAAATCATGGATCTAATTGGTCCTAGTAAATCTCTCTCTTTCAAATAAAATATTAAAAACTTTCTAATCTCTATCTTGCCTCAGTTTCTTTGGCATTACAAAGGGAGGGAAGAAAGGAGGAAAGAAAGAAGGGAAGGAAAGAAGAAGGAAGGAAGGAAGGGAGGGAGGAAGGGAGGGAGGGAAGAAGGAAGGGAGGGAATGAGGGAGGAAAGAAGGAAGGGAGGGAGAGAAGGAGGAAAAATGAAGGAAGGGTGAAAATTGGATAAGGGTTTAATTTTCACAGAGTTACAAAACTTAAATTAGAGAAATGCAAAGAAATGAAACAAATCAGAAAAAAAGGAAATTGAAACCTAAGAAATTGAATCTATAGGCTGATATGGGACAAACAATTAAAACTTTGGAAGGAGAGCGTCAAGTTAGAATAAGAAACCCATTATAAAATGTAATTAGAGGTGGAGACTCACTCATAAGTGGAAGGGAAGATGTAATTAAGAACTCACACTCATGTGAGGGAAAAATGTAATCAGAAGAGAAGACAAACTCGCATGGGAGGAAGAATCAAGTGCTCTCAATAGGCTATAACCTCTATAGTACCCAGTCAATGAGTAATCAGGGGAGGGGCTTGGGTTTCCTGATGGGGAATAAAAGACTGTGCTTTTGAATTTCAAAGGCATGCCTATTAGGTTAGTCACCTGCTCTCATAAGAATCATAAGAATCTCAAAAGAATAAAATCTTTTCTTGCTTTCATCAGTGAGTCAATAGAGTTCTTGGGCTGAACAAAAGAAAACAAACAAACAAGCAAACAAAAACACTTATTAGTGTGGCCACAGAAAGGATTAGAATGGTCAGGGGTTCATATAATTTTATATCTGAAAGGAACTTGAGAGGTATCTAATCCAGCAGTATCATTTTTTATGTGGTTATACTGAATTCCAGAGAAATTCAGTGACTTACTGAGATTTCATAGATCTCAGATAGAACTGGGACTACAATCTATTTATCTATTCAGTCTTATCCCCATTGTATTTTACTGTCTTTCTATGACAAATTCTCATAATGGCCTAGGAAATGATTCAAAAATCTAGAATCCTCAAGATTAAGGAAAGCTTAAAAATGGACTAATCCAAAATCATTTTGCATTTGATCTGAATCTCCAAAGTAACACTGAGACAACTCTAGTGAACCATCAGGCAAAACTGCCACTTTGCCAAGACAAAACTTCTGAGATGAGATTCTAATTCAACTTTAGTTAATAAGAATGAACATGACAAGATGGTTATTTCATTTGGAAACAAATAATATAATGCTGTACAGATACAGAAATCTGGTAAAATTTTATCCAAAATTCAGCAAAACTACAATTTTTGAAATGCTGACCTATGCTATAGCTCAGTAACAAATAGTAATAAATATACAAAAATTTATACAATGTCTATATATGCCTATAAATATAAAGAGAAATGCCATGATATAGGTAGAATGTTGGGTCAGAAATATCCCCGACTCCTCTAGGGTTTATAAACTGTATGGTTTGCATCAAATCATCAATTCTCTCTGTGTTTAGACAATTTGTCTACTAATTAATAAACAGATTAGTCAAGATAGGATGAGAAAGTCCCTATACCAGGATCTCCCTTTACTAAAAAAAAATCATTTGCATAATTAATATATATTTGTGATGCATAATCTTCTGAGACAGCTAGGTCACATGCTAGAAAGAGTGCTGGACTTGGCATAAAGTATACTTGAGTTCATATCTTGCCCCAGATGTTTAACTGATATGTGACTCTAAGAAAGTTATTTGACTTCTCCCATGACTCAATTTTTCTCTTTTGTAAAATGAGGAAGCTCAACTGAATGGCCTCCAAAGTCCTTTCTAAATGTATATTTATGGCAATGGGTATTCTTTAGGTTTATTTCTAGATGCTTTGGAGCTAAGTTTCCATTATTCTCCCCATGTCAACTTTTTTATTGAGGTCTTAAGAATTAATTAATATGTTGATAAAAATTATGAGGTCTTATCAAATTCTTCATTAAAATTCTTTATCTCTTTCATCTTCAAAAGATGTTTATTTTGTATGACCCACAATTAATTTTGTGACATTCTTTTTAAAAATTATCTATCATAAGCATTTTAAAATAAAATGCCCAAATGCTTCCATGGGAAATAAAAATGTAGTTTTTGCCTCTAAACATTTTATAAGGTCAGTGGATTTTGCTTAGAAAATTGTACTATTTTTTGACAACCTCACAATCTTCATTTATGAAACAAAATATCCTTTTTAGCCTCAATATTCTTACAACAATATAAATTGTCCAATGATATACAATGCCCTTTGACTTAGTTTCTTAAGTCTCAATCATTCCTATCTATCCCCCACACAGCTGCCAAAGAAATTTTCTTAAAACATAGCTCTAACCCTGTCACCTTTTCAACCTGTAAGTCCCATTGTGATCCTATTAATTCTAAGATAAATTATGAATTCCTTCAAAAAGACCCTTTCTACCTTCCATTCCTCTTACTAATTACTCTGTTCAGCACAGTAAGAGACTTACTTACAATCTCCCATCTTGTTTACCTTACATTAACTATTCCCAATACTTGAAATGCCCTCCCTTCCTCATCTCAACATCTTAGAATCTCTGGCTTCCTTCAAGACAGATCAAATCATCAGGAATTTTCTAAAGGCGATTCCAGTCCACAAGGTACTAGAGATTTCTCCTAAGAGGTTACCATGTATAAACTTTACCTGTTATATACTTATTTCTTCCCATTAGACTCTGAATTTTGTGAAAGCAGAAACAGGTTTTGTTTTGTTTTGTTTTGTTTTGTTTTGTTTTGTTTTGTTTTTGGCCCTCCTTTGAATTTCCCACTGTTTAAAAAACATACTAAATGCCAGTTCACTGGCAATATGTATTCCTCACTAAAAGGTAAGCTCTTTGAAAGCAAGGATTGGATTTTTTATTATCATTTTTTTTAATCCTCAGGGTATTGCATAAAGAACTTAGAAAATGCTTGTTGCTTGTTTGATTAGTTGATGCAATGGAATTCCATAGGCACTGAGGGATGAAACTTGTAAGTCATCTTAAGCTTATACATAGACCGCAACTCATTGCCAACAACAAACTGAAAAGGCATAATGGCTATATCATTAAAAGATTATCATAAAGGAAATGAATTAGTCATCCTGCAAAGGCAATCTCATAATATTGAGATCTAGAGAGGGAAAAACTATCATGAAAGGTGAATGTCTTATGAAGTCTTTATTTGAAGAATGGACAAGAAGATAAGAAAATGACAAGTCACAGTCTTCACCCATGAAAAGAACAACCAAATCAGTGAACTCACATATCTATTGAAGTAATAATATCAGCAAAATTCTAAAAAGGGATAAAAATTATTTTGCTTGATTTATCATGGGTCACTAACATTTCTATAACTCTAGGAGGCTGCTAGCCGGTATAGTGGATAGAGTGCCAGACTTGGATTCAAGAAGATATGAGTTAACATCCAGCCTCAGACACTTAACTAACTCTGTATCACATGGTGTATCCCTAAATCTTTGTCTCTATTTTCTCAACTTCAAAATGGGAGGAATAACAGCATCACCTTTTCCACAGTTGTTATGAACATCAAATAAGATGATACTTGTAAAGTACTTACCAAAGTGGCTGTTTTCTCCTTTCCTCTTTCCTTCTCTTCATTCCTTCCTTCCTTTCTTCTTTTTTCCTCTAGACATTATGTGATCAACTAATGACTGATGAGAATAATTATGGAATTTTACAGAAAAGAATAATTATAGGTTTTTATTTCTGTTTCTTTTTCCCCAGGGAGTGAACTCCAGAGAGAGCATAATATATGGATCTGGGGGGGAAATTAAGCAGTAGTTGTTCAAGCTGACATTACAAGGGATTGCTTGATCATTTCTAAATAAAAATAATGCAAAGGCATAAAAAGCTATTTATAATCCATATTGGCAATGGCAAAATCCAAAGGATAATACATTTTAATAATGGAAGATATATATCAAATAGGCATGTTGAAAGCCTGGTTTTGATTCTTCCTCTGACATATTCACTGTGTATCTGTGGATATGCTATTTAAGCTATCAGTAATCTATATAACTCTGCGCAAGTCTGTGTTAAAGAGAAAGTGCCAACCTGCATTGTCAGAGGGAGATTTTCTTACCTAGGAATTCCCCAGGCAAAAGAATCATAGTTTCAATTCCTATGCATATTATTCCTGCCAAGTAAACAGAGTAGAATTCAAAGCTAAAATGAAGGTTAATAAATAAATACATACATGATATGTATTCTTTATCATGTTATGCTTCTACAAATACTTTCTGGTATAAAATATATTGTTTAAGAAAGTGATGACCAATCAGAATCCAAAGAAGAGGTCTGTACTGGACTTCTATATTCTTTATGTGTATGTGTGTATACTTCTTGGCAGATTTTCCAAGATAAATATCCATGCATTCCCCAGGCCAGAGAGCAGAAATAGACACTAAGTACTTACAAAGAGTTTCATTTATGGTGCACTAGTGACAGCACAAAAAGGGAAGTGACTTCAGCAGTATTTGCATGTTATTTACAAAGAGATGTGTTTCAGGTTTGAGTCCAAACATAAATAGGTCTAGATTTATATGTTTATTATTTTAGTGATTTTAGTGCTTCTGAATCTTACCACATTTGACAACCCTAGAGACTGCAGTCCTTTATCCATTCACCAACAGATATAGCTGGTAGAGGAATACTGTGAAATTCCCTCAAACCTTACCATTCTTCTATCACCCTGCCACAAAATTGAGCCCAGAAGTAAAGGACCATGTTTAAAAGGAAAGGACTGGACCAGTCCCTCCCTGGAGTTATTCAATTCTTGACCCTGGGGTGAGAGGAAAGGATCATTGCCAACTCTAATGGTCTCCTCAGGAATGCCAGGCACCTGTTTATTAGCAATGGGCCTGAGATCATCCTGTGTTAATCATTGAACATCCAGCAACCTGTAACGTTCTTGATTTATCACCAAGAATTGAGTAGTTCAGTTGGGGAAAAGTATTGAAATTATCTAGTCCGGAATATGTTCTGTGGAATTTTGGAGTTCCATACATTGGTACTAGAATTTCAGGAAAAATGTAACAATGGTAGCAATATTTTCAGTCTAAAATATTAAATATGAATGAGTGTATTGAAGCCCTTGTTCCAACTTTGTTATTGTTCCCCTAATAAGGAAGTGCATACTGAAACATTCAGGCCCAACCTATAGGGTAATAATAAGCATTTACATAGTACTTAAGGATTTCAAAGTGTAATATTCTTCTCTAAAATGTATTGTTCTCTGGGAGCAGGTTTCTTGGGAGCTTCTGGAGGCTGCCTTCGTTTCAGTTCTGTAATTACCCCAAATGCAGCCAGGAGTTAAAGTCCAAATCCTTTATTGTCTCTTTCCAAGTCTTGCCTCCTTCCTTGAGCCCAGTTATCTTTGTTGGAGGCCTATCTCTCTTCTTAGTTCTGAGAGCTCTTGCCTCTAGTCCTTTGGCTCAGGTTTGAGCCATATATAACTATATAACCATCTATATAACTCTGCCAGCCAGCACAAAGGTGGACAATGAAATGAATCTGTCTCCTCCTCCGAGAGCTTCTAGTGGGCTTGTCCTTCTCTGGCCCTGAGACCTCTTCCTTATATGCCCCACACTGAGTATACACCAATTATTATAACACTGGGAAACCATTATTTGTTGTAGGATTAAATCAATGCGAAACTAGATTTAACCACTCTCTCCTCAATTCCACTTACTTAGCACTTTGTAAAAATCCTAACATCAAAGTACTTCACAAATACTATCATTTTAATCCCACAGAAATCCTGGAAGATAACTGCTATTGTTATCTCCATTTTTCAGGTGAGGAAACCGAGACTGATTAAGAGATCTGTTCAGGGACACAGTCAGAAAATAGATACTGGATTTAAACTGAGGTTATCCTGACTCCAAGCTCACTGTGAAACATAGGTATGTTTTTGACATAGGTGTCATAACAAAGATTGGTAGCTAGGCTATATATGTAATAAAATATTTATTATGAATAGCTATTTTACTGAAAGGGACTAATTTCCTTAGTTTTGTCCCATATTTTCTATTCCCTTTTAATCTCAGGAGTATTCTACACCCCAGACTCATTGGACCAATATTTTATTTAATTTAATTTAAATAGACTATTTTATTCAAGGCCCAAAGATAGAGCAAACAAATTTAGGAAATGTGCATCTATTCTGGCCTTAATCATTCTTTTAAGATCTACTGAGAAGTCAGAATCAGGCTCTACTTGATTTAATTTAAGATTATTTAAGATTGAAGATAATTAAAATTAGACAATTCAGAAATCCAAGTATATTTCCTGTTTCCATGAATTGACATATTATTTCTGCATTTCTGAAACATTCTCTTCTCATATATCCATCACAAATTCAAATTATTCAAGGCCTAGTTCACAAGCCACCCTCTGCAATAAGACTTCTCTTATACTTCAACATTCACTGCAGCCAACTAGAAATGGTCTCTCTACTCAGTATCACACTCATTAATCTCTCCTATGAATATAATAGAGAGGTAATATATTTTAATGGATAAACATCCAGCCTGAAACTCTACTTGACTCCTAGTCTTTAACTGTCAATGAGTTAGTAATCTTAGGAAAAAACTTTGCTATTCCACCCTTCCCTGAGTTGCCTGAGTTTTCTGTAGAAAGAAAAAACATGTTGATAATTCTACACATCAATACGCACACACACACACACACACACACACACACACACACATACACACACACACACATACACACACACAAGGAAGGAAGGTAGAGAGAAAAGGAATGAAAAAGAATGAGAGATGGGAAGGAAGGAAGGATGAAAGTAAGGGAGGGAGGAAGGAAGGAAGGAAGGTAGGAAGGAAGGAAGGAAGGAAGAGACAAATGAAAGATATGAAGAAAAGGAATATTTGAATCATTTAACCATAGACAAACAAAACAAATTCTCCCATTGACCACATTCAGAGATATGATTTTTATTCTGCATATTAGTCCATCATTTCTCTATCTTGAGGTGGTCGAGTAGTTGCTAGAATGCACCAAAAAAGACATTTTCCACACTGGGTATCCCTTACAGTAAAAAAAAATTATAGGTTTAAGACTACCCGTGAATTGCCATATTCCAATTCTCCCTTTATCCCCCTTTTCTTTGCAGATTTTAACCTCTCTGAAGGTCATCTGTTTTACCTTGAACATCCCCAAATACAATGTTGTTTATAGATGTTGGGAACTCACACTATATACTCAAGAATACACTCTTTTTGTGACTTTTTCAGTCACAGTCAGGGAGCTAACTAAGCTACATAGAGCTCTAGGGTCCAAAGGCCACAAAGCTAATAAATGTCACACATAGAATTTGAACCCATGGTCTTTTTTTATGCCAAATGCAGTTATCTATTTTCCATACCAATATTTCCTACACCTTGTATGCAGTCGACATTTAATAAATGTAAATTGAACTGAATGATATGATAATTCTATTCTCCTCCATGCAGTCATGATGGATAGCTGGGAAGGAAGGATGGAGAAGAAGTCTTCAACTTCAGTAATAATCTGATAAATGAAAAGTAAAATACTTTTGAAGTACCCCTTCAAATGCAATGAGTCAATGTTCTCTTTTCCTTCCTTTATCTTATTTTCTTAATGATACTTCTATGAATTTTAATACTCAAAGATCCCAAAGCAACAGTTTGGAAACAGGCTATGCTAGTGAAGATCAGGAGCTAACAAACCAGACCAGTTAACAATGGCAATTTCCAGATCTCTCAGCGCATGGATAGTAAAGGGATCAGACAACCAAACAGAAGAACAATTACATGGGTCTCTTTGCTGGCATAGGAGCAGGACTCTGTTGCCTTGCCCATATTTGGATCCAAGTCACAATCTTGAGCTTTGATCACAGTGCAAAGAGGAGCACTATCCAACATAGCTTGTGGTTGCAGATAAGCAGGGACCCTGGAAACAATTCCAGTGGTGAAAAGAATGTTAGTTGTCATTCACAAATCAATGCACAGTACAGGAGAATAGTAAACACATATTTCCCTAAAAATACTACCTTGGAAGAGCCAAAAATTTACAGATCACCAGAATTAGCTCTGAAAACAGATATACCAAAAACCTGAGACTTAGGACAATGCCCCTTCCACTTGAGAAACATAGTCCCATCTTAGTTAAAATCAAGAAATAGGCTAGACAATGAGCAAAAAGAAAAAAAAAACGGAATGAAATTTTCTGACCACAAGAAGTTGCTATGGTGACAAGGAAGATCAAAATTCACACTCAGAAAAACATTACAAAGTCAAAGTTTTTACATCTAAAGCCTCCAAGAAAAGCATATATTTGTCTGAGCCCATGGAAGAGGTCAAAAAGTATTCTGAAAATCAAGTAAGAAAGGAAGAGGAAAAATTGGGATGAGAAATGAGAGTAAATGAAGAAAATGAATTTATAAAATAAACAGCTTGGTAAAGGAGAAATAAAAAATGCTGAAGAAAATAACTTCTTAAAAAACAGACTAGACTAAGAAAAAGAGACACAATATTCCAAAGAAAAAATGCCTTGGAAACCAGAATTAGCCACATGAAAAAGTAGGCACAGAAATTCACTGGTAAAACAAAAACCTCCTTACAAAGTAGAATTGGCCAAATGGAAAAGGAGGTATAAGTTCACTAAAGAAAATAATTCCCAGGTAGAGCCAAGACAGTGGAGAGAACACATGCATCTTTCTGAGCTCTCCTCTACTCTCAAACTATTTTTACATAACTCAGCCTCT
Organism: Sarcophilus harrisii; assembly: GCF_902635505.1. Classification (NCBI taxonomy): domain Eukaryota; kingdom Metazoa; phylum Chordata; class Mammalia; order Dasyuromorphia; family Dasyuridae; genus Sarcophilus; species Sarcophilus harrisii. Next base: position 174,229,658 of record NC_045428.1, on the reverse strand, counting down.
GAATTCATGCTTGAATGTCAGAACCCATTGAATATTGGGAGCTCAACACATTACCAATAGAAAATAATCTCAAAATTCACCAGAAAAGGTCTATTTTTGCTCATGTGCAGGGACAGAACGGGGCTAGGCCAGGCGCAGACTCAGGCAGATAGGCAGTGAGAACATGGAAAATAGCTCACCCTGAGCAGACCAGAAGGGGTGTGGTCTTCACCAGTGGAAAATCTGTAGGGAGAATTCTACCACAGTGTCAGCTACTCTGCCCTGGCAACAAGCCAGTAGATCAGCACTGGGAGGAACTCAGCACAATCTCAGTGGGCAACCACTAATTCCAGTGGAGTTGCTGATCCCAGTGCAGTCACTGCCTTCTGCTGCCACTTCGCTGCCACTTCCCATTTTCTGTGGAGGAATCTTGGTAACCACTCATTGCCCCAGAAGCAGACGGAAGCTTTTTTTGTTGTTGTTGTAAAATGAGTAAAAAGGAAAAGCAGGCTCTAATTATAGATAGCTTCTATACTGAAAGAAAGCAGATATCAAACCCTGAGGAGACTAAAAACAGTTTGTCTCCAAATGAAAAGCCAAAGATGGATATGATCTAGTCCCCACCACATAAGGCTCTCATAGAAGAAATTTAAAAGGCTCTTAAAAGAGAGCTAAAAGAAAAATGAGTAAAGGGAAGGGAAGCTTTGCAAGAGGGTCTGGATAAGGCATATAACTCATTAAAAGATAGAGTGGAAAAATAAAACAACTCCCTGAAAAACAGAATTTGTGAACTAGAAAAAGAAAATAACTCCTTAAAAAATAAAAATGGAGAAATAGAAAAAAAATTCCATAGAATAAAACTCATTTAAAAACTCAATTGAACAATTACAAAAAAAAATTAAGTAAATGAAGAAAATAATTCATTAAAATCAGAATTGAACAAATGGAAAAGAATGATTTGAGGACACTCAAGAATCAGTGAAGCAAAAGCCAAAAAAAAAAAAAAAAAAAAAGAAAGAAAGAAAAAATAAAAATAGAGAAAAATGTTAAATATCTACTTGTGAAAACAACAGACCCGGAAAATAGATCTAGGAATGTTATGGTCCAGAACTCTGAAATTGAAACAGGGATTCTTACTAAAAAGAACTGATGATACAATGGTTATCTAGTTTAGCATGGTGCTTAATAGTTCTTTAAGTTCAGGATGATTGATTTAATCTTGCAACAATAATGGTTTCCTAGTGATATAACGATTGGTTTATACTCAGTGTAGAGCATATATGCCAAGATCTCTGAGCCAAGGAGAAAGATTCATTTCTACCTTCTGTCAGGCTCCTGGTGATTCTCCTGGGGAACTGAGAGAGCTCAGATTCAGAGCTAGGGAAGACAAGCAGACTGGAGGCTGAAGCATAAGCCCTTGGACTCAGATTCATTTATCCCATCTCACACTACCTTGGTTGAAGGCTCTCCTCTACATTTTCTCCACTGAAACCAAGTCCCTTCTGAAGGCCACAAGAAAGCTAGCTGAGCAGCAGATGAAGGGGACAATAAAGACTGCTTGACTTTAACACCTGGCTATTCTTATGGTGATTACTGAGAAAAATTTTAGACATATTCAATTTATGGTGAAACTTCTCCCACCTCATTGAAAAGTGAGAAGGGAAAAGTGAAAAGGGAAGGAATAAGCTAAGCAGAAGGGAATACAGAAACTGTGAGGGAAAGGAGTAAGATGGGGGAGGAACTCTAAGGCGGGGGGGAGGGATACTAAAAAGGGAGGGCTGTAAGAAGCAAGTGGTGCTCACAAGTTCAATACTGGGAAGGGGAGGAAGGGGGAAAGAAGGGAGAAAAGCATAAATAGGGGTTAATAAGATGGCAAGTAATACAGAATGGCTAATTTTAACCATAAATGTGAATGGGATAAACTCCCCCATAAAGAGGAAGCAGTTAGCAGAATGGATTAAAAGTCAGAATCCTACAATATATTGTTTACAGGAAACACACCTGAAGCAGGGAGATACATACAGAGTATAAAAAGGTTGGAACAAAATCTACTGTGTTTCAGGTGAAGTCAAAAAAGCAGGGGTAGCCATCCTGATCTCAGATCAAGCAAAAGCAAACATTGATCTAATTAAAAGAGACAAGGAAGGGCACTATATCTTGCTAAAGGGTAGCATAGATGATGAAGCAATATAAATATTAAACATATATGCACCAAGTGGTATAGCATCTAAATTCTTAAAAAAGAAATTAAGAGAGCTGCAAGAAGAAATAGACAGCAAAACTATAATAGTGGGAGAATTCAACCTTAGACTCTCAGAATTAGATAAATCAAACCTCAAAATAAATAAGAAAGAAGTCAAAGAGGTAAATAGAATACTAGAAAAGTTAGATATCATAGATCTCTGGAGAAAATGAATTGGAGACACAAAGGAGGACACTTTCTTTTCAGCAGTTCATGGAACCTATACAAAAACAGATCATATATTAGGACATAAAAACCTCAAACTCAAATGCAGTAAGGCAGAAATAGTAAATGCATCCTTTTCAGACCACGATGCAATAAAAATTACATTCAACAAAAAGCCAGAGGAACATAGACCAAAAAATAATTGGAAACTAAATAATCTCATCTTAAAGAATGATTGGGCAAAACAGCAAATCATAGACATAATTAATAACTTCACCCAAGAAAATGACAATAATGAGACATCATATCAAAATGTGTGGGATGCAGCCAAAGCAGTAATAAGGGGAAATTTCATATCTCTAGAGACAATTTTCAGATGTGAAATTAAAACTATTATCACCCATATGAAACAGTGTTCCAAATAAGTATTAATCAGAGAAACGCAAATTAAGACAACTCTGAGATACCACTACACACCTGGGATGACAGGAAAAAATAATAATGAATGTTGGAGGGGATGCAGGAAAACTGGGACACTGCTGCATTGTTGGTGGAGTTGTGAACGAATTCAACCATTCTGAAGAGCAATCTGGAATTATGCCCAAAAAGTTATCAAACTGTGCATACCCTTTGACCTAGCAGTGGTACTACTGGGCTTATATCCCAAAAGATACGGAAGAAGGGAAAGGGACCTGTATGTGCCAAAATGTTTGTGGCAGCCCTGTTTGTAGTGGCTAGAAACTGGAAAATGAATGGATGCCCATCACTTGGAGAATGGTTGGGTAAATTGTGGTATATGAATGTTATGGAATATTATTGTTCTGTAAGAAATGACCATCAGGATGAATACAGAGAGGCTTAGTGAGACTTACATGAACTGATGCTAAGTGAAATGAGCAGAACCAGGAGATCATTATATACTTCAACAACAATACTGTGTGAAGATGTGTTCTGATGGAAGTGGATTTCTTTGACAAAGAGACCTAATTCAGTTTCAACTGATCAATGATGGACAGAAGCAGCTACACCCAAAGAAAGGACACTGGGAAAGGAATGTAAACTGTTTGCATTTTTGTTTTTCTTCCTGGGTTATTTTTTACCTTCTGAATCCATTTCTCCCTGTGCAACAAGAGAACTGTTCAGTTCTGCACACATATATTTTATCTAGGATATACTGCAATATATTTAACATATATAGGATTGCTTGCCATCTAGGGGAATGGGGTGGAGGGAGAGAGGGGGGAAATCAGAACAGAAGTGAGTGCAAGGGATAATGTTGTAAAAAAAAATTACCCTGGCATGGGTTCTGTCAAAAAAATTATTATAATAAATTTTAAAAAAGAAAAAAAAAAGAAATGACCAGCAGCATGGAATACAGAGAGGCTTGGAGAGACGAACTGATGCTAAGTGAAATGAGCAGAATGACGAGATCATTATGCACTTCAACAATACTATATGAGGATCAATTCTGATTGAAGTGGCTATCTTCAGCCATGAGAGGATCCAAATCAGTTCTAATTGATCAGTAATGTACAGAACCAGCTACGCCCAGTGAAAGAACATGAGGAAATGAGTGTGAACCACAACATAGCCTTTGCACTCTTCCTGTTATTGTTTGCTTGCATTTTTGTTTTTCTCCTCGGGTTATTTTTACTTTCTTTCTGAATCCAATTTTTCTTGTGCAGCAAGATAACTGCATAAATATGTATACACATATTGTATTTAACATATACTTTAACATATTTAACATGTATGGGACTATCTACCATCTAGGGCAGGGGGTGGAGGGAAGGAGGGGAAAAGTTTGAACAGAAGTGTTTTCAAGGGTCAGTGTTGAAAACATACCCATTCATATATTTTGTCAATAAAAAGTTATAATAATAATAAAAAAAGAAAAATTTAAAAATTCTCTGAATCACTATCAATTAGATCAATTCAAATTAAAAGAACTCTAAGACATCACTTCACATTTATGAGATTGGTTAATATGAAAGAAGAGGAAAATTGCAAATCCTGGAGGGGTTTTGGAAAAATAGATTGGTTGTGAACTGTTTTGACCATTCTGGAGAATAATTTGCAATTATGTCCAAAGAGCTATAATACTGAGCATATCTTTTGACCCAGCAATCCCACTATTGGACCTCTGTGTTGTAAAAAGGTCAAAGGAAAAGGAAAAGGAATTTTTTTTTTTGCAAAGAATATTTAAAGCAACTCCTTTTGTGTGAAAAAGAATTGGAAACTGAGGGGATGCCCATCAACTGGAGAATGGTTAAAAAAATTCGGATATATGATTTAATGGAATGTTAAGAAATGACTTTTTAAAATGGTTTCAAAAAACTGGGAAGGCTTATATAAAATAATTCAGAGTGAAATGAACAGAATGCTAAAATTACAATATTGTATGAATGATGACTACTACAAGAGATAATGATGATCCAAGCAAATTCTGAAGAACTTATGATAAAAAATGCTATTCATCTCTATAGAAAGAAAGAAGGGAATCTGAGTGAATGCAAATTGAAAAATTGAGTGTGTGTGTGTGTGTGTGTGTGTGTTTTCTTTTTCAGCTTGACTAATATAGAAATATGTTTTTATAAGTCCACATTTTAATCCACATCAAATTGTTCGTCTACTTGAGGATTGCAAAAGGGGACAGAGAGAGCAAATTTGGAATTGAAAAAAATTTTAAGTGAATGTGAAAAAATTTTTACATGCCCAGAATACACATATACACATGCACAAACACACACACACACACACTCACACATACACACACACACACACACACACAAAGGATTTCATCTTAAAGATGAGGAACAGAGAAGTTCTTTCTTCCTCTTATTCTTTATTCTTACATTTAACTTTGTTACCTCACAACATGGTTTTCAAAGAAAGTAGATTTAAAAAAAAAATTAAAAAAAACTTTTCCCAATGATTCCATGGCTAGTTAGAGAATAGTGCCTAATGGGACAAATTTCCCAAGTTCTGTCCTTTTGTAGACTAGTTTTTCTCTTTTAGTTCATTAATAGACAGCCCTAAGCCTAACAAGTCTTTGAATGAATCCAAACTAATTCATACATAGAAAAACTAAATAAAAGTGTGGAAGAATAAGCAAAGTTTACCACAACTATTCATTCAAAACTATCTCAAGTACTGCTAATAGTGGATGAATAGCATTAATTTGTTATATGAATAATTGTTCATTTATTCATTCATTCATGCTCATTAAACACCTTCTGTACACTTGAAAAAGCATGTGATTAAGAATCAAAAGACCTATTTGCAAATCTGGGTTCTGCCATATATGACATGTATGACTTTTGGAATTTGGATCTCCTTCCATGCTTTTTTCTTTTGTTCTTCTCCATGTCTCAAATACATAATGGAGAATATTTATCTGTGTAATTTGATTTATTTCAACTGATTTATCTTGTGTAATTGTAGAATAATTCCTTTTAAAAAAATAAGACCTTGCCTCTCGGTATAATTATTCTACTCCATTTTAATGACTAAATAATGTTATATTAGGTGATTAATTAATACTTATTAATTGGTGGGGATAGAGTCAGTAGGCCTAGAGAGAATATGGAAACTCACTTTGACCTCTACAAAGTTATGGACTAGATAGTCAAATAAAAAGTTACATAATTTTAAAGAAGTTGATATAATTAGTAATCTTTTGGGTTTTTTTAAAGGAAATTTATTTCTGTTTTCCTTTGTTGATATTTTAGCGAGATATTTCTTATATTATTTTAAGAAGTGTTAAGTTCCACCATGACAATGGACACCAAAAGGCCAGCAGGTCTAGAACTAATCCTTTGCTTCACAAGTAGGAAAAGAAGTTTAGGGTACTGGTCCATTGAAGTTACATAGCCTCATGTCATTAGGATTGCCAGACTTTTTTGGTAACTGGACAGAAAGACAAAAATCATGATGGTCAGATGATAAGTATTTTCTTAAGATCAGGCTTTAATAGACATGTTATTTAGTTTTTGAACATGAAAAAAGAATGGGACAAGTAGTGATTATTCCAGGAGTAAAAAGTAGATCAAAGATGAAGCTGGTCTTCTCAGGAAAGAGATGGAATTTCTAATCTAGACTGCCAATGGAACTCTGTCACAATCTCCTTTAAAGACAGATGGTCCTGAGTTCTTGAGTATTTACTAACAGTACAAAGAGTCCTGGTTGGTGGAGGCAGGAGAGAGGGGTATTACTGACTGTAAAAGTCTTTGGAATTGACTCTTCCATTCTAACTCTACCTAAAAAACCATGAAAAATTAATTACTTGAGTTTGTGTTTAGATAAAAATAGTAGAAGTTAGTTGACTAGCCTTAAAAAGTTTTGACAGTGGAATATGCTGAATATTTTGCAACATTACAATTATAGAACTGCCTGCATTTTATTTTTAATATGTGATTAAATTGTATGAATTTCATATTCATATTGTATGAATGATTTTTAATGAAATGTATTTTAAAGCAATAGTCATAAAAACTATTTGGTAGTGGTTTTTAAAGTAAAGAAATTTATCAGGGAACTAAATGAAAATTTAACAAACAAAAGTAAGAACTGCATGGTACAAATGACCAGAGTAAACATGTGAAATATAACTATTAATAAAAGTATAAACATGAAATTTTACTTCTTGCCCTTAAAATTGACAAAGATAATAAAAGCCAGGAGTAGTTCAAGTTGATTATTCTACACAGGTAAACAGGCATAATGTAGGAGGATCTATGAACTAATCAAACCTTTCTGAATATCAGCTTGGCCTTTTGTAAGAAAATGCCCAAACTGTTTATTTATCTTAATACAGTAATATTTCTCTTGGGCTTATGTTCCAAGGAAAACAAAGTTAGAAAAGAAAAGAAAAAAGAAAAGGAAGGAAGGAAGAGAGAGAGAGAGAGAGTTAAGAGTAAGAGAAAGATAGAGAGAGAGAGAAAGAAGAGAGAGAGAGAGAGTTAAGAGTGAGAGAAAGACAGAGAGAGGGAGAGAGAGAGAGAGAGAGAGAGAGAACAGAAGAAGGGAGGGAGCGAGGGAGGGAGGAAGCCCCGTAAGTTCTGGAAATCCTTCATAATGATTCTGAATCCATCACCTCTTAATTTGGTCTTTTCTACTTTTAGGTAGCCCTAATTAACTAAGAATTGGAATAGAATGATATATTAGAAAACTAATTTAAGAGTCCACATTTATATTTGTAAATGAACTCTGTCTTTTTAAGAATGCTGTAAACAAGTGGATATGTTCATACCCATAATCAAGTGCAGGTACACACACACACATACACACATACACATACACACACACACACACACATACACACATACATACACACGACATTAGGACATTTATACTACAAAAAGTCCTAGTGAAAGGTTTCTTCCTTTACTCTTACATTCACTGTTTTGAGATTAAAGTAAGTTTTGTGTGTGTGTGTGTGTGTGTGTGCGTGTGTGGTTAAATATCACACTTATTAAAGGGTGTCTAGGTTTTTAATTTCACTTTCCTTAAGCTGTAACTGTAATATGAAAAACAAAGCAAACTCTGTTGAAATTACAAAAACTAGAATTTTCCAGTCAATTTTTTAATTATCTATCTATCTATCTATATATGTGTGTGTGTGTGTGTGTGTGTGTGTGTGTGTGTGTATAGTTCCAATTCTTGCCTACTCATTTTCTTACCTAGTCCTCTGCAAGATGTATGGAGTAAATCTTTGAGACATTGAAGAGGAAGAAAAATGTTATTACTAAATTCATACCCCTGGGTCCCAAACTTTGTAGAGTCAATTGTAACATGCTGTAGTAATGGAAAAAAGATAAATATATCAACCTGATGTAATGTTGATTCACCTGGCCCAAAAAATTCTAAACCATTTATCTCTAACCGAATGTAAAACTTCATCGAATCAAATGAAGAAGCAAGAAAAAGATGCTTTGAATCGATATGCAGTTATTTTAAAGTATCTCCCTATTAGAATTTTTGCTACTTAACAATATAATATCCAAATTCACTAGAAGCTATAAACATTCTATTTTTCCCCAAAAGAAGCTACTTTTCAATATTAATCAAACTTATTTGGAGCCTTTCGTTATAGACCATTTTCCTTAATTACCTGTGCCAATTTTTTGGTTTAGAGGATGTAGTCATTTGTCATTTACATAACACTAAACAACTGCTCTTGAGAATGTCCTAACCTACAAAAAAGCCTCTATAATAAGTTTTGACACAAGGGACTCCATGGAGAAGTCCTTATATTCATCAGCTTCAGATTCATTGCACTTTCTGTTTGCCTAGCTATTCATTTCCTAGAGGAATACTGATATTTTATTTGGCTGGCAATAGCTTTTAGTACAGGGAAGCAGTTGTATTCATGAAACTGGCTATCGGAAAGAATTTCCTTGCTTATTTTTCCTCTACGTGTGTGTATGTGTGTTTGTGCTGCACATGTGTGTGTGTTTTTATTTAAGATTTTGGGTGCAAAAGCCACTTTACTTGTTTGCTGGTGAGAATTACAAAAACTCTCTGGGCACACCATTATATTTATGATACTTATATGTTCTTATAGGTTTTTTTCAAAAGTATTTTTTTCTTTTCTCCTTAATCTTATTTAATGAATCTGCCTCATCAAAATTTCTAATCACTCCTCTCCACAACCACCATGACCCCCAAAAGAATCCTGCTGATTTTTTTTAAGACACACACACACACACACATACACACACACACACACACACACACACACACATGCACAAACTCATTTTGTTAACAAAATGAGACCAAGATAAAGTTTCATTTATTTAAAAAAAAGTATTTAAAAAAATTAGTGTTGAAGATTCAGTCCTGCCTGAAGAAAGTCTTTTTGCACACTTAGAATCATTTATAGGTCATCTTACTAATCATAATAATATAAAAAGCAAGTAGAAGTTTTATTGATAATATGCCTGTAACTGATGAATCTCTTATGCAAACATTAACTTCTAGCCTTAAAATCCCTTTCTCTCTTTGCCTCTTTCACTCTTGCCTGTTAAACTCTATTTAATTATCTCAGTAGAAGAGAAAATGATTGTAATAAAAGGGAGCAATTCTCTCTTTTGATATTCAATTCATCCCCCACCCATTCAAGAGAAAGGCAATAATGCATAAAGTAATCTGGTATATAATATGATTCCACATAATTCTGCTCCTGTTTAAGTGCTTGTGGAGATTAGCATGGTTTGATTTATTTTGACAAGAAGTGGTAAAGTTTTGAAGAATAATAGTCTACCAAAAATGTTTTAAAAGCCTATTTCTATGCTGCAAGGATTAATATGTCAAGTATTTCATCTAGTTGAGCAATGATCTATTAATGTAACAAATGAAGCAACAAAAAAAGACATTCTTAGAGAAGACTCACCTATCACTGGAAGACACCACAGATTCACAGTAATTGAATTCAACAAAAATTTATTAAGCACCTATTGTATTCAAGACAAAAGTCAAAAGAGAAGGCTGGCCACAGATACATTAAGCCCTGACTTCTTCATATGCTACCTCTATCCCCCAGTAATTGTGTGAGTATGGACAAATAACTTAAATTGTCATTGGTGAAAAGAGTCTCTCCCCCCCCCCCAGGTTACTACATCAATGAAATTATAGGTTTATACTGAACAAATAAGCAAGCAAAACAAAACAAAAACAACAAAGATTCAGGGACCTGTGTTAGATATAAGGGAGGCAGAAATAGAAATAAAAGTTTCTACTTAAGTCTAGAAGTGAGGAAGTGGCAAACACATGCACACAATACACACACACACACGCGCGCGCACACACACACACACACCATCTAGCACATATGAACAATAGAGAAAGAGAAGAAGAAATATTCAATTTCCCATAATGTCATGATCCCCCACCAAAGTTTTGAGGAGAAAAAAAGCTCATTTGGATTTAAGGAGGGAGAGAGGGAGAGAGGTTGGGAACAGAGAAAGAAGAGGAAAAGAAGAGAAGGGAAAGAAAGGGAAAAGGGGGAAAGCATGAAACTATTTTCTTTTTGTTTCTTTATTGTTTCTGTGGATAGTGGTGGGATACTTTTATAGAGAATAGGGTGAGATGTAGTTTAAAAAAAACGTAAAGCCCAAGAGATTGAGTACTAAGTAAAAGTAATTAAGTTTAGCCAGTTCATAAAGAATGAAAAGAAAGAAGTTTCATAAAGTTAGTAGAGAGCAAAGTGTAATCAAAAAGATTTAACAAATAATAATAGGCAATGAGAAAATGGAGGCTAAATTGCTGAGTCTAGTTTATCCTTTTTTCCCCTAGTTTACCCTTTTATATAATTTAAACAATAAAATCAAAATTAAGAAAGTAAGAGGATGGAATGATAACTAAAGGATATTGTGAGAGGAGGTTTTTTTTTTGTTTGTTTGTTTTTGTTTTTTGTTTTGTTTTACTTTTCAACAGTTTAGGTAAAAGCTCATCATAGTGGCAGTAGTAGTAGTGGTGATTTATGCTACTGCTCTTAGTTTAGTTTTACTTTGTTTTTGTTAATTTTTTTTGTTTGATAAAACATAATAAGTAGAAATGGATTAAGCATCTTTGAAGACTGGAGCATGAACAAAAAGCAGTTTTTTGGAGGGATAAAGGGGAAAGTAATTACTGTACTAGGTTAGAGTAATTTCAAAATTTAAAATATTGACAGTAAAGTAATTTTAAATGATTATGAGAGTAAAATTTTGGCCATCCCATTAGAGACAGAGACAGAGGGTGTAGTAGTTGACAACATTCATTAACATAATTTTGCATAATTTGCTGTTAACATAATTTGTAATCATTTTATTTCAAGAAATCTATACTGTTTCCTAAATTCAATGAAAAAAATAATTGTAACATTAAAAGAACAATGCTTTGGTTTTCCAGGAAAATCTTAAAAGAAAATATAAGGAAAGAAGTAAAAAGGAAGGAGGGGGGAAGAAAAGGAATGAAAGAAAGAAAGAGAGAGAGGAATAGAGAGAGATATAGAAAGAAAGAGAGAGAAAAAGAAAGAGAAAGAAAGAAAGAAAGAAAGAAAGAAAGAAAGAAAGAAAGAAAGAAAGAAAGAAAGAAAGGAAAGAAAAGAAGGAAGGAAAAAAGGAAGGAAGTAAGGAAGAAAGAAAGAAAGAAAGAAAGAAAGAAAGAAAGAAAGAAAAGAAGGAAGAAGAAAGAAAGAAAGAAAGAAGAAAGAAAGAAAGGAAGGAAGGAAGGAAGGAAGGAAGGAAGGAAGGAAGGAAGGAAGAGAGAAAGAAAGAAAGAAAGAAAGAAGGAAGGAAGGAAGGAAGGAAGGAAGGAAGGAAGGAAGAAAGAAAGAAAGAAAGAAAGAAAGAAAGAAAGAAAGAAGGAAGGAAGGAAGGAAGGAAGGAAGGAAGGAAGGAAGAAAGAAAGAAAGAAAGAAAGAAAGAAAGAAAGAAAGAAAGAAAGAAAGAAAGAAAAAAAGAAAGAAAGAAAGAAAGAAAGAAAGGAAAAAAGAAAGAAAGAAAGAGAAAGAGAGAGAGAGAGAGAAAGTAAGAGAATTTCTCATTAGGCTCTTTAAGGAATTAGAATTCTAATCAGCAATTAAGAAGTGTATATGTATGTCCTCTCACTAGCAAAGAGAGCATGCACACCCTCAAGGAATGAAATTAAACCAACCAGGTAAAACTCCAGATGCTCCTTCTTTATTACATTTAGCTCTTCCACTAGCATTGTGCATATTATTGCATTAACATTCATTAATTGTGAAAATAAGATACAAAAGAGGCAATATGGTGTAGGAAAGAGAATTAAGAGCATTGAACTCTTAATCACTTGGCCTATATATATATATATATATATATATATATATATATATATAATACTATTTACTTTCCTCATTTTGAAAATAAATAATAGGTTAAACTAAATCATCTCAAAAAACTTGTCTAGGTCTATTATGTTATGATTTATATATGCTGTCTCTGTTCTATAATAATAAAATTAGTCCCCGTGTGTGTGTGTGTATATGTGTGTATGTGTGCATACACATACATACATGTGTACACTTGGGGCTGGCTAACATATCATATTCATCAATCTAATAGATGAACTCCATGTCTTTGATGCACTTAAAATAGAATTCAATTTAATAAACATATTAATTATTTAATAGAATTGACTCACTGTGTTAAGTATTGTAAGGATTACAAGGATGAATAAAATACAATTCTTGTCCTCAAAGATATTATAATCTAGAATATTTTGTTTCCAAAAAGGAAAAAGTCACAGTATCACGGACAAATAAAAGACCGAGTCATTTTAAGGTTAATAGATAAGAAACAGTACAGAAGAGAAACAGATGACAAAAGGAGACAGCAGAAATAGTTCCTATTATATTATGCTCCTGTATATACCTGGATAGATTGCAAAGGCTTTCCATCCTGTTTTCTTCATGGTTATGGTGCATAATTTGTTCTCTTTTTATTATAGCTTTTTATTTACAAGATATATGCATAGGTAATTTTTCACCATTGACAGTTGCAAATCCTTTTGTTCCAACTTTTTCCCTCCTTCTTCCTACCCCTTCCCCCAGATGACAGATTGACCAATACAACATGTTAAATATGTTAAAGTGTAAGTTAAATACAATATATGTATACATGTCCAAATAGTTATTTTGCTGTACAAAAAAAGTCAGACTTTGAAATAGTGTACAATTAGTCTGTGAAGGAAATCAAAAATGCAGGCAAACAAAAATAGAGGGATTGGGAATTCTATGTAGTGGTTCATAGTTATCTCCCAGAGTTCTTTCCCTGGGTGTAGCTGATTCAGTTCATTACTACTCTATTGGAACTGATTTGGTTCATCTCATTGTTGAAGAGGGCCATGTCCATCAGAATTGATCATCAGCATAATTTGTTCTAAAGGATCTCTAAGTCTCTATCTCTAATATTCTTTTACTTCAGGTAAAAACATGAACTTAAGATACCTGCATAATAATAATGGATTACATCTATAGACTGTTTAATTTAATATTGTAGTCTGAACAAAAGGCATTCTTTCTAACCCCCCCCCAATTCCCCTTGACTGTGTATTTCATTTAACAGTTATTTTTTTTAAGTGATAATAAGGTCTGTGCCTTTCACTTCCCCTCAGAATAAATAATATCCTTATCCTATTACAGATTCTTCGAGAAGCAAACAATACCATTAAAACTGTGTCATACCTCCTGCATGGGCCTCTTCTGTCTATCCTTAGACTAATCTAATTGTTTTTCCTATATTTCTTTTACTTAGTATCATTTCTTCTTCATATAGCACACTGAAAATTGTGATAGTGGATTTCAAAATTTGTGGCTGCATTGTGACCAATAGAGAAAAAAATAATTTGTTACAAATGTTGGTTCCACTTTTTGACCACTCAAATCCACTTTGTGGATTCCTTCCATTTTTACCATTATATCCCTTTGGGATGATTTAGTTTAACTGGGAATTTTGTCCTATTATACTTTCTATAAATTTATTTTTCCCTTCCATTGCTTATGATATAATGCTTTTCATAATCTTCCATTCTCTTCCTCCATAATATTTTATAAATGAGTTTATGTTCTAAACTAGAGTAAGCCTTAACTAACACATATCTCTGTTTGACAAGGGGTTCATTTATTAATTGAATAATTGACTGAGGGAGTTTTTAGGTTTCTTTATTTTTTTTCTTTTTGGTGAATGAGTTATATTTGTTAAAACTACTTAGGATTTTTTAAAATTTCTAATATATTATCACAGATGTAGAGCTGAAAGTGATTTCAGAAGTCATTTATAGTTCAACCCATTCATTTTACAAATTAACGAAATTTTTATTTCATACTTTTCCTATTTTTTCTTGATATCAACTAGTTTAAAAGGTCAAGCTGTTTTGCCTCATTTGTAATCTATACCTAAATCTAATCCATTTATTTATCTATATCTATACCTACTTTTTCTATGAGGAGTTTATAAAATGTCCCAGAAGAACTGATACCTCTGGTGTCAAGCACTTTTCGTGACTGCTCATCTATCTTTGGTATCCATCTGCCATCAAAATTCCCTTCTCTGGTTCATTGAGGTTGAAGCATTTGCAGTGGCCCCACCCTGGTAAATGGTCTTGGCAGACAGGCTAAACCAGTTTAAGGTTAACAAAGATGCATCAAAACTGTTGGTGAGTTAAGGAAATATCCTTTGCAAAAAAATATGAAGACTTCCCCCATGGAATGAGTGAATCAGAACAATTGGTTCCAGTGTCCATGAAGGCAGCAGGTCAGATGTTGAAGATGCCAAGATCATCCACTGAATCCCAGACCAATGCCAGTTTTCCTGACTTTTGTCTTGCCACTGGACTTAGATGACTCTGGAAGAGAGTAAGACTAATGACTCTGCCTCATTTAAAGCCAATTCACATACAAGTCAAGACATTACTCCATTTTGTCATTGATTCTATTCAAAAATGAAAGACAACAACAACAATTTATTATTATGTAAGAATGGTTATGTTTCTGCATAGCCCATAAGCCCTTTCTTGATTTTTATTTTGAACCAATACATTCAAATCATTTTTTTCCTTCTTCCCTTATGACTACTTTGTTTGTCAACACAATACACAATACACCGAAACTATCCATTGTTCTTGATAATTTATAATTTTTATTGATTCCACCTAAAATTTCTTAAATCTTTTTTTGTTGTTATGCTTTACTAATACAATTAGGTAATTTCACCAAAAAAAAATCCAATATGTAGTTATTTATGATTTTAACCCAAATATCCTGATGCCTAGGAAACTGCTCTTTCAACAATATTTTTTAGCCTAAATTACAGAGTAAATTCATTTTATACTATGGAATGGTTATTATGACCTCTGTTTTATACTATATTTTTAGGTCTGGTACAGTTAGGCCACCTTCATTTGCATTTTGTTCATTAGTTCCCTTGAAATTCTTGACCTTTCATTCTTCCTGTTGAACTTTGTTATTATTTTTCTAACTCTTTAAAATAATTTCTTGGGAGTTTTATTGGACAGTACTGAATAAATAGATTAACTTAGGTACAGTTGTCATTTTTATTATATTAGCTCAAGCTACATATGAGCACTTGATATTTTTCCAGTTGATTAGATCTGACTTCATTTGTATGAAAAGTGTTTTATAATTGAGTTCACATAATTCCTAACTTTGCCTTGGCAGGTAGATTCCAAAATATTTTATATTATCTATAGTTATTTTAAATGGAATTTATCTTTGTTTCTCTTGCTGCTAGACTTCATAACAAAGATTTATATGGATTTATTTTGTAACCTAATGTAGAGGATCACAGATGGAACTCTGAAGGAACCCTTCTGATGAGTCTGGTTTGGCTCACTATTCCCCTAGGGGTGTCTTGGTCCTCCTGAGAAGTCAGAAAGCATGACAACTTGTGTTGTAATTAAAGCAGAGTTACATTAATGGAGCAAGGAGACATCTGCACACAATAGCAAGTTATTTATGTTGTTTCACATGCACAGTATCCTACAGTTAGTTCAGGCAAAGTAACCTATAGTTATATAAGTGTATTAGGATATATAAGGCTGAGAAATTTTTGAATAAATGGATTCCTGTTTGACCATCTGTTAAGGGACAGGTCAATTCTCTGAGAGCTTCCACAGCTGTGAATCATAACATCTGAAAGAGTTGCAAGGCAGCCTTTGCTGACACAGGTGTTGCAGCTGGGAATGAGATAAACTGGAGGCAGAAGGAAGAGGAGAGAGGTCAAACAATACAATGGTCTCTCAGTCTCCTTGTATCATCATCTCACAGGAGGAGATCCATTCTGCAGGTTTGGGTTGGATCTCCAGCAGCCTGGTAGCACAACAACAACAAAAAAGGGTATTAAAATACCCCTTTACCTCTCACCCATGATCAGGATTTGGACTGGTATCAAAATCCTCTAGTGAGCAAGTCCAGATATCCTGTAACTTTGCTAAAGATGTGAATTCTTTCTAGTGTTTTTTAGTTGATTTTTTAGGATTCTATAAATATACTATCATAGCATCTACAAAGAGTGATAATTTGGTTTCCTCATTATATACTTTAATTCCGTTAATTTATTTTTCTTCTGGTATTGCCAAAGCTAACATTTCTAATACAATATTCAATAGTAAAGGGGATAGTGGGTAGTTTGGTTTCAGCCTTGATTTTATTGGGAATGGGTGTAATTAGTCTTCATTATATCTGATGCTTGATGATGGCTTTAAATAGATCATTTGATGGCTACTGATCATTTGAAGAAAAACTCCATTTCTTCCTATACTCTGTAGTGGTTTTAATAGGAATAGGTATTGGATTTTGTCAAAGCTTTTTTCTGCATCTATTGAGATAATCATATGATATTTATTAGTGTGGTTACTGATATAGTCAATTATATTTCCTAACACTGAACCAATCTTTCCTGGTATAAAGCCTACTTTGTCATGATATATTATCCTGGGGGTGACTTTCTGTAATTTCTTTGCTAATGTTTTATTTAAGATTTTTGCATCATTGTTCATTAGGGAAATTGGCCTATAATTTTTTTTTCTCTATTTTGACTTATCTGGTTTAGATATCAGCACCATCTCTGTGTCATAAAAATAATTTGGTAGGATTCCTTCTTTCCCTATTTTCCTAAACACTTTGCATAGAAAAAGAAAGAAAATAAAATTCAAGCAAACAACAAAAGAAGTAAAAATGGTACATTGTGATCCACAGTCCTCTCTCTGGGTATACATGACTCTCATCATCACAAGGTCATTGGAATTTGTAATGCTCTTCTCTAAATTATAATGTTCTCTGGGAGCAGCTTTCTTGGGAGGCTTCTGGGAGCAGCCTTCATTTCAGCTCAGTGTAATGATCACCTCAAATGCAACCAGAGATAAAGTCCAGATTCTGTATTGTTTCCTTCAAAAAAGCCCAGCTAGCTTTCTGCGAAGCCTATCTCTCTTTTTGGTCCTGAGACCTCTTGCCACTAGTCCTTTGTCTCTTCCAGCTTCTGCCTCTAGCTCCGAATGTCTCCAGTCAGCACAAAAGTGGAAGATGGAATGAATCTGTCTCTACGTTCGAGAGTGGGCTTCTGTGTCTTAGTAAGCTTCTCCTTTAGTTGACTCCTTCTTATATATGCTCTCTTAAAGGTGTGAATCTTGTGGAACTCTAATAAGTACTAAGTACATTAGTGAACTAGAGAACTGTTAAGTACCATGCTAAATTAGATAATTATTGTCTCTCTCAATTCCAGGGACTTAGCACCTTATAAGAATCCTAACAGGAACTGGCCTAAATTATCTCATTATTGAGCTACATGCATCAAAACTTATCATTACATAATCTTACTGTTGCCATGTACAATGATCTCCTCAGTTTTCATTTTCTTGCCACTATCCTATGTTCTTCTAATTTGCTAGTAATATCACCCTTAATGTCTAAATCATAAACCTATTTTGACCCTATCTTGGCATATGGTATTAGATGTGGGTTTCTGCATAGTTTCTGCCATATTTGTTTCCAATTTTTCCAACAGATTTTGTCAAATAATGAGTTTTTATCCCAAAAGCTAGGGTCTTTAGGTTTGTCAAACACTAGATTGTTATTTTCATCTTATCTGGTTTAGGTATCAGCACCATAACCAGGTCATAAAAGTAATTTGGTAGGAGTGCTTCTTCCTTTCCCAATTTCTTCAAATAGTTTATATACTATTGGAATTTATTGTAGAATTCATATGTAAATCCATCAGCACTGGAGATTTTTTCTTTGGCAGTTGATTAATAACTTGCTCTATTTATTTTTCTAAAATGGGATTATTTAAATACCTTTTTCCTCTTCTGTTAATCCAGAAAATCTATATTTTTGTAGGTTTTCTTCTTTTTCACTTAGATTATCAAATTTATTAAGATATAGTTAGGCAAAATAACTCCTAATTATTGCTCTAATTTCCTCTTCATTGGTGGAAAGTTCTCCCTTTTCATTTTTGAGACTAACAATTTAATTTTCTTCTTTCCTTCTTCTAATCAAATTAACTAAAGGTTTATTTATTCTGTTGGTTTTTTCACAAAACCAGCTCTTAGTTTTACTTATTAATTCAATAGTTTTCTTACTGTCAATTTTATTAATTTCCCCTTTTATTTTCAGAATTTCAAATTTGGTATTTAATTGTGGGGTTTTAATTTGTTATATTTCTAGCTCTTTTTTAGTTGTAAGCCCAATTTATTGATGTTCTCCTGTATTTTATGCAAGTAAGCACCTAGAGATGTAAAATTTCACTTAAGAACTGCTTTGGCTGAATCCACAGATTTTGATATGTGTTCTCATTATTATATTTCTCCTAGATGAAATCCTTGATTATGTCTCTGGTTTATTGCTTCATGCCCTCATTCTTTAGGATTAGATTATATAGTTTCCAATTAATTTTGGGTCTATTTTCTCCTGACCTTTCATTGCATGTAATTTTTATTGCATTATGAACTGAAAAAATGCATTTACTATTTCTGAATGTCTGCACTTGATTTTGAGGTCTTTATGCCCTAATAATACATGGTAATTTTTATATATGTTCCATGAACTGCCAAGAAAAAAGTGTAGTTCTTTCTGTTTCCATTCAATTTTCTCCAAAAGTCTATCATACCTAACTTTTCTAAAATTCTATTTACATCTTTAACTTCTTTCTTATTTATTTTCTGGTTTGATTTATCTAGTTATGAGAGAGCAAGTTTGAGATTCCCCACTATTATAGTTGTGCTATTTATTTCTTCTTGCAGCTCTCTTAACTTCTCTAACAGTTCGGGTGCTGTACTATTTTGGTGCATATATGTTTAGTATTTATATTAATTTATTATCTATGGTACCCTCTAGAAAAATATCATTTCCTTCCTTATCTCTTTTAATTAGATCTATTTTTACTTTTACTTGGTCTAAGATCTGGATTGCTACTCTTGCTTTTTTTACTTCACCTGAAGTGTAATAGATTCTGTCTCAGCCTTTTACCTTTACTCTAAATGTATCACTATGCTTTAAATGTGTTTCTTATAAACAACATATTGTAGGATTCTGGCTTTTAATCCAGTTTGCTACTTCCATTTTATAGCAAAGTTCATCCCATTCACATTTATTGTTGAAATGACTAATTCTGTATTCCCTGCCATTTTATTTACCTTGTTATGCTTTTCTCTTTCATTCTCCATTTCTCCTCCCACTTCCCTATAAGATGAAACAAGTTTGTCTATGAAACCAAATATGTTTAACATTCTCTTTTTGAACCAAATCTGTTGAGAGTAAGATTCACTCAATATTTGTCCCCTTCCCTTTTCCCTCAATTAATATAGGTCTTCTTTACTGCATTATGAAATGTAATTTCCTTAATTTTACCTCCATTTTCCTCTTTTTCCAGTACAACTCCTTTTCCACCTATAGTTTTTTTATATCATTTTTAATATCACAGTAAAATCAAATTATACCTGCATTCTCTAAATATTTGCATAACATAGATATAATTCTCAAGAGTTCTTTCCTTTTTACTTTTTTATGTTTCACTAGAGTTCTGTATTTGGATGTTAAATTTTTTTGTTCAGCTCTGGTCTTTTCTTCAGAAATAAATGAAATTCATTTGGTCATGGAATGTCCATCATTTTCCCTGAAAGGTAATGCTCAATTTAGCTGGATAGTTGATTCTCAGCAGCAATCTAAGTTCCTTTGCCTTTTGGAATAACAGATTCCAGTCTGTTTGATCCTTTAAGTTGGAAGATGCTAGGTCCTGGGTAATCCTGATGGTGGCTCCTTAATGTTTGAATTGTTTCTTTCTGGCTGATTACAATATTTTTTCCTTGGTCCAATAAATCTAAAATTTAACTATGATATTCTTTGGAGTTTTCATTTAATTATCTCTTTCAGGAAGTGCTTGGTGAATTCTTTCAATGGCTATTTTACCTTTTGATTCTTTTACATCAGGTCAGTTTTCCTTGATGATTTCCTGAAAAATAATATTTAGGCTCCTTCTTTCATCATGGTTTTCAATTCAATCACTAAATCCACAACTATTTTGTAAGCACTCACAATGTGCCAGACATAAAGCTAGTAGCTGATTCAAAGATGCAAATAAATAGCCCCAATCCAACAGTTTATATACATATATATATATATATATATATATATATATATATTTATACACAGTCATATAAATGCATATAGAGATATGTGTGCTGTACAAAACATATACAAAAAAAATTTAATGAAGGATGTACTAGCAGCAGAAAATGATTAAGGAAATAAGGAATGACCTCACTGTGGTACATATGTTAAATGTTGAAGGGAAATAGGGATTCAAAGATGAAACTTATTGCAGGCAAAAATGAGTGCCTGTGCAAAACCAAGGAAACAGGAAATGTTATGTTATAGTTGAGGAGCAGTAAGGATTTGTCAAGCTTTCAATCAACAAAGATTCTTATGAGTTGATATTTGTGTTATATGCTGGAGATACATACAATAAACTAAAATATCCTGAAGGAATTTACAATCTTATGGAGGAGACAATATAAAGATATATACAAGGTATAGACAAGATATTCATGGAAAAAAGATGGAAGGCACTACTAACTTGGGGAAGAGAGATAATGAGAAGTATCCTTTATGTGCTACTTAATCTGGTTCTTGAAGGAAGCCAGGGATTCTGAGAGACAAAGAAGTAATTTAATTATAAGACTAGAAGGTAGGTTACAGCAAAGTCATGAAGGCCTTTAATTATGCTTTTTTTTTAAAAAAGAAGTTTATTTAATATGGAAGGTAATAGAGAATTATTCAAATATCTTGAGCAGGAAACAATGATATAGATAAGCCTTTGCTTTGGCATTATATCACTTTGACATTTATATGTAGGATGGAGAAAAGAAAAGAGAGGCTTCAGTCCGGAACACTAGGAGTCATGGCAATAGTCAAGTTAGAATGTGCCAAGGTTCTGAGAGAAAAGAAAAGGTAAAAATTTAAGAAATGTTATGGTTATAGAATTGACAAGACTTCAAGATTTGGTAATTTATTGAATACCTAAGATCAGATGGACCAAGGAGTAGAGAATGTCTCTGATGTTGTTAATTGTATGACTGGATGGCTAGTGAACCCTCAATAGAAGTGAGGAAATTTGGAAGAGAAATGAATTTGAGAGGGAAAAGATATTAATTTCTGTTTTGAATGCATTGACTTTGAAATGCCTAAGGACCACCCAGTTTGAAATGACCAGTGATCAGCTGATGATAAAAGGGTAGAGCTTAGGAGGAAAACTCAGGTTTAAAACATAGATTAAGAGTCACCTGCCCCCATGATGAAAATTGAATTATGTGAAGGATTATCTACTGCTCTTTTCCTACTGTCCAGACCAGTACAAATAGATATTTCATATAAACAATTCATAATTGTTAAGTAAAATAAAATATTATGGATAATTGTAAAGCAGAAAAATGACTTACTTTTCTTAATGCATTGCTGCCACTGCTCCTCCAAACCCCAATGATCATCAAAGTTTTGGAATTAGAATAGGAAACAGGAAATGAACTGAAGTTAATTTACCTTCAGTGTCCTTAAGAGCAGGAGTTGGTGAGCCAATCATCTCTCTTTCTTTAGGCACTGGAATCCTTGAATTTTATATATTTTATTTTTTAATGTCACTATCTTCCTACAAAAGTCTGTCAATATACTTTTATATATGTATATACATATATACTCATAAATTTATAGAATATGTTATATACATATATACATATACACTATACATATACATGCACATAGATTTCAAATATCTTTTAAAAATGGTAGTTTTTCAGTGTACAAACTAATGGACACCAACTGATAATCCCCACCTGTTTTTCTTTGTAGTGGATGGAATGGAGCCAGTCCATGGTGTCTGAAATAGAATCTATGAAGCACTATGTAATTTCCTTGGTATTTCATTAGTGATAAAACTACAAGTTCGTCACCTAGGTCTGCTTGAAGAATATTATAAAACACAGCTTTCAAAGTGACCTATAATTTTCTCTGTAATAGAGGTGCTTCCTTTGTCACAATACAGACACTGTACTCAAGCCTCTGGGAAAGAAATTATAAACAGAACCATATTGACCTTGTCATCTTAATCCATTTTCATAACCATACTAGAAATGAGGAGTCCAGCATTGATAAAAGGTTTAATTGACATTGCCTTATGTCTTTCCAAAATTATATGTATATTCTTATAGAACTGGCAATAACCCATATACAAAACATATCCAGGAAATAAAATTGCTGGAGGCTGAAGATGATATATGCTTGCAAATACCACTTAGAAAAATCCCAAAGATCCTAGTGAGACTTTTTTATTTTGTTTTGTTTTTCTGTAACTGGAACTCTCTAATCTTTAAGAGACTTCCAGATTTTTCAATTTATTTATTTTAATATAGGAATATATCCATAATCACATCCAGATTTATAAAATATTGAATCTTTTTTAGAGTAAAGAGACAACTCAGATTAAATTAGCATTTGCACACATGGGGAAATGGAGGAGCCAGCTGTTCATTACATTTTAGTTAACATACAGGTTTCTATCTTTTAACTTGATCTTGGAATCTATAACACAATGAATCAAAACTCAACATTTTGCCAAGAAAGAAGTTGAAAATCAAGTCTATAGATGAACACATTTAACTTCTTCCCCACCTCCACCACTACATACCCTAACTGATTTATTTGTACATCCTGATGCTACTTCTTACAATTTGGAATTAGGAAGCAGATAAGCATTTGAGCTTGTCAATAGTATTCTAAAAGAAAGGAAAGAAAGAAAAGGAAGGAAGGAATGGAGGGAGGGAGGAAGGGAGGGAGGGAGGAGGGAGGAAGGAAGGAAGGAAGGAAGGAAGGAAGGAAGGAAGGAAGGAAGCAATCAAGGAAGGAAGGAAGGAGGGAGGGAGAAAGAGAGGGAGGGAGGGAGGAAGGAAGGAAGGAAGGAAGGAAGGAAAGAAGGAAGGAAGGAAGGAAGCAATCAAGGAAGGAAGGAAGGAAGGAAAGGATGGAAGGAAGGAAAGGGAAGGAAGGAAAGAAAGGGAGGAGAAAGAAAGGAAGGGAAGGAGGGAGGAAGGGAGGGAGGGAGGGAGGGAGGAAGGAAGGAAGCAATCAAGGAAGGAAGGAAGGAAGGAAGGAAGGAAGGAAAGGATGGAAGGAAGGAAAGGGAAGGAAGGAAGGAAAGGGAAGGAAGGAAAGAAAGGGAGGGAGAAAGAAAGGAAGGGAGGGAGGGAGAGGAGGGAGGAAGGAAGGAAGGAAGGAAGGAAGGAAGCAATCAAGGAAGGAAGGAAGGAAGGAAGGAAGGAAGGAAGGAAGGAAAGGAAGGAAGGAAGGAAAGGTAGGAGGAAGAGTGAAAGGGAGAGAGGAAGAGAAGGAGGGAGGGAGGAAGGGTGAGGTTGGTTAGGCAATGGGAAAAAGGAGGCCTTGCCAATTCAGATAACTATAGGTTTTCTGTATACTCTGTCTTCAGGGTTCCTTTCCAGATGCTTAACCCATGCAACTAAAGCTACCTTGGCTCATAAAAATTAGACTCCCAGTTTACTATTATTGCACCATCTCTTTAGCTCTTTAGACAGTCTAAAACTTGCCTGCTTAATTCTCAAATGTACTGTTCTCTAAAACGATTTGTACTTTGCTTTTGTCACTGTATTATGTTAAGTCCATATATTTTTAAGTCAATCTACACCTGAAGAAGAGTCATCTGATCTATTAATTTTTTTTCTAGGTTTATTATTTTTAATCATGGCAAATTATTTTAACAGCAAATATGTTATTAAAACTGAGACTAGTTTTCCATTTCTATTTTTAAGAACCAATAAATTGATGAAAAGTTCTATGATGGGACATATGCAGATCCACTAAGAACTCTGACAAGAAATGCTTTAGAGATGAATCAATGCCGTTTAATTTTGTATAACAGTATGGTCTAAGTTGGAGTTCTTGAAGACAATAGGGTTATTTAAATTCCACCCTGAAAACAGATTGACAGTTTTGCTGAGGCTATTATTGTGTCCCAAATCCTATCTCAAAACTACTTCTTCCTTCCCACATCCCAATGAAAAACTTTTTTTTTTCCTTTTTCCTTCTTCTTTTAGAGACTCACTTAAAACCCTACTCAGCAACTCAGGATTTTCTTCCACGGAAAACAAAGGTTACATACTTTAAAGAAAAAAGGAAAAAATGATCAGAAAAGGCAAATTATAGCCACTCATAAATGAATTTTTATGAATCTATGACCAGACTTTCATTTTCTCTGCAGATTCTGAGAATAATTTACTTATTCATGTCTCTTGCATAAAATTTCTCCCTCTTTCACTGTTTCTTTTTTTCATCATAACTAATAATAAATATGAAAATGAAATAAAATAAAAAGCAAAAACAAACTTTACTTGTTACTTTTAACAGTAACATCACTAAATGTGTATGAAACTCACAAGTATATATGCTGAAAGAGACCACCTGCCTAAAAGTCTGGATTTTTCAACAGGAGCAATACAATTTCAACCTTCTTTGAGAGACCACGTGCCTAATAAAACCAAAAGAGTCTGAGAAAATACATTATAAAGTAAAAACAATCCCCCAAAAGCTTTTTAAAGAAATCTAATAATTGGTGACACTTCTCAGAAGTTTCATAAATAAGAAAGCATTAAAAAATGGCATCTCAGGTCTAGTTTTGCAATGAAACACCTAACTTTAAAGCTAACATTGTAGTCAAAACAGTAAGTGCACAGGGTTTGAAAGATGGGTCCCTAGAACACTACTGAAGACATCCTTTGTTTATGGATAAGATAAGGTGCAAGATTGGAAAACATGAGTATGTATTTCATACTTTTTTTTATTTCCTGTTCATAATCCTAAAAGCTTCATACTCAAACTCAAATCATGCAGAAGGAAAATAGAGAGTATTGTCTGGAAGGATTTAATTTCAATAGCGGATAACTGAGCATAATTAAAATGTCCATGTATTTTTAACTGAATGAGTGTTTTCCTAAACACTGAGAAGTAGGCCTACTGTTTTTATCTTCATTGTTGCTATTGTATATGTCATAATTCATTTGTAAGGCTTCAGAAAGAAATTAAGATATATTAAAATTGAATGAAAGACAATTTGAAATGATCATTCTTATGATTAATAATAATAATAACTATAACTAATAAACATATTACCTAGGATTTGAATAATACTTTAAGATTTGCAAAACACCTTATATACATTATCTTTATTCTGAAAACAACCCTTGGGAGGTAGATGCTATTATTACCCATCTTTTACAGATGAGGAAACTGAGGCAGACAGCTGATAAATGAAACAGACATAGCAAGCATTTGATCCTGGATTATAACATAAGTCTTCTAGACTCTAGGTCAAATGTTCGACCACTGTGCCATTTTACTACTTAATTACAATTTTTCTTTCAATATACAAAAGGATTTGTCATGGGCTTTTTTACTAATACCCTATTTTCACCCACATTTTACTTATAAACATTTGCTTATAAGCATTCTACTTACAGAATTTCATGAACATGATTGTGCTATAGACTAGAGTACAAAAGAGTATGTAGTTTAGTTAAAGGAATGCTGAATTTGAGAACAGGAGTTCTAATTTATGACATTCGGGAAATTCATGCTCTTCTCTGTGCTTCAGTGCTTGTCATCTAAAAGAAAGAGACAGTGAGAGAGATAGAGACAGAGAGATGAAAATAGAAAGACATAGACATGGAAAGAAAGAGACAGAGAAATGGAGATAGATAGACAGCTATAGAGACAGACAGGACCATGGAAAAAATCAAGTACATAATGAAAACAAGGTTCTTCTGGATCTAAATCCAAAGAATACAAAATAAGACTTTTTGCTTTTTTGTTGTTGTTGTTGTTTTTAATTTTATTTTATTTTGGTTACACATGCACAATCTTTTTATATATTTCCTTATGAATTATGTTGGAAGAGAAAAATCTGAACAAAAGGTAAAAACTACAAAAAAAATAAGAAAATGGGGAGAAAGTTATCAGAGCATATTTTGATTTACATCTGGTCTTTATAATTCTCTCTCTGAATGTGGTTGGAATTTTTAATTCAAAGTTTATTGGGATTGTGTTGGATCATTGGATCCCTGAAAATAAGCAAATGCGTCATGGTTGATCATCAAACAATCTTTTTTTTTTTTAATTATACCTTTTTATTTACAAAACATATGCATGGGTAATTTTTCAACATTAACTCTTGCAAACTTTCTGTTTTCTGTTAGAACACTTCTCCTCCTTCCCCACACCCACTCCCCAAGATGGCAGTTAGTACAATGAATGTTAATATGTTCAACTATATGTTAAATTCAATATATGTATACATATTTATACAGTTATCTTGCCACACACACACACAAAAATCGGACCTAGAAAGAAAGAAAGAAAAAAGCTGAGAAGGAAAACAAAAAGGCAAGTACAAAATAACAGAAAGGGTGGAAATGCTATGTTGTGGTCCACCCTCATTTCCCATAGTTCTCTCTCTGTGTGTAGCTGATTCTCTTCATTGCTGAACAATTGGAAGTAGTTTGAATTATCTCATTGTTGAAGAGAGCCACATTCATCAGTGTTGATCATAACATAGTCTTGTTGTTGCTGTGTATGAGGATCTCCTGGTTCTGCTCATTTCACTAAGCATCAATTCATGTAAGTCCTCCAAGCCTCTCTGAAATCATTGTCCTGGTCATCTCTAACATAATAATAATATTCCATAACATTCACATATCACAATTTATTCAGACATTCTCCAATCCATTCAATTTCCAGTTTCTAGCCACTACAAAAAAGGCTGCCACAAACATATTGGCACATACAGGTCCCTTTCCCTTTTTTAAGATCTCTTTGGGATATAACCCCCATAGTAACACTGCTGGATCAAAGGGTATGCACAGGTTGATAACTTTTGAGCATAGTTGCAAATTGCTCTCCAGAACGGTTGAATCCATGCACCAACAATGTATCAGTGTCCCAGTTTTCCCACATTCCCTCCAACATTCATCATTATCGTTTCCTGTCATCTTAAGCAATCTGAGAGGTGTATAGTGGTATCTCAGAGTTGTCTTAATTTTCATTTCTCTGATCAATGATGATTTGGAGAACCTTCCCATATGACTAGAAATAGTTTCAATTTTTTCATCTGAATATTGTCTGTTCATATCCTTTGACCACTTATAGATTGGAGAATGGATTGATTTCATATAAATTTGAGTCAATTCTCTATATATTTTGGAAATGAGGCCTTTATCAGAACCTTGACTGTAAAAATGTTTTCCCAGTTTATTGCTTCCCTTCTAATCTTATCTACATTTGTTTTCTTTATACAAAAAACTTCTTGACCTGATACAATCAAAATTTTCTATTTTGTGATCAATAATGATCTCTAGCTCTTCTTTGGTCACAAATTCCTTCCTCCTCCACAGGTGTGAGAAGTAAACTATCCTATGTTCTTCTAATTTATTTGTAGTTTCATTCTTTATGTCTAGATCATGAATCCATTTTTAAAGTAATCATAACTTTTTATTGACAGTACATATGCCTGAGTAATTCTTACAACATTATCCCTTGCACTCACTTCTGTTCTGATTTTTCCCTTCCTTCCCTCCATTCCCCTAGATGGTAGGCAGTCTTATACATATTAAATATGTTATACTATATCCTACATACAATGTATGTGTGCAGAATTGAATAGTTCTCTTATTGCACAGGAAGAATTGGATTCAGAAGGTAAAAATAACCTGGGAAACAAAACAAAAATGCGAACACTTTACACCCATTTACCAGTGATCCTTCTCTGGGTGTACCTGATTCTGTCCATCATTGATCAGCTGGAACGGAATTAGATCTTCCCTTTGTCGAAGATATCCACTTCCATCAGAAGTTGTTGAAGTGTATAATGATCTCCTGGTTCTGCTCATTTCACTCAGCATCAGTTCATGTAAGTCGCTCCAAGCTTCTCTGTATTCATCCTGATGATCATTTCTTACAGAACAATAATATACCATAACACTGATATACCACAATTTACCCAACCATTCTCCAATTGATGGGCATCCATTCATTTTCCAGTTTCTAGCCACTACAAAAAGGGCTGCCACAAACATTTGGGCACATACAAGTACCTTTCCCTTCTTTAGTATTTCTTTGACCACCAATATACATTCAAACCCCAAGAGACTACCTGAGTGTAAGATGTAACCTGCCTTTTGAAAACCCAGTTTGCTAATACAATGAGAATTGAAATAAAGTTGCTGAATATTATATGAATATTATTTGGAACTTTTCAGTTTATCCCCATTACATATGATGCTTACTGATGGTTTTAAATATATGCTCCTGACTATTTTAAGGAAAAGTCCATTTATTCCTATACTCTCTAGTATTTTTAATAGCAATAGATATTGGATTTTATCAAATGCTTTTTCGGCATCTATTGAGATGATCATATTTTTTTGTTAATTTGGTTATTGATATAGTCAATTATGCTAATAGTTTTCCTAATATTGAACTAGCCCTGCATTCCTTGTACAAATCCTACTTGGTCATGGCATATTATCCTGGAGATGATTTTCTGTAATATTTTTGCTAATATTTTATTTAGGATTTTAGCATCAATATTCATTAAGGAGATTGGTCTATAATTTTCTTTCTCTGTTTTCAACCTGCCTGGTTTAGGTATCAGTACCATGTCTGTGTCATAAAAGGAATTTAGAAAGACTTCTTCAATCCCTATTTTTCAAATAGTTTATATATCATGGGAGTTAATTGTTCTTTAAATGTCTGGTATATCTGGGGTGAAGCCAAGATGGCAGAGAAGGCAAACAGGACTTTTTGAGCTCTCTCATACCTTCATGACTAATTATTAAATTCATTCTCAAAAATAGCACGTGACTGGTAAAATTCACCAAGATTAGAAGTACAACAACTTACCAGCCAAAGATAATCTGGTAGTTCATCAGAAAAGGTTTGTCCTGAGGGGTGGGAAAAGGCCAGTGAAGGCAGGGATAGAACTAGAGGCTAGCATATTGAGTAGACCCGGTGGGGGTGGCCTCTAGGGTTACTACTCTGCTGTACTTGCAAAACAGCAGATTAGCAGAGAAATTAAAGCCAAAGGCAGAGGGTACTCTAAAAAATGGCAGAACCTAACAAGATCTGGCTACACCCACCCAAAACTGGAAGTGACTCAGCACTGACCACAGTACAGCTGTACAGTTGAATTCTGCAGCAAAGGGCAACCCGGAGCAGCCACAAATCTGCACAGCACGGAGGCACAGCCTGGGGAAACCTCTAATCTACACAGTGGGGGTCTCAGCAGGGGGCAATAGAACTTCCACAGCACAATTGTGCTTTCCTGGGCAAAGACCAGGCTATTGCTGGTCAGCTGCTAATACCCATGGCCCCATGGCCTGGGGTAGTGGCAATTTCATTGCTCAGACTCTAGTCCCAGGGCAGTCACTAAACCTCACAGTAGGGTCCTTCACTGGGTACTTCTGCAGTTCGGACCATGCTAACCAGGTCTGAATCACTTCCAAGGGGAACTTTTTCCCAGAGCACTCCCATACCTCACTGCTCTTTGCAGCCCATTTGCAGGACAGCTACTGTCCATACGCCTATCACTTCTCTGCAGAGGAAGCAGGTAACCTCCTTGCCCTAAAGACAGACCCTAAAGGCCTTTAAAACATGAGTAAAAAAATCAAAAGGACGATCAATAGCTTCGATACAAAAAGACAGCAGGTTTTCAACCCCAAGGAAATTAATAGCAAACAGTCTCCAGACAATACCCCAAAGGGGAATGGTACCTGACCCCCATCACATAATGCTCTCCTAGAAGAGTATATTAACAATCTTAAAAGAGAGCTAGAAGAAAAATGGGAAAAAGAAAGAGAAGCTATGCAAGAGAGTAATACCTTGTAATGGGCTGAGGTTTGAGTTGATGCACTGAGGTCCCAAGTACGTGAGGCTAAATAGTAATTGGGCTATACTCTATTATACAGATTGGATAAAAATGGTCCCTGCCCCTCTCCTACAAGCTTTGATGTTTGTATAGGAAATGACGATTTTGGTGGGTGGAGGCAGAGAAGAACAGGAAGAAAGCTAGAGGTTGGGCCTGTTGAGACTCCAAGTTGCTGGTTGTGTGGCTGCTGGTCGAGCTAGCTTGACTCAAGCTCACATTGCTATCCATTCTCTTCCACCTCCAATCCTTCTTCACTGAGAATAAAGACGACGATTTTCCCTAACCAATTCCTACTCTGCTGATTTAAAATACACGATCTTCACATTTGGCGCCCAACGGTGGAACCAAGGACTGAAGAAGTCTCCGTGACCAGGAACTTGGGTAGTATTGTTAATAGACAAATAAGGAACTTATTTTCTTAAAAAACTAAACCAGTAATCTTTTTGGCTAAAATGGACCAAATGCTAGCTAAAGACTCTCCATCCTGCCCAACCCCACCCAAGAGTGGTGCTATAGAAACATGCTTAAGCTGATAGAAAGACAAGGGCTACTTTATAACTTGGGAACAGGTAGCTAGACTTGTGGGTACATTAAACTGCATCTCCCTTGGTTCGTAGAGGAGGACAGATCTCTGAGATAACTGGTCCCTGGTTGGACAAGAGATGTCCATGCATTTCAGAGAAAATGGTCCTCATTCAATTTCCATCAGAGGCATTTTATTTATACAATATAATTCAGTTAGCACTAAGAAACCCCTATCCCTGGAAGAAAGAAAACGTCTTTTACTCCTTCTCAAATTACCATGAAAGGAGAAGACAATGAAGAGATTAATGACCATATCCCACAGGGCATGTTGACTTAAGTGAGCAAGGGTGTGTGACCTTCCCCTCAGGAGGAGCTTCAGCCCACCCCAGGAGCAAGTGATTGACTCTCCTCACCAACTCCACCCCTCCGGATGAAGGAGGAGGGCAGTGGGGAGGGAAGTGCACAGCACCAATTTGAGTAGACTGCAAGAGGGCTTAATGACGGTCAAGAAAAGGTGTGGACATCCGAGCTTCAGCCACTTAGTTTTCCTGTAATTTCCCAGTCTAATCCTTCAAAAAGTCGAAGATACGCCCCTTTTAATGTAGAAATCATTAAAGATATTAAAAAGGTTGCACTCTTTATGGCTACATCAGCTTATGTTAAGATGCTGTTACGGAATTTGCTTTTGAAATCTTGACTCTGATGACTGGAAATCTATAGCAAGGGTATGCCTAGAACCTGGACAAAATTACATGTGGCTTTCTGAATATAGTAGTCCTGTAGGAAACAAACCCAAAAAATAGTCAAAATGCTGTTCATCTGTGATCACCTATGACCTACTAAGGTATAGGTCCATATAGAACTCGCAGCACAGATTAATTATCCAGTAGCAGCATATGAGCAAATTGTGCTAATGCTATCAAAGCTGGCTTGATTCACAATAAAATGACAAAGTAAGGCCTTCAAAAAATAATGCAAGGCCAGATAGGCCCTTTGCTGACTTTTGGGACTTTGCAGACTCTATCACAAGAACTAATGGAAAATCCATCAACAGATGTTTTGATAAGGAAACTTGCTAAGGAAAATGCTAATGAGGTATGCAGAAGGATTATACTAGGACTGCGCAAGGATGCTCCTTTAAAGGAGTTCATAAGACGCTGTGCCACAGTGGGTACAAAATGCCTTTTATAGCCAGACTATGATGCAGACTTCCCAAGATCCCAACATGGGTAGACAGGGTCCCTTCCAGAAAGGGACTTCTAAAGAGACACGTCAATGCTTTCAGTGTGGTAAAGTAGGGCATCTGAAAGCTCAATGTTGGTATAGAGGCAGAGTGAGAAAACAGGGTGGGAGAACAAGACCCAGTACCCCATGTCCAAAATGCAACAGAGGCCCATTGGGCCTCAGAATGTAGACAGGTTCAGGGAAACGGAAGGGGCCCAGCCCCAAGGCCCGGCAAAAAACACTTGGGGCATGATGGCAGCCAATGGTGCACCCAGAGAGTGCCTAGACGGCCAATACCCCAATATGACCAATCAGCAGGAAGCCATATGATGGCAGAAAGGGATTATACAATCAATCAGCCAGGAAGCAACCTGATGGGAGAAAGGGATTACAATTAGGGAGAATAGAGTTGTATGCAGCTGAGACAACTGAGATACCCCCTGGAGAGGTAAAATCTGTTGCTCTCCAGCCTATGGATCCCTTGCCTCCAGGCACAGTAGGCTTGATCATTTTACCTCCTGAGAGGACGTACAAAATAGTGTCTATCCACATATTGATGTGGGAAACTGGGGAAAGTGTAGATAATATCCCAGTCACCAATACAGGCAGATAATGTGTGACTTATCACCCAGGAGAAATAGTAGCATCAGGTTTACTCATACAGAATCCTAATAAGCAGCCTGGTGATAGTCACCCAGATTCTGATTCCAGATCACAAAATCCAGCAATTTTAAGCAGCTGTAACGACTGACGACCTATGCTCACAATCTATATAAATGGCCTTCCACTGGAAGGATTGGTAGACACTGGTGCAGATCGGACGGTCATTAGAGATGCCAGCTGGCCCAGTCATTGACCAAAGATTAGAGCAGACACCTACATGTCTGGCGTAGGAGGATCAATAGCAGCTGAAGTTAGTGCTGTCCCTATGAGATGGACTTTTGAAGGCAAAACAGGAGTTTTTTACTCCTTTTATAGTAGAAAAAATCCCCATCAATCTGTGGGGAAGAGACGTTTTACAGCAATTAAATTAGGGTTAAAAATGAGTACTTCGATTTTTTTAAGCAGGGCTGCTGTTGAAGGCCCCAACACTTTCACCTGTTCCTATCCAATGGAAAACTGATACACCAGTGTGGATAGAGCAGTAGCCCTTAAGTAACGACAAAATTCAGGCCTTATTAGATATAGTAAGGAGCAGCTTGACCAAGGACACTTAAACCTTCTCTAAGTCCGAATTCCCCAATGTTTGTTGTGAAAAGAAATCTGGAAAATGGAGGATGTTAACATTTAAGAAAAGTGAACGAACAGATGGAAACTATGGGAATCTTCAGCCTGGACTTCCATCTCCTACTCAGTTCCTAGAAGAATGGCCTCTTTGGGTCATAGATATTAAGGACTGTTTCATTCTATCCCTCTGGATAAGAAGGATATGAAAAGATTTGCCTTTTCAGATTGCAGTTAACTTAGGTGAGCCTTATAAAGATATGAATGACAGTTTTCCACAGGGAATGAAAACAGCCCTACTATGTGTCAAATGTATGTTGCTGCTGCTCTTGCTCCAGTAGAAAAGCATTCCAAAATTATCTATTACATTACATGGATGACATTTTGGATGTGACCGAGAACAAATTTAGAGGCATGTCTACAAAAGACCATAGAAACACTAAGATTACATATTATACATAGCACAGAAAAAATTCAGACATGCTCCTTTTCAATATTTAGGATATGAAGTATATCCTAAGGTCTTACAATTCAAAAACTCTCATAAGAACAAAAATCAAACACATTGAATGATTTTCAGAAATTGATAGGAGAATCCAATGGATAAGACCATGTTAGTTTGACTACTTATCATTACAAGTTATATGGACATTTAAGGAGACAGTTGCTTAAATTCACCACGCCAGCTTACAAAGAAGCTCAAGAGGCTTTGAGAGAAGTTAACTGGCTTTATCCAAATGGTTGAAAAGTCACTCAAAAACCCTTGAGATATCAGTTTTTACACAAGAACACCACAGCAGTCCTTCATCAGGACACAGTGTGATAAAAGTGTGAACCTCAGCACACAGAACAAACCTTACTCCCTACCCAGTGCTTGTGGCTAGAATTTTATTAAAGGCCACTAAGCAGCATACAATTATCTGGACAAGACCTGACAAGAATATACACCTTTATACCAATACACAAATTAATGTGTTTGTGAGACCATCCAAGTGGCAAATTTTATTAGTCATGGCTCCAGATTTTTACATGGGTCTCCATTAAAGATAACTAGACTATTACATAATTGGCAATGGATTCTTGAAGAAAAAGTTTCTAAAGTTCTCTTAAAGACAACTATCTTCATAATGCATCCAAACTAATATTTGTGCTGTGTACTCCTCATGATCTAACTATAAAGAAGTAGTCAGAACTCCTTTTCAATCCCTCAGCAGAATGAATTGTATCGTCATTCTAGCTCTTACTAATATCCAGAGACATAAATATAATATCTGATTCGCCTATTTTCAGTAGTGTGGTACAAAAATTCCACAGCCCAAATAAAATTTCAGCCTCTAATATATATCAGATCTTTAAGAAAACTTCAAACAATGAGAAAGCATCCAAGGTAAGATCTATATATTACAGTCCATTCTCAATAGTGACTTCCAGGTCCCATATTTGATACCAAATCAAAGGCAGATAACCTTAACTATGTTGTAATACCCTTTTTTCCAAAAGCTCAAGCATCTCATTCTAAATATCATCAGGCTGCTAGCTTTACGTTTAATTGGAATAACAAGAGGAAGCAAACATAGTAAAAGCCTTACCAACTTCCTTTCCATGCTCTACACCTGCCTCAAGGAAGAACCCTCTGTTTGAGACCCAATAAATCTGGCAAATGGATGTGACCCATTATAAATCTTTTGGTCTCTGTCTTTCATCCATTTGTGAAGACACCTTTTCAGGATTCACTTTTGAGCAACCAGCAAAAAGACAGCCAAAAGTAGTCCACTAATTCCTCATACAAGCATTTGCCATTATGGTTCCACAAGCAATAAAAAACAGACAATGGTCCCTGTTATACTTCAAAACATTTTGTACACTTTGTGCACAAGTATAAAATTTACACACCACAGGCATACCTTTTAATCCTCAAGGACAGGCAATAGGAAGGAAAACAGAATATTAAACCTCCTCCAAAACAAAAAGAGCCACAAGTAACCTAGAGAACTTCTAAATCTAGCTCTTTATACTATAACTTCGTTTTACAAAAGATCACTGGTTCCGCAGACAAGTTTTATAACCCACCAGAAGGTCAGTGTCCAGTGTGAACAAGCTCCACTATCTTTAGATAATCGCCAGTATATGGAAGACCCAGAAATGGTAAATGGAAAAGGACCAGATATAACTCTTTGGGAAGGTTTGCTTGTATCTCCAACAGGTGGAGAAAAGATCAGAATGACCAACAGCCATATTCCCTTCATTGAAAGAGAAAGCAACCCTTGAAACAAAGAGAAGACCCAGAAATATCAGGTGGTTCTGTTGCTGATTGTCTCACCATTGAAAAGAGTGTGGCAATTAGGGTTTGACTCATGGACATCAAAAATTGTTGGACTTCAAAACCCTCAGGAATCATTGATTCTCTAAAATGGGACAAAACCCTCAGAATCATTGGATTCTCTGAGACATAGGAACAAGAACTCTCAGGAATCATTGGATTCTCTAAGAAAGATAAGACTGTCCAACCTCAAAATCTGCTGGAATCATTGATTCCCTAACACATAAAAGACTTTTGCAGGACTTCCAAAACTCAGGGGATCATTTGGATTCCCTGACATGTGAAGCAATGGACAATAGATTGGTTTTGGACTATCTCTTGGCTGCTGAAGAAGGTGTATGTGTGACTATTGTTTACATACCCTCCTTCTAGGACTTCTAGTGATCTTTTCCAACACCATGTTGATTTATATTGTTTGCTGTCCCGCTACTTGCATGTACAATTCATGTTTGTTACACCACATCGAGCCTGCACTGACTGAGGGGAGGGTCATCCCTAATAGCCTCTGTGTTATTGCTATGTGCTTGTGTAATACCTCCCATGCTGATGGGTTTGTGCATAATAAGACCCTTCAGCCCAGAAACCCTAGCAACCCCATTTCCCTTTGGTGCTTTTCATCTTCCTTCCTGAGATGTCAGGTAGGGCGTGATCATCTCCTTTTTAGTGCTTTCACCGCCTTTCCTGAGAAGTCAGGGAGGCTGTGATCACCTCCTTTTCGATGCTTTCACCTCCTTCCCTGAGAAGTGAGGGCAGCTGTGATCACCTCCCCTTGAGGGCTCTGACCTCCCTGAGGAGTCAGGGATGGCATGACCACCTGTGTTCTAAAATAAAAGAAAGTGGGAGATGTAATGGGCTGAGGTTTGAGTTGATGCAAATGAGGTCCCAAGTACATGAGGCTAAATAGTAATTGGGCTATACTCATTAATATACATGATTGGATAAAGAATGGTCCCTTCCACCTCCATTCAAGTCCTGAGTGTTGTATAGGAAATGACGATTTTGGTGGGTGGAGGCAGAGAGAGACAGGAAGAGAAGCTGGGAGAGATTGGGCCTGGTTCAAGACTCCGAGCTGCTGGTTGTGTGGCTGCTGGTCGAGCTACTTCTTGACTCAGCTGCACACATTGCTATCTTGATTCTCTTCCACCTCCGATCCTTCTTCACTGTGAATAAAGACTGACAATTTTCCCCTAACCTGAATTCCTGACTCCTGCTGATTTAAAAATACACGATCTTCACAACACCTTCCTCAAAAGTGAATTGGAAAAGATAAAGAATTCCCAGGAAGTACAGGGAAACAGAATTTGTGAATTGGAAAAGGTAAAGAAATCTCAGGAAGGTAGGATTTGTGAATTGGAAAAAGAAACTGACTCACTAAAAAAAATTAGTGAAATGGAAAAAAATTCCATAGAGCAAAACAATTCATTTGAAAACTCAGTTGGACACATACAAAAAGAAGTAAAAAATCTAATGAAGAAATAACTTGTTAAAAATCAGAACTGAATAAATACAAATGAATGATTCATTGAGACATCAAGAATGAAAAATTAGGAAAAAATAACATTAAATATCTACTTGGAAAAACAACAGACCTGGAAAATAGATCTAGGAGAAATAATCTGAGGATTATTGGACTTCCTGAAAATTGTGATGAAAAAAAGAGCCTAGATGCTACTTTACAGTAAATCATCAAAGAGAACTGCCCAGATGTAATAGAATCAGAAGGCAAAATAGGCATTGAAAGAATTCATCGAACACCTTCTCATAGTTTCCATATTCCCTGACACTTAGCTTATTCCTTCCCTTTTCACTTTTCCCTTCCCACTTTTCAATGAGGTGGGAGAAGTTTCACCATAAATTGAATATGTCTAAAATTTTTCTCTTTAAGCCAATTCTGATGACAGTAAGATACCCACTATATTCATCCCCCTCCATTCTTTCTCTCAGATATAATAGGTTTCCTTTGCCTCTTCGTGAGATGTAGTGCCCCCACTTTATCCTTTTTCTGGTATAATGTTCTTTCCACCTCTAATTTCTAGAAAAAGGTATACATGTATTCTTTATACATCTTTATCGCAGACATATAATTCCCAAGATTTCTTTTTATCTTTTAAGGTTTCTCTTGAGTTCCATATTTGTAGATGAAAGTTTTTGTTAAGTTCTGGTTTTTTCCATCAAAAATAGGTGAAATTCGCTTATTTCGTTGAATGTCCATCTTCTTCTCTGGAAAAAGATGCTCATTCTGACTGGGTAAGTTATTTTTGGTTGCATACCGAGTTCCTTAGCCTTTCAGAATATCATATTCCAGGCCCTTGGATCTTTTAATATGGATGCTGCTAGATCCTGGGTAATCCTTATTGTGGCTCCTCTATATTTGAATTGGGTTTTTCTAACCACTTGCAGTATTTTTTCCTTTGTCTGATAGTTCTGGAGATTTGGCCACTATATTACTTTAGTGTTTTGATTTTAGGATACCTTTTAGTAGATGATCAATGAATTCTTTCAATGTCTATGTTACCTTCTGTTTCTATGATTTCTGGGCAGTTCTCTTTGATAATTTCCTGGAAAATAGTGTTCAGGTTCTTTTTTTCATCATATTTTTCTGGGAGTCCAATAATTCTCAGATTGTCTCTCCTAGATCTATTTTCCAAGTCTGTTGTTTTCCCAAGAAGGTATTTGACATTTTTCTCCATTGTTTGATTTTTTTGGTTTTGCTTGACTGATTCTTGTTGTCTCCTCAAGTCATTCAATTCCATTTGTTCGATTCTGATTTTCAATGAAGTATTTTTTTCACTTCACTTTTTTATATCTTTTTCTAATTGTCCCATTGAGTTGTCTTGTTCTATGGAATTTTTTTCCATTTCGCCAATTTTATTTTTTAGAGATCTATTTTCTGTTTCCAGTTCACTAATTCTACTTTTCAACGATTTAATTTTTTATCCACTCTGTCTTTAAATGAGTGGGATGACTTCTCCAGTCTCTCTTGCCAAGCCTTCCTTTCCTTTTCCCATTTTTCTTTTAGCTCTCTTGGGACAGCCTTTTAAATATCTTCTATGAGATTCATCTGTACTGAGAAACAGATGATATCCTCCTTTGGGGATTCACCTGGAGACAGTCTGTTTTTAGTCTCCTCAGGGTTTAGAGTCTGCACTCTATCGATACAGAAGCTGTCAATGGTTAAGGTCCATTTAAATTTTTTGCTCATTTTGTCAGAGAAGACTCAAAGTCAAACTAGCAAAGAAAAAAAAGAAAAACAAAAAACAAAAGGAATCTGCTTTCTTTTTTGGGCTGGGTGGTGTTACCGAGCTTCCTCTACAGACTGTGGGGTGGGGGGGGGCAGCAGTGAGGCCCTAACTGGACAGCAATGGCTGTGCTATCCCTGTGCTCTGAGACTCTGAGAGTATGCTGAGACACTGTGGGGGAGGGGTGGCCAGGTCCTGAGAGACTTCAGCTGTTTGGGGTTGTATTCTTCACCCCCTGAGTTTTTAGCTTTTCTGTGTGTCTGCTGGCTTGCTGCCATGGCAAAGTATCCAATCCTGTAGCAAAGCTCACCCCATAGAGATGGCTGAGATTACACCCCACCCCGCTCTGGTCTGCTTGGTTGTAAGCTGCCTGCTGTGCTCTCAGTGCCCTCACCCTGCACCCAATCTAAATCCATTCCCGCCCTCGAGCAAAAACAGACCCTTCCTGGCAAATTTCAAGGATGTCTTCTCTTGGTAATTATTTGTGGGGTTTTTTTTTTCAGTCAAGCATTAATTCAGAGGCTTGTCATGAAATGAATTCTGAGAGAAAACACGGAGCTTACACAGCTGTATGCCTCTTCTCCGCCATCTTGGCCGGAAGTCCCATCAAACACCTTCTGAAGAAGACCCTAAAATAAAAATTCCAAGGAATATTGTGGCCAAATTTCAGAACTATCAGACTAAGGAAAAAATATTACAAGCAGCTAGGAAAAAAACAATCCCAGTACTGAGATACCACAATAAGGATCACTCATGATCTGGCTGCATCCACATTAAAGGATCAAATGATCCGGAATGTGATATTCCAAAAGGCAAAAGAACTTGGAATGCAACCAAGAATAAAATACCCAGCTAAGCCAAGAGTTTTCATCCATGGAAGAAGATGGACGTTCAAGGAACAGATGAATTCCATTTGTTTCTAAGGGGAAAAAAAAAAAAAAAAAAAACAGATCTAAGCAAAAAAATTTGATCTCCAACCATAGGACTCAAGAGAAACAGAAAAAGGTAAAAGGAACTCTTGAGAACTGTGTTTCTGTTGTGGATATACATTAAGACCACATGTATAATCTGATTTTACTGATATAACATAAAAAGGGAACTAGAAAGGGAATAGTGTCAGAAAAGGGGGAAAAGGGAGACAAAAAGAGGGAAACTACATCCCATGAAGAGAAAAAGGAAGCCTATCATATCTGAGGGAACTTAGAGAGGAGGAGGAACATTGTGTGACTCTTACTCTAATCAGAATTGGCTACAAGACAAAATAATTGACATATTTGTTTTAGAGAATCTTCTCTCACCTCGTTAAAAAGTGGGAGAGGAAAAGGGAAAAGGAAAAGAGTAATAAGGGAAGGGTACAAGAAAAAGGAAGGGATTCAAGGGAGGAAGGATTTATCCTAAAGAGGGAGAGATGCATGACACGAGTGGGGCCCATAAGTTTAATACTGGGAAAGGCCGTAAGGGGGGGAAAGAAAAAGAAAAGCACAATCTGGGGATATTATGATGACAGGAAATAGAGAATTCATAATTTTAACCATAAATATGAATGGATGAACTCTCCCATAAAGCAGAGGCAGATAGCAGACTGGATCCAAAGTAAGAACCCTACAATATGTTATTTACAGGAAACACATTTAAAGAAGGGAGATACACATGGAGTAAAGGTAAAAGGCTGGAGCAGAATCTATTATGCTTCAGATGAAGTAAAAAAAAGCAGAAGTACCATGCTTATCTCAGATCAAGCAAAAACAAAAATTGATCTAATTAAAGGAGATAAGGAAGGAAAGCATATCTTGCTAAAGGGTAGCATAGACAATGAAGCAATATCAATAATAAACATATATGCACCAAGTGGTATAGCATCTAACTTCCTAAAGGAGAAGTTACAAGAGTTGCAAGAAGCAACAGACAACAAAACTATAATAGTGGGAGATCTCAACTTGCACTCTCAGAATTAGATAAACCAAACCACAAAACAAATAAGAAAGAAATAGAAGGTAAGTAGAATATTAGAAAAATTAGGCACGATAGATCTTTGGAGAAAACTTAATGATGACAGAAAGGAGTGTACTTTCTTCTTAGCAGATCATATAACCCAGGGGTCCTCAAACTTTTTAAATAGGAGGCCAGTTCACTGTCCCTCAGACTGTCAGAGGGCTGGACTAAAGTAAAAACAAAAACTTTGTTTTATGGGCGTTTAAATAAAGAAATGTCATAGCCCTGGGTGAGGGGGATAATCGTCCTCAGCTGCCACATCTGGCCTGTGGGCTGTAGTTTGAGGACCCCTGAATTGTAACTTATACAAAAATTGACCATATATTAGGACATAAAGACCTCAAAATTAAATGCAGGAAGGTAGAAATAGTAAGTGCTTTCTTTTCAGATCACGATGCAATACAAACTACATTCAACAAAAAGTTAGAGCTAAATAGACCAAAAAGTAATTGGAAACTAAATAATCTCATCTTAAAGGATGATTGGGTGAAACAGCAAATTATACACACAATTACTAATTTCACTCGAGTAAATAACAACGATGAGACATCATACCCATACTAAAATTTGTGGGATGCAGCCAAAGCAGTAGTAAGGGGAAATTTTATATCTTTAGAGGCTTATTTGAATAAAATAGAGAAAGAGAAGATCAATGAATTGGGCTTGAAACTTAAAAAACTATTAAAAAAAACAAATTAAAAACCCCCAATCAAATACTAAACTTGAAATTTTAAAATTAAAAGGAGTAAGTAATAATATTGAAAATAAAAAAAACTATCAAATTAATAAATAAAACTAAGAGTTGGTTTTATGAAAAAACCAACAAAATAGATAAGCCATTGGTAAATTTGATTAGAAAAAGGAAAGATGAAAAACAAATTGCTAGTCTTAAAAATGAAAACGGAGAACTTTCCATAAATGAAGAGGAAAT
This sequence comes from Sarcophilus harrisii, assembly GCF_902635505.1. Classification (NCBI taxonomy): domain Eukaryota; kingdom Metazoa; phylum Chordata; class Mammalia; order Dasyuromorphia; family Dasyuridae; genus Sarcophilus; species Sarcophilus harrisii. Next base: position 174,187,825 of record NC_045428.1, on the reverse strand, counting down.
CAGAACAATAATTATGAGTTACTTTGTCCAACTTTACACCAATAAATTGGATAAACTAAGTGTAATGGATGAATACCTATAAAAATATAGTTTGCCCAGATTAACCAAGGAGGAAGTAAATTGGTTAAGTAATCCCGATTCAGAAAAAGAAATAGAAGAAGTTATTAATAAATTCCCTAAGAAAAAATCCCCAAGACCAGATGGATTTACATGTGAATTCTACCAAACATTTGAAGAACAATTAGCCCCAATGCTATATAAACTATGTGAAAACTAGGGAATGAAGGAGTTCTACCAAATTCCTTTTATGACACAGACATGGTACTGACGCTTAAACCAGGTAGGTTGAAAACACAGAGAAAGAAAATTATGGACCAATTTCTCTAATGAATATTGATGTTAAATATTAAATAAGATATTAGCAAAAAGACTACAGAAAATCATCCCCAGGATAATATATCATGATCAAGTAGGAGTTATACCAGGAATGCAGGGCTGGTTCAGTATTAGGAAAACTATCAGTATAATTGGCCATATTAATAACCAAATTAACAAAAAGCATATGATCATCTCAATAGATGCAGAAAAAGCATTTGATAAAATCCAAGATCCATTCCTATTAAAAACACTTGAGAGTATAGGAACAAATGGACTTTTCCTTAAAATAGTCAATAGCATCTATTTAAAACTGTCAGTAAGCATTATATGTAATGGGGATAAACTGGAACGATTCCCAATAACATCAGGAATGAACCAAGGTTGCCTACTATCCCCATTACTATTCAATATTGTATTAGAAATTCTAGCTTTGGCAATAAGAACTGAGAAAGCGATTAAAGGAATTAGAGTAGATAATGAGGAAACCAGATTTATCATTCTTTGCTGATGATATGATGGTATACTTTGAGAACCCCAGAGATTCTAGTAAAAAGATATTAGAAATAATCCACACCTTTAGCAAAGTTGCGGGACACAAAATAAGCCCACATAAGTTATCAGCATTCTTATATATCACTAACAAAATCCAAAAGTTAGAGTTACAAAGGAAAATTCCATTTAAAGTAACTACCGATAGTATAAAATATTTAGGAATCTATCTGCCAAGGGAAAATAAGAAACTATGTGAGCAAAACTACAAACACTTTCCACACAAATTAAGTCTGATCTAACCAAATGGAAAAATATTAAATGCTCTTGGATAGGGTGAGCAAATATAATAAAGATGACAATACTACCTAAACTAGTTATTTATTTAGTGCTATATCAGTCAGACTCCCAAAAAATATTTTAATGATCCATGAAAAATAACAACAAAGTTCATATGGAAAAACAAAAGGTCAAGAATTTCAAGGGAATTAATGAAAAAAAATCAAATGAAGGTGGTCTAGCTGTACCAGATCTAAAGTTGTATTATAAAGCAGAAATTACCAAAACCATTTGGTATTGGCTAAGAAATAGACTAGTTGATCAGTGGAATAGGTAGGTTCAAAGGACAAAACAATCAATAACTTTAATAATCTAGTGTTTCACAAACACAAAGACTCCAGCTTTTGGGATAAGAACTCACTGTTTTACAAAAATTGCTGGGAAAATTGGAAATTAGTATGGCAGAAACTAAGCATTGAGCCACACTTAACATCATACACAAAGATAAGGTAAAAATGGGTTCATGACCTAGCATAAAGAATGAGGTCATAAATAAATTAGAGGAACATAAGATAGTTTACCTCTCAGACCTGTGGAAGAGGAAGGAATTTATGACCAAAGAAGAACTAAAGATGATTATTGATCACAAAATAGAAAATTTTGATTATATCAAATTGAAAAGTTTTTGTACAAACAAAACTAATGCAGACAGGATTAGAAGGGAAGCAATAAACTGGGAAAACATTTTTATAGTCAAAGGTTCTGCTGAAGCCCTCATTTCCAAAATATGTAGATAATTGACTCTAATTTATAAGAAATCAAGTCATTCTCCAATTAATAAATGGTCAAAGGATATGAACAGACAATTCTCAGATGAAGAAATTGAAACTATTTCTAGCCATATGAAAAGATGCTCCAAGCCATTATTAGTCAGATAAGGCAACTCTGAGATAGTACTACACACCTGTCAGATTGGCTAGAAAGACAAGGAAAGATAATGTGGAATGCTGGAGGGGATGTGGGAAAACTGGGACACTGATACATTGTTGGTGGAATTGTGAATTCATTCAGCCATTCTGGAGAGCAATTTGGAACTATGCTCAAAAAGTTATCAAACTGTGCATACCCTTTGATCCAGCAGTGTTTCTACTGGGCTTATACCTCAAAGAGATACTAAAGAAGGGAAAGGGACCTGTATGTGCCAAAATGGTTGTGGCATCCCTGTTTGTAGTGGCTAGAAACTGGAAAATGAATGGATGCCCATCAACTGGAGAATAGTTGGGTAAATTATGGTATATGAATGTGATGGAATATTATTTTTCTGTAAGAAACGACCAGCAGCATGAATACAGAGAGGCTTGGAGGGACTTACATGAACTGATGCTAAGTGAAATGAGCAGAACCAGTAGATCATTAAATACTTAAAAAACAATACTATATGATGATCAATTCTGACGGATGTGACCATCTTCAACATTGACATGAACCAAATCAGTTCCAATAGAGCAGTAATGAATTGAATCAGTTACACCCAGGGAAAGAACTCTGGGAGATGACTATGGACCACTACATAGAATTCCCAATCCCTCTATTTTTGTCCACCTGAATTTTTCATTTCCTTCACAGGATAATTTTACACTATTTCAAAGTCCGTTTCTTTTTACACAGCAAAATAACTGTTTGGACATGTATACTAATGCTGTATTTAATTTATACTGCAACATATTTATCATGTATTAGTCAACCTGCCATCTGGGAGAGAGGGTGGATGGAAGGAGCAGAAAAATTGGAACAAAAGGTTTGGCTATTGTCAATGCTGTAAAATTAACCATGCATATGACTTGTAAATAAAAAGCCTTGTAAATAAAAAGTTATAATAAAAAAATAATAATAAATGTCTGGTAGAATTCACATGTAAATACATCTGGTCCTGGGGAGTTTTTCTTAGGGAAGTGGTTAATAGTTTGTTCTATTTCTTTTTCTAAGATGGGAGTGTTTACCCAATTTACTTTTTCCTCTGTTAATCTGGGCAAGCTATATTTTTGAAGATATTCTTCCATTTCATTTAAGTTATCAAATTTATTGGCACAAAGCTGGGCAACATAACTCCTAGTTATTGCTCTAATTTCCTATTCATTAGTGGCGAGTTCTCCCTTTTCATTTTTAAGACTAACAATTTGATTTTCCTCTTCTTTTTTTAATCAGATTTACTGTTTGTCTATTTTGTTGATTTTTTCATAGAACCAACTCTTAGTTTTATTAATTAATTCAATAGTTTTTTTACTTTCAATTTTATTAATCTCTCCTTTTAATTTTAGAATTTCAAGTTTATTGTACCATAACATATTTAACATGTATTGGTCAACCTGACATCTGGGGGAAGGGGTGGGGAGAAGGAGGGAAAAAATTGGAACAAAAGAATTTGCAATTGTCAATGCTGAAAAATTACCTATGCATATATCTTGTAAATAAAAAGTTATAATAAAAAAGTGAATTTCAAGTTTACTGTTTGACTGGGGGTTTTAAATTTGTTCCTTTTCTAGAATTTTTAGTTGCAAGCCCAATTCAATGACCTCTTTTTCTATTTTATGCAAGTAGGAATCTAGAGATATGAAATTTTCCCTTATTACCACTTTGGATGCATCCCACACATTTTGGTATGACATCCCATTATTGTCATTTTCTTGGGTGAAGTTATTAATTATGTCTATGATTTGCTGTTTCACCCAATCATTCTTTAGTATGAGATTATTTACTTTCCAATTATTTTTTGGTCTATTTTCCCCTGGCTTTTTGTTGAATGTAATTTTCATTGCATCATGGTCTAAAAAGGATGCATTTATTATTTGTGCCTTTCTGCATTTGAGTTTGAGGTTGTTATGTCCTAATATACGATCAATTTTTGTAAAGGTTCCATGAACTGCTGAGAAGAAATTATACTCCTTTTTGTTTTCTCCAAAGAACTCTCATATCTAACTTTTCTAGTATTCTATTTACCTCTGACTTCTCTTATTTATTTTGTGATTTGATTTATCTAATTCTGAGAGTACAAGATTGAGATCTCCCACAATTATAATTTTGTTGTCTATTTCTTCTTGTAGCTCTCTTAATTTCTCTTTTAAGAATTTAGATGCTACACCATTTGGTTCATATATGTTTAATATTGATATTGCTTCATTAGCTATGCTACCCTTTAGCAAGGTATAGTGCCCTTCCTTATCTCCTTTAATTAGATCAATTTTTGCTTTTGTTGATTTGAAGGATGGCTATCCCTGCTTTTTTGACTTCACCTGAAGCATAGTAGATTCTGTTCCAACCTTTTATCTTTACTCTGTGTATATTTTCCTGCTTCAAGTGTATTCCCTGTAAACAACATATTGTAGGATTCTGGCTTTTAATGCAGTCTGCTAACTGCTTCTTCTTTATGGGAGAGTTTACCCCATTCACATTTATAGTTAAAATTACTAATTCTGTATTACTTGCCATCTTGTTAACCCCGGTTTATGCTTTTCTCCTTTCTTTTCCCTTTAACCCCCTCCCCAGTATTAAACTTGTGAGCAGCACTTGCTTCTCACAGCCCTCCCTTTTTAGTATCCCTCCCCTCACCTTAGAGTTCCTCCCTCTATCTTACCCCTTTTCCTCACAATTTCTGTATTCCCTTCCACTTAGCTTACTCCTTCCCTTTTCACTTTTCCCCTCCCAGTATTCAATGATGTGGGAGAAGTTTCACCATAAATTGAATATGCTTCTCTGTAAATCAAATATTTCTAATATTTTCTCTTTTGGCCAAATCTGATGAGAGTAAGACTCACACAGTGTTCACACCTTTCCCTTTTTTCCCTCAGATACAATAGAGTTCCTTTACCTCTTTGTGAGATGTAATTTCCCTCTTTTTACTTTCACTTTTCCCTTTTTCTAGTACATCCCCCTTTCCACCTCTAGTTCCTTTTTTATATTATAACAGCAAAATGAAATTATACATGCACTTTCTATGTATGCCCATAACAGAAATACAGTTCTCAAGAGTTCTTTTGACATTTTTATGCTTCTCTTGAGTACTATATTTGGAGGTCTTTTTTTTTGTTTTGTTTTGCCCAATTTTTTTTCATCAGAAATAAATGAATTCACCTGTTTCATTGAATGCCCATGTTCTTCTCTGGAAGAAAATGCTCACTTTAGCTGGGTAGTTTATTCTTCGGTGCATTCCAAGTTCCTTCCTTTTTGGAATATCAAATTCCAGGCCTTTCGATCCTTTAATGTGGTCCCTGCTAGATTCTGAGTGATCCTTATTGTGGCTCCCCAGTATTTGAATTGGTTTTTTTTTCTGGCTGCTTGTAATATTTTTTTCCTTAGTCTGATATTTCTGATACTTAGCCACAATATTCCTTGAAATTTTTAATTTTAATTTTTATATAAAATTTTTATTTTATTGTATATATTATATATTAAATTTGTGTATATATATATATATATATATATTATATAAAAATTTATTAAATTTTAAATTTAATTTTGGGGGTCTCTTTCAAGAAGTTTTTGATGAATTCTTTAAATGGTTATTTTACCTTCTGATTCTATGACATCTGGGCAGTTCTTTTTGATGATTTCCCGAAAAATACTGTCTAGGCTCTTTTTTTTTTTTTTAATCATGATTGTCAGGGAGTCCAATAATCCTTACATCATCTCTTCTAGATGTATTTTCCGGGTCTGTTGTTTTCATAACTAGCTATTTAACATTTTTTTCTATTTTTCAATTTTTTTGGTTTTCCTTGCCTGATTCTCAGTGTCTCATTGAGTCATTCATTTCCATTTCTTCAGCCTGATTTTTAATGAATTATTTTCTTCACTTACTTTTTTTAAACTTCCTTTTTGTAACTGTCCAATTGAGCTTTTAAATGAGTTGTTTTGTTCTATTTTTTTCCATTTCACCATTTTTATGAACTTATTTTTTTTTTTCCAATTCACAAATTCTGTTTTCCTGGGAGTTCTTTACCTTTTCCAGTTTACATTTCAGTGATTTTTTTTTTCATTTTCCACTTCATCAAATCCCCATTTTTCTTCTAGATCTCTTTTAAGATGCTTTTTAATTTCTTCTAGTACAGCATTGTATGGTAGGGTTCAGGTTTTATCACCTTTTGGGGCTTGTTCAGGAGAAAATATGCTTTTAGTCCCCTCAGAGTTTGAAATCTGTTCTTCTCTTTCTCTATAGAAGCTGTCTATAGTTAGAGCTTGCTTTCCCTTTTTTCTCATTTTTAGAAATAAAGTTGGAGTCTGCTTTTAGGGCAGGAAGTTCCAAGTCTCCTCTTCAGGCAGCATGAAGCAGCAGCAAAGGCTTAGATGGGATCGTGCTGAGTCATTCCTGGTGCTGAGTGGGTGTGGCCAGTCCTGTGAGACATCAGAGCTTTGGGGTTCACTCTTTACCTTTTGCATTTGTGTTATTTGCCTTACAACGTCTCTACTGATTTTCTGGCTTGCAACCAGGGCAGAGAAGTCAACACTATTGTAGAATACTTCCTGTAGATTCTCCACAGCCTGGAGTCTTCACCACCCCAGTTAAACCACACTACCCCACTTCTCCTCCCCCCACCTTACCCCCTCTGCTGAGCCTGCACGGGCCTCTGTGTTCTGCCTCCCTGCTTGCACCTGGCCTCCTCCCATGTCTGATCAAAATAGACCTTTTCTGACAAACTTCAAAATTATCTTTAGCTGATAATTTGCTGCACTCTCAATATTCATGGATTCTGGGAGTCCAGCACTATTTCAGAGGCCAAATTTTATAATTAATGTGAGGGTATTAGGAGAGCTCAGAAAGAAATGTGTATCCTCTCCACCATCTTGGCTCCGCCCCACTCATCAAACAATCTTACTGTTGTTTATAATGTTTTCCTGGTTCTGCTTGTTTCACTCAGCTTCATTTCATATAAATTTTTCCAAGCTTTTATAAAATCAGCCTGTTCATAATGTTTTTTTAATCAAAAAACAATATCCCATTATTTTTATATAGCATAACTTTATTCAGTCATTTCTCAATCAATGGGAATCTATTCAATTTCCAATTCTTTGCCACCAAAAATTTGCTACAAACATTGTTTATACTGTGAGTCATTTTTCCTTTTTTCTGGGATAGAGACCTAGTAGTGGAACTGATGGATCAAAGAGTATATACAGTTTTATAAGCCACAATAATTACAAATTGCTCTCTAGAATAGTTGGATCATTTCACAATTCCACTAACAATGCATTAGTGTCCCAGTCTTCCCACATCTCCTCCAACATTTATCATTATCTTTTTTCTGTCATCTTAACCAGTGTGATAGATGTGAGGTTGTATCTCAGAGTTGTTTTAATTTGCATTTCTCTAATCAATAGTAATTTAGAACATTTTTAATATGACTATAAATGGCTTTAATTTCAATTGAAAATTGTCTGTTCATATCCTTTGATCATTTATCTATTGGGGAATGACTTGTAGTCTTATCAATTAAACAAATTTATCAAAAATTATAATCAATTCTCTATATATTTTAGAAATGAGGCCTCTATCAGAAACACTGGCTGTAAAAAAAAAAATCCCAGCTTTCTGCTTCCTTTCTGGAGGCATTTGGCTGCATTGGATTATTGAGTGCAAAACATTTTTAATTTAATGTAATCAAAGTCATCCATTTTGCATTTCATAATGTTCCTTAGTTCTTCATTGGTTATAAATTCCTCCCTTCTCCAAAGATCTGATAGGTAAACTATCCCTCGCTTTCCTAATTTGCTTAGAGCATGACCTTTTGTGCCTCAATCATTTAACCATTTTGATCTTATTTTGGTATGGAATGTGAGATGTAGCTCTATACTGAGTTGTTAACATATTATTTTCCAATTTTCCTAGCATTTTTTGTGAAATAGGGAGTTCTTATCCAGAAATTGAACTTTGGGGCTTTTTCAAACACTAGATTACAATAATTATTTATTATTGTGTCATATGTATCTAATCTATTCCACTGATCCACCACTAAGTTTCTTAGCCAGCAGCATATGATTTTAATGACTGCTACTTTATAATAGAGTTTTAGGTCTGATACTTCTACATCACCATTCTTTGTATATTTTCATTAATTCATTTGATATTCTTGCCCTTTCATTCTTCTAGATGAATTTTGTTATCATATTTTATAGTCTATAAAATAGTTTTTGGCAGCTTGATTGGTATGGAACTTAACTAGTAGACTAATCTAGGTAGAATTAATTTTTTTTTATCATATTATCTTAGCCCTCCCCATTGAGTAACTGATATTTTTCTAATTGTTTGTATCTAACTTTATATGTATAAAGAGTGTTTTGCAAATGTGTTCATGTAGTTCCTGTATTTGTCTTGGCAGGTCAATACCCAAATATCTCATTTTGACAATGGGTTATTTTAAATGGAATTTCTTTTTCTATCTCTTGCTGCTGAGCTTCACTACAATGCTGATGATTTCTGTGGATTTATTTTATATCCTGTATCTTTGCTAAAGTTGTTTCAAACATATGTATCCATAATACACTATATATACTCTATATATATACCATCATATCATCTGCAAAGAGTAATTGTTTTATCTCCTCATTGCCTATTCTAATTCTTTTAATTCATTTTTCTTTTCTTATTGCTAGAGGTAGTATTTCTAGGACAATACTGAATGATAATAGACATCCTTTTTTCACCCCTGATCTTACTAGGAATGCATCTAGCTTCTCCTCATTACAATGTTTGTTGATGATTTTAGATATATGCTGCTTATCATTTTAGGGAAAACTCCATTTATTCTTATAGTCTCTGATGTTTTTTTTAATTTGAATTAGTACTGTATTTTGTCAGAAGCTTTTTCTGTCTCTATTGAGATCATCATATTATTTCTATTGGTTTTGTTATTGTTATCATCAATTATGTCAAAGTTTTCCTTATATTGAATCAGTCCTGCATTCTTGGTATAAATCCCACCTGGTCATAGTGTGTTATCTTGCTGATAAATTGTTGTAATCTCTTTACTAAAATTTTATTTTATTTTTAGTTAAAATTTTTGCATTACAACACTAGGGAGATTGGTCTATAATTTTCTCTCTCTGTCTTGGTTCTTTCTGCCATAGGTATCAGCACCATATTTGTGTCATGAATGGAATTTGTTAGGACTCCTTTGCCTATTTTCTCAAATAGTTTATATAGTATTGGAACTAATTGTTCCTTTGGTGGAATTCAACTGATCCTGGAGATTATTTTTTCTTAGGGAGATTATTGATGACTTGTTCAATTTCTTTTTTTCTAAAATGGGATTATTTAAGTAATTTATTTCCTCTTCTGTTATTCTGGGCAATTTATATTTTTTGTAAATATTCATTTCAATTAGATTGTCAGATTTGTTGGCATACAGTTAGACAAAATAGGTCCTAATTATTGCTTTAATTTATTCTTTATTGGTGGTAAGTTCACCCTTTTCATTTTTGATGTAATTTGGTTTTATTATAAACTCTTTCCTTTGATTTTAAAGCCCTTTACAATCTACCAACCTATCTCTCTTGCCTTATTATAGATTAATTCCTTTCTAAACAGTTGTCTAGCTAAACTGTTCTTGCTATTCCTCATTTATAATATTCCATCTGCTCCTTTTGTCCTGGCAATGAAAATCCTTTGCCCTATTCACTGTTAGTTTCTTCAAGTTCCTTCATATATATAAAATTTTCCCTGATATCTTTCCTCAACCTTCCCTCAAGAAGTTAATGTCTTCCTTCCTTAATAGTTGAGGGAGGACTAGGACCCATGATGTGAGGACAAGCTGGGCCTTTTCAGAGTTGCTGATGTACTCTTGATGTCCATGTACTTTTCACCCAATGTGTGACTCCAAGAAATTGTAACATTGCAGCAGCTATACCCTGGTAAAACTCTCTGGAAGATGGGCTAAACTAGGTTAAGGATAACAGGTCTCAAAACCATCTATTAGGAGGATGTCTATCCTAAATACATGAAGACTTCCCCCAGCAGAATGAACAAATGAGAACATTTTGTTCTAATGTTCATGAAGGCAGTTCATGAAGGAACTGAAGTCAGGCCCTGCAAAGCACCCAGAACTTCATCAGGCATCAAAAAGACAAAGGTTATCCACAGCATTATGGGACACGACCAGTCATCCTAACTTGTCTTCCCACTTAAAGAGTAAGGCTAATGATTTTGTATAATTCTGCCTCAGCTTAAACCCATTTCATATCCAAGTCAAGGCATCACCCCAAAACGTCACTGGTTCTTCTATATATTCATTTTCAATTTATTGTATGTACTTGTACAAAAGTTTTCCTCAAAAATTCTTAATATTCAGTTTCTTTACGTTTTAAAAATTTCTTCATATTTACATTTTGTAATCATATTATTTTCCTTGTTCTGTTTACTTCATATTGATTATATGTTTTTTCTATTTATTTAAATTCTTTACATTCATCATTGCTTATGGTACAATATACCTTTACATCAATGTGATATAATTTGTTTAGCCATTCCAAAATGGATAAGGATCTATTTATTTATTTTTACCAAATAATGACTACAACAAAAAGGCTGCTGCGAATATATGGGTTTATATAAGAACTTCCTTTCTGTCTTTGAGCTCCTTCTATGTTCTTAAAAGCATTTTTCTCTTTTGTACCTCTGATATCTTAGGGTTTACTGTCTAGATTTCTTTCTTAAGGATCATGCCTTAAACCAAAACCAATCTGATTCTCCATGGCCACCAATAGGTCCTAGGCCAAACCCTATTTTATCACTTTCCAGGTGCTGATGGACTTAGATTGATTGTAAATAGCTATCATTTCTGGTTTCATCAGAAACTCTTGAGAGTCTTTCCTTACCAGATTCATCCATCCATTCATTTATTGTTTATTTATTTATTATTAATCATTCATTCCTTTTTTTTGTTTGTTTGTTTGTTCTAGACTAGGTTTTGCTTCAATCGCTATGTAGTCTTGATCATTGAATGGGTGTGGCCTCAATCAAACTGAGAGCTGTTGAGGGCCTGAGCTTAAAAAGGTCAAGCTCTCCCATTTCATCCAGAAACATCTCCAGTTATCTTGATCTATATCTTGCCACTGGACTCAGATAACTCTAGAGGGGAAAATGAGACAGTCCTTTCTCACTCAAATCCAATTCACTTGCATGTCATGTCATCACATCCCTGATGTTACAATCCTCTTATAGAATGAAAGACAAAAACAACAAAAAGCTCATTTTGTTTTATGCCTACCAAAATCTTTAAGTCAAAGCATATGTAGAATTTATACACTTTGTTAGTATAATTCTGATTTGATTCTCAAATGTTTTGAGCAATTCTTGCTCTGTCATCAGAGTTGCAATGCAACACAATTGAAAATTGTATAAAATACTATTTCAAGGAGTGATATTGTTGTTGAAAACAGGATAAATTAGTGGGGGGAAGGAAGCCCATGCTTCATTTACAAGAAACATAAGCTCAGTTACATAAATACTTTCAAATTTATTTTGGAACAAACTTTTGTGGGAAGTTGTAGAATACCTAATACAAAAAAGTTGTGTGATAAAGAATATTTAGTAATTAATTTTTAAAGATAGAATATAGCATCCAAAAAAAACTTTTGAGACCATTCTGCAAAGATGAAGAATTCACAGGGTATGAGCACAAAGTGGGAAAGAGTTTATGGAAATGCATGGGCAAAAATATATGTAGCAGCTCTTTCGTGTAGTAAAGAACTGGAAACTAAAAGAATGTCATGGGAACTCCTGAATAAATCAGGATATATTAATGTAATATGATAGCATATAACATATAATTTTTTATGGAATATAATAACATAGAATGGAATAATATGTTCATATAATGGAATACTATTATATCATAAGAAAAATGTGGCATGGGTTATATGGATTGATGCATAATTGAAGTGAACAGAAGTTGAAGACTTGATATAACAAGAAGATTATAAAAGTAGAAAAACATGAAAACTTAAGAAATTTCACCTATTATTATAGTCATCATTGTTTCCTGAGGATCAGTGATGAGACATACTACTCCTCTCCCACTAGCCAGCTGAGGAACTCAGGCTACAATCTGAAATGTATGATTTTTTTTAAAATGGCTAATATGGTGATTTGTTTTCCTTTTCAATTCAGGTTGGTTATAAGGGTTTAGTTTTTCTTTTTCCTAATGAGATGAAAATTGGAAGAAAGTATTGATTTTTTGCTAACTGAAAAAAAATTAACTTCAGAAAAATAAAGAGAGAAAATGAAGAATGATTTTGGAATGTAGAATTTTAGATCAACAAAAATACCCCCCCAAAATTATGTAATTTCACATAGACCAAGGAGATAAAATATTCAGAAAGTAAAATAGTTTCTGGAAAACAGAAGAAAAGAAATAAAAGGTGAGAATAGGTTTTTAAATTGAAATAGTTTTATACAGGAAACATATGTGGATAATTTTATATTTATGTATTTTTTGTTTGTATTTTACAGTGGGAAATATATCTGTTCAAGAATGAAAATAGTGATATCTTTGTTCTAAATTTACTCAACCCCCTCTATAGCCACATAAGTTCTCCTATTTTTTAAAGAAGGCTCAGTTCTCATATCTTCCATGAAGACTTTTGTATCTTTCCCATTTCATGTCAATTTCTTTTTGCTCCTGAACTTAATAATATCTAAAAACTTACCAATGGATTATGTCATGTTTGTTCTACTTACTAATTCTTGTACATAAGTTTTTTTCTTCTTATGAAGTTCTAAGAAACCATACTTTAAAATTCTGTTGATGATCAAAATACTGAAGTTCTTAAGAAGAGGGTGAAAGTGGCAAAACCTCTTGAAAAGGGAGCATGCTGGGTGTTAGCAGCTGTTAATCTACCTTAAAAGCTATTCCTAAGTGACTATTTGGAAATAACTTTCACACTAGTAAAGCATTTCAAAAGAAACCCAGAGCAAATTGATCACTAAAGTAGACAAGGGAAGTTGTTCCTATTTAAACATCATTTATTAACCCAATTCTGTACCTAGCTGTTGAAGGCAATTTTATTATTACTGCTCTACTTCTTATACATCTCTCTCATGAATTACTAGTCACCTACATGGATATTCCTCCACATATCCCTTTAACAGCATAATAATTCAATTAATAACCCATCAGCATTTCAAACCCTTTATGTCCAAAATTGAACTTATGTTTGATTATTTGTTTTTCTTTTGCCCCCTCCCAACTAGATTCTTCTATGTATTAATTGTGTCATTGACACCACCAGCTTCCTCACTTTTTTAAATCTGAAACTTCCATTTTATATTTCAGACTTCTCTCACTTCTCATATTCAAATACTCACCAAGTTCTTTTTGAGTATACAACATTTATTCATTTGTTCATTTAGCAAACATGTATTTAGTCCTTTCCACACATGAGCAAAGAAATCCAAGACTATGGGAAGATGCAGAGCTATAATAAATGTTATATCTATTAGACTCTGTGTTATCTGGTTAATCAGATGCATGATAGTTTTCTCTCTCCCTCCCCAATTTCAGTTTAAAGTCTCCTTGATCTTATGCACAAAGCTTCAGTCAGATATATATTTTAGCATCTTCATTAGATGCTCAAATAGACAAGCACCCATCATTTCTCTCTCTTGCACCCTGATTCAGAAATCAGCATCCTATTCTGTAACATTATCTTCTTCCCTGAATTTCAGAAACAGATGGGATTTCAGAAGCTATCTATTACAACCTATATATGAATAGGAATCTTATTTACAACATTTTAACCTATGCATAAAGCTATTGATGGACAACTTATCACTTCTTGTTCTACTTTTAAATCAATCTTATTATAAGGAAATTTTGCTTTGTTTTGTTTTTCCCAGAATCAAACTGAAAGCTGTGTTTTTTTTCAGTTTCCATCTATTTTTCTTAGTATTGCCTCTTGGACACAAGCCACATAAGTATAACCTCCTCTTATGACAAAACTTCAAAAACTAAACAGCCAAAATAATCTCCATAAATATGTTCTTCAGGTTAAACATCACCAATTTCTTCATTTAATCTTTAGATAGTATTATTTATAGCCTTCTCAATATTCTGGACATACTCAAGTTTATTGATGTACTTCTTAAAATGTGGCTTCAAGGTAAAATATGGTCTGGATTTCCACACTCATTTTACACTGATCCTAATCCAAAGACCATGTTAGCATTTTTGGTGGCCATATTCTACTATTGTATTACATTGTATTTCATTGATCTTCAAGTTGCTGAAATCCCATATCTTTGTCATACACACTGTTGTTTAATTAATATTTATCCTAACTTGTTACTCCGTAAAGTGCTCTTTAAAGTGTTACTCTGTAAAGCCATGTGGACATCCCCTTGCTTCTTATTGAATTTGTCCCAACATGCTATCTTGTCAGCATCTTTCATTTTATATATTAACAATAATTTTTAGCTTTATATTATTTGAAAATCTGGTAAGCATGCAACTTATCCCTTTAACCAGGTAACTGATAATGGCGTTCATCAGAATAGGAACAAGAACAGATCAGTGGGACCTTCTATAAGACTTTTTCCAGTTTGACATAAACTCATATTACTCTTCAAATTTGATCATTCCAAATAGCTATAAATTTCACTCAGGTTCTATTATCAACTATAAGTACAAGATATATGTACAAATAAGGATAATTTCCAGGGACAGTGAGTGATCTTTGAGATTTTTTCAAATACCCTTCTGAAATCTACATAAACTTTCTCTAAGGTTTTCTCCTAATCTACCAATCCAGTAGGCCTATTAAAAACAAATAATAATTAGCTTAGTCTGGCATGACGTCTTCTTGATAAGCCCATGCTGGCTCTTAGTGATCAAAATTTCCTTTTCTAAACATTCTCTAACCATACTCTTAATGATAGGTGCGATCATTTTTCCATGAACAGAAGTTGTTTGTATTTTTGCAGACTGAAAACTCACAATTTTCCCTCTTTTGAAAATAGTAAGCCCATTTTCCTATGTGTATTTCTGTAGCATGTCTCCACAGTTTTTCAAAGATTACAAAATGATATTTTGATAACAACACAAAATTGAGGGCAGACAGGTCTTTCCTTTTCTGGGTCAATATTGTTTCTCTTATTATAATCTCATTCTTAAAAGCATAATATGCCATTGAAATTTGTCTATAACCATGTGTTTGAATGCTTTGTCCTTATTTTCTCTTTTCTTTAGAGTCCTTCTGAGATTGAAAAGCCTCTGAAAACCCTAACTCAGTAACTTGTATGACCAGGTGGACAAAACACCAACAAAGAAAAAGTTATTTAAACAATTCCACAGCATATAAAAATTCTGTGCTTGTCCATGGTTCTATAAATATACTTTTTAAAAATTTTTTCCAAATACATGCAAAGATAGTTTTTAACAATCACCTTTGCAAAATTTTGTGTTCCACATTTTTCTCCCTCTTCTACCCTCCCTTTTCTCTTAGACAGCAAACAATCTGATATAGATTAAACATGTGCAATTCTTCTAAACATATTTCCATATTTGTCATGCTGTGCAGCAAAAAAATCAGATACAAAGTGAAAAAAATGAGAAAAAATCAAATAACAAAAAAAGTGAAAATACTACATTTTGATCCACATTCAGTCTTCATAGTTCTCTCTGTGTAGGTGGACACTTGCTGTGTAGAATGTTCTCTTAGTTCTGCTAACTTCACTTATCAGTTCATGTAAGTTTTTCCAAACTTTCCTAAAATCAGCCAGCTCATTGTTTCTTATAGAACAATAATATTGCATATAATTGCACTTTTTAAAATGTTATATGCTTTTTGAATTTCTTCAAGAACTTGGAATTTTCTTTAAGCTTGAATTTTATCTGACAACTTTCTCATTCCAACCTCTCTGCTCAAAATCTTCAGTGACTTAGCTTTGCTCATCAAATTAAATTGAAACTTTTGTCCAACATTCAAAAATTGCCATCATCTACCATAATCCAGCATTTTTGGCTTTACTTGGCTCCAAATATGTATGCTACTTTTGAATTAGGCTACTAGAAAGACATTTTTTGTTTTATGTATCCTTATTCATGCCACTAAATCACACTGAGTACCTTTAAAATATTTCATTCCATCCCACTTGGAGACAACCCAATTATGCCTAGATTTATGTAGGAGTATTTCTTTAAATTGGTGTAAATAATAGTTTAACTTATATTAACATGTACATAGAGCATTTTATTTTTTTACTTTCTTCTTTAGAATTCTCTTTGAGAATAAGAGCTGTCCTTTTTTGTCTTGTACTTGTATTCCCAGTAATAATCGTAATGTTATCTATCTTTCTATCTCTCCATCTATATTTCTATCTATAAGTATATATACATTATGCATATACATATATAGAGAAAAAGTAATCATCTTTATATATCTCATCTATCTTTTCTATTTTAATAAACAAGATTTTTAGAAATCTAAAGAACTAGCTGAATCATATAAGTAAGTTTCGAACTTCCCAGCTATCCATACCCAAATAATTTTATTTCATTTTAGCTAATATCATGGTCCTTCTGAACAGTTTATGGATATGCCATTCTTTGAAAAGTTTATACATTATGAAACATTTAATAAATTTTGAGGGGGGTGAGTTGAGGAAAAGGCATCACCAAACATGAAATCTAAGAATGATACAGACAACTTTTAGTTAATTAAAAATACAATCTTTCTCAGTAAAATATAATACTATTTATAACAGGGTTTCTTAAACTTTTTTTCCACTTGTAACTTCTTTTCATCCAAGAAATTTTTTATAGTACCCCAGTATATAGATTTATAAAATAGGTATACAAATAAAACATTCACTGATAATTTCAAGACTCCTCACATTTACTTTTGTAATCTCATTTTGGGTTACAATACCATTTTAAGAAATTTTGATCTAAAAGACTACAATCTCTAATGATAGGGTCCATATTTTATCATATATATATATATATATATACATATATACATATATATATAATATATATCATTGTCTTACAAAGTCCTAAGAAGGAAACTGATTTTCATCTAGAAATCCTTGATATCTAATATATTGATCTTTTAACCTCAATATTCCAGTAGCTTACACAGTGTTTTACTCAAATGAGCAATCAGTTAAGTGCCTTCTCTATGTGCTAGACACTGTGTTAGGGGCTACTAGTTCAAAGGAGGGAAGGGAAATGGTCCCTGTCCTTAAAGATCTTACCTTATGTTGAGGAGAAAAGCATATACACATTTTTTACTGAGGCAATTGGGGTTCAGTGACTTGCCTAGGGTCACATAGCTAGGAAGTGTTAAGTGTCTGAGTCCACATTTGAACTCAGATCCTCCTGACTTCAAGTCTGGTGCTCTATCCACTGCACCACTCAGCTGCCCCAGCATACACACATTTAATAGAAGAAGGGATACTAGAAAATAATTGTCACCACACACATTTATAGTAATAATATCAATGATGATGATAGAGGCAGCTAGTTGGCACACAGGATAAGTTTAAATCTGACTTCAGACACTACTTTTGTGATTTTGGACAAATCACTCTGTTTCAGTTTCCTCATCTGTAAAATAGGGATCAGAATAGTACCTACTTTTCAGGATTGTGAGAATCAAATAAAATAATAATTACAAAACACTTAGAACAATTCCTGGCATATAATAAGTGCTATATAAATGTTAATTATAAACAACAACAACAATAGCATTTATAAAGTGCCTTCTGTGTGCTAGATATTATGCTAAGCACTTTCCAAATATTGCATTATTTGATCCTCACAACCATTCCATTTTACAGTGTTTTGTATGGACAATTCATTTTGAGTGCTCGAATTGCCAGAAATTAAATAACTTTAAAAAATACAATGGTTTCCCTTGGTCAAAAAGAAAAACTTCCTGGGAAGTATTTATCACTTCTAGATGAGATATGATATCTGTGAAAGTTATTCTTGACAGGCTTCATGAGAACCTTCCACTCATTAGAGTCCCAAAATTTCTTCACTGACCTCATCCTAGTTAAACAGATGATCCCCTAGAGGAATTAGTAAAGAGCTGTTCATTTTTTTGTACCAAATCCTAAGAACTAAAGTGCTTCACACTCTTTGACAACAGTATTTTCTGACATATGCAGCATGCCAATTTTCTTTTCACAAGGGACAATACCGTTTTATTACATATTATTGCTCCAGTTGAAAATGGGATCTCAATACTTGGACAGAGTAGGTACATAAGGAATAGATAGGTAAATGCTAAAAAGGCTGAATCTTCAGCTGAAATAACTGAACTGACCCCCTCTATAAGAAAGAAAGAAGAAAAAAAAACCTCTCGGTATATAGATATTTTAAAATGCAGCCTACTGGCTACTAAGAATAAAGAGAGGCCTTTTAGCCATTTAATAACAAATGTATTGCTTAGTTGAAAGGATGGGTGAAAGGAATACTTATGCTTAAATAAGAAAGCTATAATGCACAGAATTTTTTAAAAGTAGCAATCATTTTCTAGATGACAAAAGCTATCTGGGAAAACAGTACGAGTTGGAGATAATCCTCAATTGATCTGGTGACCATAATTAGGCCATCCAAGGACTGAACTGTCTACATTAAAAACAATGAAAAGGACAAAGAGTTCAAATATGCAAATGCCCTTTCAATTAGATCATTTGTAATTCATCTGAATATTATCTCACTTCATACAGTTTTCCTTGACACTTGAGCTTCAGCCATGGCTGTGGAAGAATGATGATCTGGAGACAATATGTCTTGGCTCTGATAGTCATGACACACCTGTTTCTGGAATAATGTAGCACTTCATCTTCACAGTCTTCGATGACATATTACCACTTTCACTGTGGTAATCAGAAAAGTTAAACTCACAATCTCCCAGATCTAGATTTAAACATCATTAATGCAAACTCCTGGAAGAGACAAGATAAATTGAACTGCAAAGGGTATATTAAAAACAGAGATATTAACATTCTGCCATAATTGCCTTCCCTGTCCAATACTCTCTTTAAATTCTCCTCTTTCCCTCCCTCCCTCTCTCTCCTTTCCTTCCTCTTTCCCCCTCTTCTGTCTCTGTCTCTATTTCTCTCTCTGTCTCTATCTCTGTCTCTGTGTCTTTGTACCTGTACATATGTTCTGAACTTCCATATTCTTTATATATTTTTGATGGTACTATAATTTTTTAACACAAACTATTCATCACCAACTTTTTGAGAACTTAAAAGCTATTAAGGCCTTACCACTTAATCCCTATGTACTGAATACTCATAATTCTGATAGAGAATAAAGTAATATGGAAGAAGTCAAATAAAAGAACTACTACCTTAAAAAAAAACAATGTAATAATAAATAACTTAGGAAAGTCACTTTGCCTGGACATTTTTTATAAATCTTGCCTTCAGGAAATTAGGGAATTTCACTATTGAATGGTATTTTTCTGGTGTGATATTTGGGTTGTTAGGAAATATTATTAAAAAGTACATTGTATAAAGAATTTTACTTCCTTCTCTAATACTATTTTGTTTTTGTTTTTTAAAAAAGGCGTGAAACAATATAAATCTTTAGGGATATGCCCTCTTCAGTGGTGCTTGTTTAGTTTCCAGCTCACCACAGAATTCAAACTATATTTGTGTGAGATATATTGGTATCACAAAATACCATTCCAGGCAAAAGTTTCAATATCACAAATACCAAGGTTTTGATAACTTATGAAGCAAAAAATTTAACAATGAATTTTTCTGGCTTATAAAAATTAACTCCTAGGGTGCCCAAGGCCAGCATATAAATAGCTTGACTAAGTAGTTGCCCAGTTCAGAGGCTGCATACTTATGCTACTTCTCCTAAAGAAGATGGAGATTTTCAAAGGAGGTACCCCCCACAATGATTCATTTCTAATAGAAATTTCTAAAATTAGGAAAAACAAAAACAAAAGCTCAAATTCTATCTTTACCTGTAGACTAGGTTACTTAATGGGTAACCATTTATCATAGAAAAAAATTTATACTGCTCTGTAGAATTCATCAAACTTGAAATACAAAAAATTAAATGCCCTAGCTGATTGTGAAAATACAAAACATACTTTGTTTAAAAAAAATCTTTAGTACCAGTGTTCTCCAACCCTTTCTCAATGCTATGCATCCAAATTATTCTCTTAATAACTAGAGGCAAGATGTTACTTTGATTTGGAGAAAAGATATTTGCTTTAAAGGACCAAATCTAATACAAATTTTCTCTTCAACAAGTATCTTTTATAAAGGAATATGCAATAAGTGAAAAGGTGTTAAAAGACTGAAAGAATCACTCATTAAAGTGCAACATCTTTCTAAACATACCAAGACATTTATTTATCTACTCAAATTGAACTTAGAAAAAAGAGATGAAAGATAAAGGGAATGTAGTGGGGAAACACAAAATTTTATTATTTGTGGTAATTAGTGCATAATAAATGTTCTACATTTGGGTTTTTTTAATAAAGCTATTTATTTCAAAATATATGAATATATAATGTTCAACATTCACATTTGAAAAACCTTATGTTGCAATTTCTTTCCCTTCCTTTTCTCCATTCCATGCCATGGAAAGCAAGCAATCCAATTTGCTAAACATGCACTTCTTCTATACATACTTGCACAAGAAAAATCATGTCAAAAAAGGAAAAAAAACTGAGAAATGGTCAAAGGATATGAACAAATTTTCAGATGAAGACATTAAAAAACATTTATAGTCATAAAAATGCTCTAAATCATTATTGATCCGACAAATACTAATAAATATAACACTGAGCTACAACTACATACACATGTCAGATTGGTTAATATGACAGAAAAAGATAATAATAAATGTTGGAGGGGATGTAGGAAACCTAGGACACTAATATATTGTTAGTGGAGTTGTGAATTGATCCAACCATTCTGAAGAGCAATTTGGAATTATGACCAAATACCGTCCTTTGATCCAACAGTGTTTTCTACAGTGACATTACCCAAAGAAATCATAAAAAAGGGAAAAGGATCTATGTGTGCAAAATTGTTTCTAACAGTCCTTTTAGTAGTGGCAAGAAATTGGAAACTGAGTGGATGCCCAACAGCTGGAGAATAACTGAATAAATTATGGTATATGAATGTTATGGAATATTACTATTCTATAAGAATGATCGGCAGGGTGATGTCAAAGAGCTTTGGAGGGACTTATATGAATTAATGCTAAGTGAAATGAGTAGAACACTGTATACAGCAACAGTAAAATTATATGGTGATCAATTCTGAGGGACTTGGCTCTTTTTAAAAGTTAGGTAATTAAGTCCAGTTCCAATGGTCTTGTGATGCAGAGCCATTTGCACCCAGAGTATTGTAGGGACTGAGTGTGAATCACAACATATTTTTTCACCTTTTTACTATTGTTTGATTACATTCTGTTTTCTTTCTCTGTTTCAATTCTACCTGGTTTAAGTATCAACACCATATCTGTGTCACATAATGAATTTGATAGGACTATTTCCCTATTTTTACAAATAGTTTGCATAGTATTGGAATTGGCTGTTCTTTAAATGTTTAGTAGAATTCACATGCAAATCCATCTGGCCCTGGAGATTTTTTCTTAGGAAGCTGATCAATAACTTGTTTGATTTCTTTTTCTAAAACTGGACTATTTAAATCACCTATTTCTTCCTCTTATTCCAGAAAATCTTTATTTTTGTAAGTATTTATCCATTTTAAATAGATTATCAGATTTCTTGGCATATAGTTGGGCAAATTAACTCCTAATTATTGATCTAATTTCCTCTTCATTGGCAGAAAGTTTACCATTTTCATTATAGATGCAAACATTTTGATTTTCTTATTCCTCTTTCTAATCAAATTAACTTAAGTGTTATCTATTTCTTATTTATAAAACCAACTCTTGGTTTTGTTTATTAGTTCAGTATTTTCAATTTTATTAATCTTTCCTTTTATTTTCAGAATTTCAAATTTGGTATTTAATTGGGGTTTTAAAATTTGTCCTTTTTCTAACTTTTTTAATTGCATGCCCAATTCATTGATCTTCTCTTTCTCTGTTTTATGTAAGTAAGAATCTAGAGATATAAAATTCCCCTAAGAACTTCTTTGGTTGCATCCCATAAATTGTGGTATGTTGTCTTATAACTGTCATTTTCTTGGATGAAATCATTGATTGTGTCTATAATCTGTTGTTTCACCCACTCATTCTTTAGGATTAGAATTATTTAGTTTCCAATTAATTTTTGGTCTATTTTCCTAGCCATTTATTACATGTAAATTCAATTGTATCATGATCTGGAAAAGATGCATTTATTATTTCTGGCCTTCTGGATTTGATTTTGAAGTCTTTATGCCCTAATATATGATCAATTTGGGGGTAGGTTCCATGAGCTGTCAAGAAAAAATATATACTCCTTTCTGTCTCCACTTAATTTTCTCTAAAGATCTATCATACCTAATTTTTCTAAAATTCCATTTAGCTCCTTAACTTTTTCTCATTTATTTTGTGGTTCAATTTATCTAGTTCTGAGAGAGTAAGTTTGAGATCCTCCACTAGTATTATTTTGCTGTCTAATTCTTCTTTTAGCTCTCTTAACTTCTTCAATAGAAATACTGATGCTTTACCATTTAGTACATAAGTTCAGCATTAATATTACTTCATTATCTATGCTACCTTTGGGCAAAATATACTTTTATTCCTTATCTCTTTTAATTAGATCTATTTTTGCTTTTGCTTGGTCTGAGATTAGGACCATTACTCCTGCTTTTTTTTTTTTTTTAATTTCAGCTGAAGCATACTAGAGGCATCTATAGCCTTTTACCTTTTATTCTGTATGTATCACTCTGTTTTAAATGTTTTTTCTTGTAAAACAGTATGTTGTAGGATTCTGCCTTTTAGTCATCTACTTCTGTTTTATAAAAAAGTTCATCCCATTTACACCCACAGTTAAAATTACTAACTCTGTATTTACCACCATCTTATTTTCCCCAATTTATACTCCTACCTTTCCTTTTCCCTCTTTCCCATTGTTTTGCTTCTGACTACCACCTCCCTCAAACAACCCTCACATTTTACAGATCCCCCCTTTTCTTATCCCCTTCACCTTCTGCTTCTGTTCTCCCCTCTATTAGCTTCCCCTTTTCCTTTCCCCTTTTCTCTCCCTCTTCTCTGTTGGGTGATTCAAGTTCCTTTGTGAGCTAAAAATGTTTGATATTCTCTCTTTGAGCACACAATGCTCATTCTCTTTCTTTCTTTTCCTTAATTATATCTTTTTTGCCTCTTCATGAGATGTAATTTACCTCATTTAATCTCCCCTTTCCTCTTCTTCCCTTTATTCCTCTAGTTTCTTTTTTATATCATCACAATAAAATCAAGTTATACCTACACCCTATAAGTATACCCATATCAGAGATGCAATTCTCAAGAGTTAAATGTATCATCTTCCAATATATAGATGCATACACATTATAACTTTTAAAAGGAACCGTTATTTTTTTCTTTACTTTTTTATCTTGTCTTCTTTTGATTGATGTATCTCTGTTCATCTCTGGACTTTTCATCAGAAATAAATGAAATTCATTTGTTTTCTTG
This sequence comes from Sarcophilus harrisii, assembly GCF_902635505.1. Lineage (NCBI taxonomy): Eukaryota > Metazoa > Chordata > Mammalia > Dasyuromorphia > Dasyuridae > Sarcophilus > Sarcophilus harrisii. The sequence continues at coordinate 174,164,063 of NC_045428.1, read as the reverse complement.
AATGTCCATGCAAAGACAGCACTTAATTTTGCTGGATAGTTTATTCTTGACTGCAATCCAACTTCCTTTGCCCTTTGGAATATCATATTCCAGGCACTTTAATCCTTTAAAGTAGAAGTTAGAAAGTATTGGTTATTCCTATTTGTGGCTCCTTGATATTGAATTGTTTCTTTCTGGCTGCTTGCAGTATTTTCTCCTTGCTCTGATAATTTCGAATTTAGTTACTATATTCCTTGGAGTTTTCATTTGGGGATTTCTTTCAGGAAGTAACTGGTGAATTCTTTCATGGCTATTTTATTCTAGGACATCAAGGCAGTGTTACTTGATGCTTTCCTAAAAGATAATATCTAGGGTCTTTTTTTCTTTTTTTTTAAATAATTATAGCCTTTTATTGACAAAATCCATGCATGGGTAATCTTTTACAACATTATCCCTTGCACTCACTTCTGTTTCGACTTTTCCCCTCCCTCCCTCCACCCCCTCCACCAGATGGCAAGCATGTTAAATGCATGTTAAATATGTCACAGTATATCCTAGATACAATATATGTGTGCAGAACCAAACAGTACAGGAAGAGTTGGATTCAGAAGGTAAAAATAACCTGGGAAGAAAAACAAAAATGCAAACAATTTACATTCATTTCCCAGTGTTCTTTCTTTGTGTGAAGCTGCTTCTGTCTATCATTGATGAATTAAAACTGAGTTAGATCTTCTCTTTGTCGAAGAAATCTGCTTCCATGAATACATCCTCATATAGTATTGTTGTTGAAATTTATAATGATCTCCTGGTTCTGCTCATTTCACTAGCATCAGTTCATGTAAGTCTCTCCAAGCCTCTCTATTCATACTACCAGTCATTCCTTACAGAACAATAATATTCCATAACATTCATATACCACAATTTACTGAACCATTTGCCAATTGATGGGCATCCATCCATTTTCCAGGTCCTAGCCACTACAAACAGGGGTGCCACAAACATTTTGGCATATACAGGTTAGGGTCTTGTTTTCAGCATGATTTTCAGTTTTGCTAGATTTCTCTAAACCTTGGCCATTTCTGAAAGTTTCCAGTCTAGTAGAACTCAAGATATAATTCAGTCTATTAGAATGAGATTTTATAATATTTCATTAAACCCAATGCAACATCAAAATAAGTCCTTGTGGATGATCTGTGAAAATACAAAAAGATAAAAAAGATTTGGAATATTCATACATATAAGTATAACTATATATATGTGTATACACATACACACATTATACACACACACACACACACACACACACACATATATATATATATATATATATATATATATATATATATATATAAATTTTGTCCAAATCTGTGATTTCATCAATTTAGGGAATTTATCTATAACTTAGAATCTAAGAGTTCCTGAGGTACTGAAAGGTTACACAAACAGTTTATGCTGTATGAATGTATTGGTATGCACATGTTAAATCCACAATATCTAATCTTTGAGGAATTTTCTTACTCTACTCTGTGTTTGCTTTTCTTTTAATACTCAGAAAGTGAGATGCAGATTTTTGAGGTATTAAAGAAAATCATACTTATATTCCTTTCTTTTTTTGTTGTTTCTGATATTTCCACATACCTTTTTATACTTAGTTTGAGCCTTTCTTTTCAGATGAATTTTGCTTTGTACTCCTTTATACACTGTAATTCATTCAAACTGACTTAGAAGAACATTTGTTATTTGATTCTAAAATTCTGAACCAGTCTCCCATTCCTGCTTCTGTAGAGGGTTGAAACTCTGAAAAAGGTGTGCTTGAATCAGACAAAAAAGCACTTAAGGCTAATTACCTATTCCATGTGAGATAATGGGTCTATATACATATTTAGATGAGATGGTGATGTGATGGCTTTCCTCACCATTGGTGCTTGTTGAATGTTTTGGTAGTGAGATAATTGTAGGCAAGAGCTGGAGTGCTGGGGGAGAGAAGAAAGAGTAACTTGGTGGCAGGATGAGGAGGAGAGAGGCTGGAGACTCCAGACTCCAGAATTCAGGAAACATCTTTAGCAAGCCATGTGGCAGCTTATCTGCCTCCTTCACTTCTCCCCCTAAAGATCAAGGACTTTGATTTATCCTGACTCTGGCTGATCCTGAGGCCCTCCAGGGAGCTAGTCCAGACTTTATATGCTTCCCTTCCATCTCTTAAGTTTTCTAGCTCTCCCAAAATTTAGTTCAAATATTGCTTCTTTAAATTAACTTTATTTTCTATTTATAATTCTATGTATATATTGCATTCTTAGAATGGAATATAAGTTCTCTGGGGTCATGAACAGTTTCATTTTTATCATTCTATCCATAAAACCTAGCACTTAGTAGAAGCTTCCTAAATTCTTATTGAATTGTGTTATCATAAAACAGAAGTTCAGAGCCATAGCTCAGATAAATATGAAGAATAAAATAAAGCAGAAGAATTTTATGAATATAAATGCATGCATATAGGTTTATATATGTATATGTACACATGTATATTACATATGTTGAGTGTTTATACACATATATGCATACATACATACAAATGTATGTGTCCATGTTATTTGAATAAAAACTGATTATATGTAATTCACATAAGCTAGTGCCAATTCCTATAGTTTCATTTAATTTTTGATCAATGCAAGAGTTTTGCTACATATTCATTTATTTTATAAAAAGGAAGCACCCAAATAGAAATGAGAGACTTGAAAGGAAGACAGATTTTCAATAATTTGGAATTTAAGCTTTAGGCTTTGTCTTTGGCAGATTTAATAGATTGACTATTTCACTCATGTATTACTGAATTATTTTCTTTTGTGTCATTATAGGAAGAAAGGATTTGAATGATCCTTTCAAAACCATAATAGTGGTAAAATATGTCTGCTTCAAATAATAAAGTTGTGAAGATCACTGAGAATCATGCTGCTGTGAAAAGACCTAGAGTGATTAATATTTGAGAGATTTGGCATAAATTGTATCCTGATGATAATATTCTGTTACTTTCTAAGTTCCTTGTGTCCCCTCCCCATATTTTTTCTTTTTATTTTTTCCATAGCTTCTTAGAAATATTTGTCCTTTCCGTCCCCTAGACTATACATTTTTTGAGAACAGTAACTATTTCATTTTTCTATCTATTCTCAGAAACTAGAACAGTCACTAACATATAGTACATACTTAATAAGTGCTTGTAGAATTGAATTGATTTTAATTGAATTGTACTGTGTTGAACTTTCATAATTTTTGATTATTCTCTTTCATATGGAATAAACTATGACTTCTGAGACATCCATGAACCTGAGATACCCATTTCTTTTTTCTGTTTTCTATTTCTTTGTGAGGAAAAGAGGAGGGGGTTTAGTGGAATTGGTTGCATGAATAAATAAGACATAAATGGAGGGCTAAAATAGTTTATATTCTGGTGAAAAGAGCAGAGATAAATGGCTTGTCCATTGTATGCCTAGCCACATTCTTACAGCCTTACACCTCTGTGGGTAGCCTGGTGGGAGAGTTAGGGGTGAGGAAGAAGTTTAGACAGGCCTAGTGTTGCAGGGGGCAGCAAGCTATAAATTCTAGGTGGGTGGCAGGTCCTAGGGCTACCATAGTAACCCAAAGAGCCACTGACGTCACAGCCAAGAGAAAGTCAGTGCCTGGTGGACAAGCTATCATTGTAACCAGGGCTCATGCTGGCAGTAGATTCCAGAAGTGGAACAGAGAAGCAGGAAATAGGAGGTCAGAAAAGGCAGGATAGGGTGGATAGGAGCAAACATACAGGGAGCTTATTTGGCAGCAGGAATCGGAAATCCAGTTAAGGATCCTGGGTAGTAAGGAGTCAAAAACCAGACAAAGTATGTGGGTAGTAGCTATTGGGAAACAATCAGAAAGGACCTCAATATGAGCCAAGGGACCAAAAATAAGAGTTTAGAATGAAAGGACAGATAGCAGAGGAAATTCTGGCATAGGTTAGCATTTGCCAAGGCAGAGAAAACAGAGATAAATATATACACCTGGATATAAGATCTCATTTGTAAAGTGGCAGAAAGACACAGAGAAATTATTGAAAAATAGTTTTATTCAGTTAAGATGCCAGCTTAAAAAAACAGTATACTTGGGAACTTCCTCTGTTCCAATTCAATTAAACCACATTTTAAATATTACCTTCATCTTTTATGGGGTCCCATAGGGCATTTTTCTTTTCATTTGGGCAGGTCCCACCAATTTACAGGTGACCTTATTCTGCATATAGGTAGATCTATGTAAAATACTGAAAGCACTAGGATAAATATAAAATTTATCTTTCTTTCTCCCTTTATCTCCATGAAATGCATGCACGTGCACACACACACACACACACACACACACACACACACACCCCTCTCCTTTAGTTACTTCCAGTTGCCAGTCACTGGACCTTTCAAACTTAGGGGTGTTCTGAAAATGTGAGAATATATGAAAGGGTGCCTTAGGAAAAAAATATTCACTTCACAATTTATAAACTTCCCATAAATCTCATGCAAAATTTATCCTGAGTAGATACTTTCATGAATTTTAGAAATCACCTTAATATGTGGCCCTCTTGCAAAACTTTTGTACTTTAAATTCCATAAGGTCGTTGACCCTATATTATTTCTCTAAATTCTTTTTATTACATTGCCCTGGTGTAATTTCTATCCCTGTGGCAGGCATCATTTTCTTTGCATGTTTGTAAAGCATGTATACATTTATGTTACTCTATAAATATTAAATAACAATAATCTCTCTTCCATTGCACAGCAGATATTTGTAGGGAAGCATAAAAAGCAATTTAACTAAACCATTCACACAGAACTGAGATTTAACATGAAGCAATGCTTAGCAAAATATTACAAAAGATACTACTGCCTCTAGCTAGAGTATTTTATTCACTTCTTTAAATTTGAAACATTTTTCCCCAACAAGAATTGGGGAGAGCTATAAAACCTCTTCATGTCTTCATATTTTTTTCTTTTCCTAACTTTCTTTATACAGCAGAATGGGAAGATTGGGTGTTTATTTCATTTGTAAATTGAATACTTACATTCAGAAAGGGTTTTTCATGTTAGAAAAGTTTCTTAAAAAAAAACTCCCTTGTTTTCCCCCAATATAAATCTGTCAACTGATAAATGCTTTAGATAATTTAAATATTCTGAAATATTTTTGGTTTCAAGAACAAAAAGTGCTTCCCCTTTTTTAATGGGAATCTCATTCACTTGTACTTTTGAACCAAAGTTTTGTTCAATATGTGCTTTTTTTTTTTAGAACAGAGTCTCATCAATTATCAATACTTTCCTCTCTCACCTAGTTTGATCTCACAAATACCAATAAATACAAACACTCACATATAAATTTGCTTCTTTATTCTTTTTTTCCCAAAGATTCATTTTCTTAACCATACAAAGATCTCTCTTGTCACATGTCACACAATTTCTATTCATACACACACAAACACACATAAACAAAAAGATAAACTAAACTACTAAACTAAAAATATCCATATCCTAGTAATATTGTTCTTGCAGAAGTCACCAGAGAGCTTCCATTTGCCAGTGGCCTTATGTGTTTTTCACTATTAATCACTTTTGCCTCAAACACATTTCCACCTTTTACTTCCTTAAGTGTATATTTTCCTGTTCTCCTTCTATGTACTAGTCTATACTAGTAGACTACTACTAGTAGTACATAGACTACTGTCTATGACTACTTTTTTGTTGCTGTTGTTTGCCTAATTAACTTTTCTTTTTCTTTTTGTATTGGAATATTTCTTTCTTGTTTTGGGACCTCTTCTATGTCTTCCTTGATGATTTCATACACTCTACAATTTAATTATCTTTATGGCAATAAAACACTTAACATTTGTATAACTTTGTATCATTTAGGAAATGTAGTTTTTTGTATATATTATCACATTATTCTTACAACTTTGTGAAATACTCAGAAAAGATATCTTTATCCTTCCTCTTTTTTATAAGATAAAAAAATATAATACTTATAGCATTACAAGATCTTGAGGTAAAAGCAGATGCTCCATTTTAATCTTATTTTATAAATCAAAAAACTAAGGCCTGGAGTTTTTAAAGAGAAACCCAGATAAAATAGAATCCCCAGGAAATCATTTAAAAAATCTTTAAGGAATCTATCTAAAACTAAAAATAAGCACTATATACAATGGGGTTATAATATGTTTCCCAATGAATAAAATATAATAGAATATTTCCCCTACTATTATAAGTCATATGTCTAGAAATGGAATACATCTAATACGTCTAATAATGGAAACATAAGAAATAAATTTAAAATATGAAGAATAAAGTTATCCTTATGAATTTAAAACACGATTATTTACTTGGAAAATCTTAGGTTATCAGGAAAACAATTAAATGAGAATTCATAGCTTCAGAAAATGTTCAGACTACATAGTAAATTAATAAATATCAACAATATTTCTATATAATAATAACAAAATCCCAGTGGCACTCTATTCTGCATAGTGCTGCAACATTAATGCAATACAATCCAAAAAGCCTTTATAAATAAATAAACAAATAACAAATAAACAAATATACCACTTTGTCAGTAAATTTATAAAATTTTCACATATTCTTTAATTTTTCATCTTGAAACAGCATTTTCATTACATTGGATATGAAATGAACCTTTGAAAAACAGTTCATTTTTTCAGCTCTGGCTTCAATTACAGTCTACAGGTGTTCTATAGAGTTCAAATCAGGCTAATTCTCATGTCAATGAAGTATGTTTATCTCAATTTCTTGAATAAAATTCTTATCCTTTTGTGAATAGTAAAAGCTCATCTCTGTTGCATGTCATGTTGCAGTGTTCTATCTTCATTTGGGAACCCGTAAATCTGGAACAATTCTGCTTCTCTATCAATAAATTTAGCACAATTCTTCATTTGCTCAATGATAACAAGAATTCCAGGCACTTTGGAAGCAGAAAAAAAATCTTTAAACATTTTTGAGTAGATGTTTTCTTAATGGCCAAGGTCTTTACAAGCCCTCCTAGACTACTAACAAGAACTTTGCCAAAATTTTGAATTAAAAATTTCACTCATTTCATCACTAAAAATAATCTTTTTACTATCTTTAGCACTTGAGCCTTGAAATTTATTTGCCCTTAATATAATAATAATTAGCAATTGTGTCATTTTTTTACTAATCTTGTTGTTTTCCCACTTCCAAGAAACCCACACCACACTGTAAAGCTGTCAGTGCCAAACTCTCTAGCCATCAGTATCCTCTAAAGGCATTTGGTTTTTTTCTCAGACTTTTTTACAGCAATTATTTGTTAGCCCTTGAGGTTTGTTATGTTTTTTTTTTCATTTTTACAGCACTTTCGTTTAACTGACCCTGTTTCATTGAGGCCCAGTTGATTATGAAAAATGGCTCAAATGATTCTTGAAAGTATCTTGGATCATTGTTGAAATGCATGACTTCCCAATATTAACAGCTGTTGTAATATCTTGATCATTGAAATGAGCTCTTTAAAAGCTATGACTTTTGCACATTCCTTAGAGAAACATCACTTTTAAAAGCCTTGGATTTAAAAACACAGCAAAAAAAAAAAAAAACAGCGGAATCTATATGTATGGTGTGAAATCTGGCATGTAGCTTATAGAGAGCTACCTGTAGGTAGAGAAACAACCCTTTTCATTTTCATTTAATCAGCTTCATATGTTCTGAAGCAGGCTATTGTTGGTAGAATCATGCAGGTTTGGATAGTGCTATCATATCACAAAATCAAAATCAAAATCATTGTTTGTTCCACAATACTGTATAAAATTGGATGTGGGAAGGGGAATGTGATGGAACTGATAGTAGGGGGATTCAGAGACTTCATATTGAAGGTAGAAATTAAATTAGGACTTGAAAAAGACTAGTTATTCTAAGATGAAAAGGTAAGGATGGAGTGAATTATAGGTAAGAAGGACAGTTTATGCAAGACAAGGGAATGGGAGATGTTCCTTACACCCATAGTGAGAAAGTTCACCTGGATTGTAAAGTATTTGAAGGGAGATGATATGTAACAATGATATATATAATATGTAATAATGCTATATATGGAGGTTATAAAGGATTTTAAATGCCAGACAAATGAGTAAACATAAAATGATAGAATCAATAGTCACTTGGCAGGTTGGGTCTAATAAAAAAGTGAGATCAGATGTAGACTTTAAGAAGACCACTTTGGCAAGCTATTTTTTTCTTTTTTATTTATTTTTTTATTTAATTTTTTATTATAGCTTTTTATTTACAAGTTATATGCCTGGGTAATTTTACAGTAAAGACAATTGCTAAACCTTTTGTTTCAGTTTTTCCCCTCCTTACCCCCATTCCCTTCCCCCGATGGCAGGTTGACCAATACATGTTAGATGTTAAAGTATAAATTAAATATAGGTACACATGTCCTAACAGTTTTTTTGCTGTACAAAAGAAATGGACTTTGAAATAGTGTACTATTAGCCTGTGAAGGAAATCAAAAATGCAGGCGGACAAAAATATAGAGATTGGGAATTCAATGTAATGCTTCATAGCCATCTCCCAGAGTACTTTCGCTGGGTATAGCTGGTTCAATTCATTACTGCTCTATTGGAGCTGATTTGGTTCAGCTCATTGCTGGAGATGGCCACATCCATCAGAATTGATCATCATATATTATTGTTATTGAACCATATAATGATCTCCTGGTCTTGCTCATTTCATTCAGCATCAGTTCATGTAAGACTTTCCAGGCCTTTCTGAAATCATCCTGCTGGTCATTTCTTACTGAACAATAATATTCCATAATATTCATATACCACAATTTATTCAGCCATTCTCCAATTGATGGGAATCCACTTAATTTCTAGTTTCTGGTTTGACAAGCTATTTTAAGGATGATTTCGATTGGGAAGAGTCTTGTGACAAGGAAGGACATTTAAATAAATGTTGAAAAAGTCCCAGTGAGAAGTGATGAGAACCTTGAACTAAGAGGGTGGTTGTACATAGAGCAATATAAGATGTGCAAATATAGACATGATTTAGCAACTGACTTTTTGCCAAATTGAAGTGCTGAATAAAACACTGGGCAGGGACTGGAAGTATGGTAGTGCCATATTACGTACATTTGCAGAGTATGAAATAAGATTTAAACCCAGATTTCCTGATGCCAAGTCCAGTATACCCTCCATATTTCCTCTCAAAAGGGTGTCTGTGTGGATTGATTTGTTTAAAAATAAGAACACAACATATGTGATTCAACAATTTACTAAAAATAAGTTTTAAAATTATTATCAACAATAACATGCTTTAAAGTAACAGAGCTTCCATGCAAAATAAATCAAGTTGACTGATGTGTAGACTTTACTTTCATTAAAATCAGGGAATGTCCTACAGCTGGATATTTAACTACTACATCTGGGAAAAAGAGAATAGATTAACAGATCTCAGAAATTTTTTCTTATCATGAAATAATGGAAATTGTAGTTCTTCGGATTTATTTGATTAAAGAAATTATTTCATTATTCTAATTGTTAAAGTATGTATTTTTAATATGGACATATGGATTAGTTTTGTTAATAATGTCCATTAATTAGGCTTTGTTAGCTGCATTTGTTTCTTTTCCCTCCTGCACATGATTTCTAATTAGACAGAAGTAGTTAGTTGATAAGTTTTTCTTAAATTTCCACATTTTTCCAGAAGGCTTTTTATTTAAAATGTGTTGGGAATTTTTATTGCTTTTATGACCATCTGAATTTTCTTAAGCAAAAGTTTTTGGTATTTGTTGGGGGAATTGTGAATCTTAGGATAAAGATACATTGGAATCCTCATAGAATAGTTTGATTTAGAACATGCCTATAAACACAATTTTGCTGAAGAAAAATGAACATTGCAGATTAAAAGTTTATGCAGAGATGATAGACAAGTCAGTATGTCTTTTTATCAAACAGATTTTTTTCCTTTCTTATTCTTAGGCCTAAAAGACCCTTATATAATATCTTGTCAGAAACTAAACCATACCATCACTTGTATTGTAAACGATTTATCTTTAGCAGCTTCAATTGATATGAACTCCTTCTTGCTTGAATATAACGGTATAGACCATGAATTTGTAGAAATTTCTTCTACAGATGATGAAACTGATTTAACCTAATTGATGCTAGATGAAATCAAATGGAAAATAGAATAAAACCATACTCTTGCACAAATCTCACTGGTTGGTTGCAAAAGTATATCACTTACCTTCTGGAAATGATTTCCTACATATTTATATACAAAGTTAAAAGAAAGCAAAAAGTAGTTAAACAAAATAAACAAATACTGCCTACTAGATTCCAAGATGGAATATGAATTTTATTAGATCCTGAAGTTGTTTCTTGCCACATGATGAATTATTCCAGATTAGTTGATGTCAGAACATCACAATCAATTAATAGTTGGTTTGATATTTCATTAGTCCACAGTACCTAAGTGGTTTATTTGTTCTGCTTCCTTTAAACAGGAGATTCCATTTAATAATTTTATTTTCAAGTTGAAACATATTGCTTATGTCAATTTGGTTTAGCTATAGGGACTAATGTTTCTTCCATTCACTAAGTAAATATTTGTTTTTGCTGTAAAACATTTTCCCCTTAATAAATATGAGATTTGTGATGGCCTACAATCATGTAAGGAGAAAACTAGATGGTAAGGTGGATAGAGCCATGGGCCTGTAATAAGGAAGAACTGAATTCAAATCTAACATGAGATATTTACTAGCTGTGTGACCACTGTCAAATCATTTAATTTCTATTTACCTTGATTTCTTCATCTTAAAAAATGAGAATAATAATAGCACCTAACTCCCAGGTTATTGTGAAGATCAATGAGATAGATGTAAAGTGCTTGCACAAAGTAAATGTACGCATACATATACACTTATAAATGTATGCATGCATACATATACACTTATAAATACATACATACACACTTGTATATATGTATATGTGTGTGTATTAGATAAAATTATTATAATGTAAAAGTTACTAAAGAACTCAAGATACTATATCAAAATGAAAGTATCTAATTTAGAAAAGCTGATTCATTCTCTTTTCAACAGTAGACAGGTAAGCAAAGTGAAATGTTATGAAATTTTCATAGAAACTAAAAGTCAAGTTCAGTTACAATTAGTGTTAAATGTCATGCTGAAATAAAGGAATGGAAAATTATATCATTGAAGTTTATTGGCCAGTCCAGATTTTTTGCAATCTGGTCAAGGCTATTTTGTAATATGGCTAATGCCATCGTGTTGAACAGTGGAAATAAAAGGGGGGAAAAAGAAATAGAAGATTTTCCAGATTGGCAATATATTAGCAAGGTAAAACAAATGAATGTTTAGTGTTTTATACTGAAATTTCTAATTATACAGCCATCTAATAGACGTTTCATTATGGTCAATGCAGAGAATCTGTTTAATTCTTGACTTCTTTGCTGACAATTTCATCTCTTGAAGTGCTTCTACTCCCTTAGAGATAAAAGAGAATTGTGCCAGTGCAAATTATTTTAGCCCTGAAAGGGGTTGGCAAAATAGAAGCAACAGGAGAAAATAGTTATCGTTGATACCATGGTAAACACTTTTGCACCCATATGAGCATGCTAGACCTAAAGAAAATATATTTCAGAAAATTAAAGAAAAATATATGGGCATATTTGTTTTCAAAAATTAAACCAGTATATAAAAACTGGAGGTTAATAGATTAGGGAAATAATTGCATGTTTATTAAAAAAAGGGGGGGAGTTAATATCCTAGTTATATAAAGAACTCATTGAAATATATAATAGAAAAGTCATTTCCCAATAGAAAAATGGTCAAAGGATATGAACAACTGGGTTTCAAAGGAAGACTATGAAAACATGAATAATGGCTTGAGAGAAAAATTAAAATTAAAACAATTCTGACATCAAAAAATTAGTAACAAATCCAAATAAGCAAAACACCTTAATAGCAAAACTTTTATTGTAATTAAATTCCAGAGATCAACATGAAGATGGGAAAGCTATTTTTCATTTGGGAAAAGTCTAATGAAATTAAGGTATATAAATATAATGGCTATTATTGCATCACAAAAAGAAAGAAAGAAAGAAAGAAAGAAACCTGAGGAGATATTTATGAATTGATGAAAATGAAAATGAATACATCAGAAGAATATTTTTAAACAGTGATTTCAAGATTATACAGAAAAGTAGCTTTAGAGGCACCAGCACAGAAGTCAGGAAGACCTGAGTTCAAATCCAATCACAAAAACTTAATACTTGTTAGCTGTGTGACGGTGGGCAAGTCACTTAACTCCAATTACTTTACCAAAAAGAAAAATAAGAAAGAAAAAGAACTTTATAAAATTTAAGAATTTTTATTATTTTAATGACCACCCACAAATATAAAGAACCTATGATGAAGTATGCTTACTATCTTTTAGTAGAGAAAAAAGGAAAGAAATGTTTAAGCAAAATCATACACATCTTAACATTGACAATATTTAGATTTATTTAACTTAACAGTGCTTAGTTCTTACAAAGGGATCTTATAATTTCTGTGTTCAAAGGAAAGAATATGGGAGCAAATGTAACTAGTGATAGCTATATTAAAAAAGAAGTAAAAAATGGAAAGTATTGATTAATTGCTTTAAAATATACAGTACAGAATAGAAAAAAAGTTTAGAGGCAAATGCCAATAAATGATAAATTTCATTAATAAATAAGGAATTTCAATGTATTAAAAATTTAGGATTTTCGATACAATTCCCCTTTTTTTTCTTTTCTGTGCTTTATATATTATTCTTCAAAGTATTGAGTTTAGAATGGCTTTTTTTTAATTAAAGGGTTTTTTCTGTTTTTTAAAAATACTGTCAGTATTAGGAAGGCTAAAAAAGATCCAAACTTATTTTTGTAGTTGCAAGAAACTGGAAATTGAGTGGATACTCATCAGTTGAAGAATGGCTGAATAAGTCATGCTATATGAATATTATGGTATGTTATTGTTCTAAAAGAAATGATCAGGCTTGGAGATACTTATATGAATTGATATTAAGTGAGGTGAGCAGAACCAAGAGATCATTGTACACAGCAACAGTAATATTATATGATGATCAATTCTGATGGATATGGCTCTTTTCAATAATGGTCATATGATGAAGAGAGCCACTTGTACCCAGAAACAGGATTATGGGAACAAAGAATAAATCACAACATAGAATTTTAACTCTTTTTGATGTTTGCTTGCATTTTTGTTTTCTTTCTCATTGTTTCCTTTTTTATCTGATTTCTCTTGTGCTTCATGATAATTGTGGAAACATGTATAGAAGAATTGCACATTAATATGTTTTGGATTATTTGACATCTAAGAGAGAGTGTCAGAGAAGGGAGGGGAAAATTTGGGATACAAGATTTTGCAAGAATAAATGTTGAAAATTATACATATGTTTTGAAAATAAAAAGTTTTAATAACAACAATAATAATAATAATGGAAGACCCAGACTAACCTGAGGCATGCAAAAGGTGAGGGAAAGGGTTCATTTGTACTTTTTTATATCTACAATTGAAAAAAGAAAGAAAAAAAAGAAAAGAAAAAGAATGAAAGAACTAGAAAAAATAAAATCCTATTGTCACCACAACCTGTTGTGTTTTGTTTTGTTTTGTTTTGCTTTGTTTTGTTTTGTGGGGATTGGCCCTTGTTTTTAGTTTTTTTTTTTTACTGCTGGTGATGTAATATTAATGGTTGAATGCCATGAAAATCATTCCACTTTCAAAGTTGAATTTTCTGGTTCCTGGTCACACAATCTAGCCTTTCTATTTCTGCTATTACCTCATTGCTTTTAAATCTATTCTTCATTATGTTCATGACTTGAGTTTTTCATTCCTTATCATTAGGGAACTTGTGTTCTGGTCTCATTTCTCATTCTCCACAATCCCTTAAAAATCATCATGTTGTGCAAAGTACCATCTTGCCCCCTTGGGTTAGTTTCCTTTGTCTGGTATTTCTATTCCAACATTCCTCAAATTTAAGTCATCCCCATTTACACACTGCATTCGTGTTCCTAAGTTACTTAATACTACTGTATAAAACCATCCAAACTTGATTTAATGAACATGTACATTAGTTCAACTTAGTCATGAATGAATTAAAGGATTACAAGTAGACTTGTCCAAGTCTTCCCTATCCTCAAGCCCACAATTTTACCACTTCAACTTATTCAAAGCAAACATCTTTGACTGCCACTTTCCTGAGCACATGGACACTATTGTCTTGAATGCCCTCATCTCCTTTTTTCCCTGCCTTTGTCTTTACTTATCCTTTCCTTTGTATTCTTTATTCTATTCATTTTTGTCCCATCTCTGGAAAAAAAAATTAAAAAGGGGGGGGGTGAGGGATGTCAAACACAGATTCAATTACTGAAGTATATCAAAATTAACAAAAACTTCAAATAGAGGATTCCAAACTGAAAAGATCTTGTTAAACACTTATGCTTTATTACAGATATTTCCTTTGCCCCATACAACTTCACTGAGCTGGATAGTTTTTTTCAAAAGAAGGGAGAAACTGAGTTTTATATTTTCAGATATGATCAGATCTAAGAAACATTTAGAATTTTATATTTATGTTGTATCAAACATAGAAATGCATGTAATAAAACTTGAGAGGATAAAAATATCACATTGGTCACTCGTAGAAAAATCCAATAGACTGAAACTATTCTATAACTTCAGGAATATATATGGTCTTCAAGAATTATTATGGCTTGAAAATTCATCACCCTACAGCCAACCTAGTTATAAACATTTCTGAATTTAGCTAGTGTTTTCTAGTTTGATAGCAGGGAATAGTAGCCCAATGAGATGGTCCTCAGATGAAAGAGAGACAATTCATTCATTAATATTTAGTACCCATTTCTAATGATGCTATGTTAAGTATTGTATAGAATTATACATATATACTTTCTACATATAGATATTAATTTAAATATAGACATTGATAAACACACATAAAAATATAGATATATAGACTGAAAGAATGACTTTGTAATAACCTCTTTTAGAATGATCCACAGCTCATTTAGATTGATTTGGGGCAGATCTTCTGTGTGTTTTTTCTAATAAGAGAAGTTTTACTTCTTTTTACCATACTAGTGGAGCATGAATTGGGGAACACATAATGACCATTTCTATTTATCTTCCTTGGTTTGCAATAAGAACTTAAATATCTTTTGATCACTAGGGTTAGCTTTACCAGTAATGAAAAGTAATGGTCATCTACAAAGAAGTACTTATTAACATTTTATTTCCAAAAAAGCAATCCTGTTGGAAAGTGCTGAAAAAAATAAGTTTTTGTTTCCTTTGACATGTCATTTCTTTAAGCAGTCTTTTTTAACTTGCTGTCCTTATGACCTCCTTAGTAGCAGATACAATTCATTTTGTATGCAGAATGACAAAAAATGCATGGTATATGGCACTGCATATCTTTACTTCATTATTTCTTCATAGCAAAGACTTGAAACTGCAATGTGTGAGAAAGAAAAGGTGCCAACATGACATTTACTACTGCTAATATGAATCTGATTAATTCTACAACAAGAAACATAATCTTAACTCTTTACATTCTCCAATGATTAGCACTATTGGGGCATTTTAGTGATATTTTAGTGAATGACATATCGCAGATGTCTTTGATGGCAAAATAATAATGTAAACAGTTGTTTTTTGCTTTTTTTGGTTTTTTAGGGGGATTGTATTTTTGTTTGTTTGTTTGTTTTTTGCAAAAAGCTTATTGTTTAATTCTTTGAGTAATAGAACTTAATTATCTAAGCTATAACTTCATTAAGGAAGATACTTATCTCTGTTTAACTTTTAATTTCATGTTTTTTGACTTAAGAAGTTCCACTCATCTATGAAAAACAAAGCCAAATCAAAGTATACATTCACTTTTCAGAATATTACTAATTTTATTTTTGGACTTCTGACTTTCTTGAACTATTCCTTATACCTACCGCCTGTGGATACAACTAACAAACAAAAATGTGCTGCATAGTAAAAATCCTATAGTCAAAATTGATATTAAAAAGAAAATGTCAAAGGATTAATCATAATTACTCACTTGAGACTGCTTAAACAAAGAAATGGGCTTTACTCCATGATCATCAGTAAAAAGCTCAGTTGTTTTAACAAGAAACATGGAATCAAAGTTGTATGAGAGACTGGGTTCAGAAAGAAATGATACAATAGACAAAGTTATTGAAAACCCATTTTCTTTAAGTAAGATCTACTATGGAAAATTTTGGCTAATTTTTTATGCCTTTAGTCTCATTAAATGCTTTTTTTGCACAAAGAAGGATCCCTTATATCATTTAAGTATTCCTTTTATTCCTGCTTCTCTTTTTACTTATTGCCACTATTTTCTTTTTCTTCCTTTCCCAGCCCCAGTGTGGACATCTTTCAATAAATGCTGATGTAGAATGTAATAAAACAAAATTGATTGAATCATATGAGTTATTCTTGAATGCTATTCTATTTATATTGTAATCAGGTATGCATAAGAGTTTTATAAACCCAGAAACACCATTCTATTTTTCTTACTATAGTTTTGGTACTGAATACTGAAAACTAAATGTTGTAATCCCACATTCTTGAGTTTGGAGTTTGGTTTCCCCCTTCTAACAAGATTGGCTAAAATGTCAAACATGCAGAAACTGTGGAAAAATACTGTAAAATGTGCCAAAGTATGTACTACAGGGGAAATGTTTTTCATTTAAAAAGAAAGAGAGAGAAAGAGAGAAGGAGGGAGGGAGGGGAAAAGGAAGGAAGGAAGGAAGGAAGGAAGGAAGGAAGGAAGGAAGGAAGGAAGGAAGGAAGGAAGGAAGGAAGAAAACTGAGTCAGACGAATCTAGAAAAATGCATTTGATCCGTATACATAATGTATCCCTTATGTATATCATGTGTATACTTAAGAATCTTTGACATTTAAAAATTTAAAGTCTAGTTTTTCTTGGTGGAGGGCCAGAAGAAGTGGAGAAGTTTGAAGATATATTTAAACACACACATACACACACACACACACAGAGAGAGAGAGAGAGAGAGAGAGAGAGAGAGAGAGAGAGCACTGCAAAATGATATCTCAAATTCCAGCAACAGGTTCAGTTGTTTGATGCTAAATCTCCACTGATTTTTTTCTTTAAATTCCTTTCCTGATGTGATGTAAAAATATTTATAAGCATATTATAGGGGTTAAAAAGATCTAGTCAATACAATTGTCTGGTTGAGAAATATGGAAATAGAGAAGGAGAGATTTATGAGAAGCTTCTAAGGAGATTAAAATAGCATTTTGCCAAAGCTTTTGGCCAGTTGATAGCCAGGTCAGATTAGACTGGCTGTTGCTTTGTAACACCAAAGCAATACAAATAACTTTGAATGCAAGCAAATGACACATGGGTCAGGATTTTAAATGTGAACACATGCTTTAGGAGAAACCATACAGGAATAAAAGGGAAAAAATGTTCCTGTTTTGTTAGTTTAGATCCTGAAAGAAGCTTTTGTGTGTAAAGATGTAATGGGATCCTATGCCTGGAGCCCTGCCCTCTGGTATACAGGCCACAGTGTCTGTTCCAGTATAGCAAAGCTCAACTAACTTACATTTCTTCTATCTCCACACTGCCACTGGCTTTTGTATGGTTTAATTTTTTTTAATCATAATGACTTTTTAAGGGGATCCTTTTTGAGCCACTATCCAGTGGGTTTTAATGGGGGAGGCTTGCTAGAGGTGTTTCTTGACGATCAATGCTTGAAAAAATTAAAAAGCAGTTCTGTTTCAGCATTATAAAACTGTACTCTTTGAATAGAGTCCAGAAATCTGCTGGTTTAATTTCTTAGTCCCATCTGTTTCCCTCTCACTGGCTATATTTGTTAATATTTCCTCAAGCAGCATGTTGTACTGCCCTCACTGTGCTGGAGGAAAGGGGCATAGATTGATCATTTTGCAGGACAGGGAAACGTTTATTTTGGGCTGGAGCACAGTGCATTTTCTTGCTTCCTGCCTAGAGTTGGAGACAAACTTCTTCAAGAGGGGAAAAAAAATCCAACCCTCACAGGCTGTTTTGGTATAACAAGGTGGAGTGGGGGGAAGGGAAGCAACAGCAATGTCAGGAGAGCCATTAGGCTGCTTATCTGTCTTTCCACTTTGGCACATAAAAGCTCCCAGCTCAGCATGCCATGTGTCAAATCTATCATTTGATATGTCAGGAACCATTATTCCCTCTTTTGTCACCAGTTTTGACCAAAGGATGAAAAATTGCTGTCTTACACAGACAAAATTGTTGCTGGAGGTGGGGGGAGGGCCAATTCCAGTGCAGAGGAGTAGGGCAAGGTGAAATGTTGGGAAACTCTCCTTAGATTAAGTCTGGGTTAAGAGAATATTGATCTGTGTGCTAAAAACTGTTGATCTCTCTGAGTAGAGGATGACAAATGGTGGCAAACAACAACAAAAAAAAAAAATTGAGTGTCTCCAAGGACATTTGATCAGCTCTGTGTTTTCTGTGAGTATTTGTTTGGTTTGTGGGTTTCTGCTCTGGGGATTTCAGCAAAAATAAGCAGATATTAGAAAGTAATGAAGCAGCCAGAAATAATGATATAGTGGAGGGACATAGAGAAAGATCACATGCTCAGATATTAGGTAAAGTATGAACATTCAATGGCAAAACCATCAAAAACATAAATATAGATTGCAGAAGCTCATGGATATTTTTTAAAATTTATTTTGAAAAAAAATCATTTAATTATTTTGCATGTTAAAAACTACATGTCAACATGCATATTTCATGCTACATTTTTAAGTTAGTATAAGCAAAGTTTATCAATCAAACTCACAAAGAAAAAATATTTATAACACATTTTAAAAGTTCATAAAATAAATTCAAAAAATGTAATTCATTCTTTTATTATTATTATTATAGCTTTTTATTGACAAAACATATGCATAGGTAATTTTTCAAATTAACCTTTGCAAACACTTCTGCCAACTTTTCCCCTCCTTCTCTCCACTCTCTCCCCTAGATGGCAAGCAGTCCCATACATGTTAAACATGCCAAAGTATATGTTAAATAAAACATATGTGTATATATTTATAATGTAATTCATTCTTAAAGCTAATGTGATGTGAATAGATATATGAAACTACTGTAATTTTTTTAGCTTATTTATACAGACTGAGAAACTACTAAAAGAAGGAATACTGAATTCAAATTATAGTAGTGGGGTTGGATTTTATCTTACTTGCATTATTAACTTATCGTGCTCTTTGGACAATCTTTATAAAAATATTATGCTATTAAATTTTTTTCACCTAAAAATTAGGGAAATGATCAACTCCAATATCCCTTGAAAGCTCTATATTCTTCTGATTCTATGAACCATTTATCATTCCTCAAGGGAATCTAATCTATTCCCT
Organism: Sarcophilus harrisii; assembly: GCF_902635505.1. Taxonomy (NCBI): domain Eukaryota; kingdom Metazoa; phylum Chordata; class Mammalia; order Dasyuromorphia; family Dasyuridae; genus Sarcophilus; species Sarcophilus harrisii. Next base: position 174,144,580 of record NC_045428.1, on the reverse strand, counting down.
TTGAAACTTTTATTTTCAATAATGTTTATGATTTGTAACATATTTGGAAACATGTTTAAATTTAACAACAGCCAGTCATGACTGTAACACAGTTTGTGTTCACACATAACATGGTTACAAACCATACTACAACTGTGTTAATAAACTGTGATATAAATTAGGGTACTGAAAGTGGTATAAGACATAATCTTTGTTAACACTGTTTAAAAATGTTCCTTGTCCAAATGAAACCATATTATTTTTATATCAAAAGTTTATTAGCTTGCACAAGTCCTTAAGTTTACAAAGCATAATTTTATTTTTCTCCTTCTGGGGATAAAATTTTGGCTAAGATAAGAAAACGATCATACTTAAAAATTAGGGGGCAGGAAAAGAGAATTGGATGAAACTGGCTGAAACATATGGACTCCTATTTTAATTTATTTCAGTATAAATCCAGTTTTTAATATGTCTAATCCCCTTCCCAAAATCCCTAAAAATAGAGTCTGATGTAGACATGCTCAAAAGTATCAATCACAGAAAGACTTTCTTACTTTCTGAAATACAATAAGACTTTTTGAAATTTATTTATAGCTTTACATGTAATATAAAATAATTTCATAATAACACTAATAATGTAAGTTGCTTACTTGGTGGTATAGTGGAGGGGGCTGGACTTACTTGAAATCAAGAAAACTTGAATTCAGATCCCACTTTAAAAACTTAATAGTGGAGTAACAGGTAGCAGTGGATAGAACACCCACTCTGGAGACAGAAGGATCTGACTTCAAATATGGTCTCAGAGACTTACTAGCTATGTGTATCAGCCTGAGGAAATCATTTAACCCCAACTGCCTCAAAAGAAAAAAAAAAACTTACTAACTGTATTAACTGGAGCAAATCACTTAGTGTTTCTCAACATTGATTTCTTCATCTGTAAATTTACTCAAGTGTTGTCTTGTGGCTCAAATGAAATAATGTATATAAAACTCTGCAAAACTTAGAGACATCTGTTAATTATTAGTGTTAGTATCATTAGCTATTGAATCAACTTATTTATGATGTACTTCCTCATTAATTACAAAATCAAACAATTTGTTCTTATATATTTAACTTTATAGTGTTCCAGAAAGGTATGTTAGTTGAATGATAATAAATAACATTTCTCTTTATCAGAACATACATGCCATCAACTGAGAATGCAAGATTTGTTTAACTATACTATATATTATATATAACTATATGTACATATATTGTTTCTACTGCAAAGTCTAAAGTAATCTAAAGAGAGACTATTATTAACATTAACAAAAGATTGAAAGTAACTTACTGGTAATTTTTATGAAAATATGGATCTTTACAAATAGAGAAATGTGCCACCTTTACAATTGATTTTTACTGGTAAAGAGTGTTTGCATGTAATCTATTTAGAAATTCAGTGTCTAACACATTGTCAGAAAATAACACATTGTTGGGACACCATAAGTGTTATCATTAATAATAATTTTAAATATTAAAATTCCCTATGAAATTAGCTTACAAAATCAAGATGCTTAACTAAAAGAAAAATAAATTGGTGGGATGTGAATTGAGGCAATAAATTATCCCCTTTGATATATTCATCACTACCCCTCAATATTTTCTTCTACACATTAGCTTATTATAAATATTGCATTTTATGCATCTTTAATTTGTTAATTTTTTCTTTAAGATCTTCACTATTATATAGTCTATAAATACTTTCAGAACTCATATGATTTCACTATATAAACATCAAGATTCCTTTCATGAAAGACCAGGTTCTTTAATCCATATCATTCTTTATATTAAAATTTTGAAAATTTAGAAATTAATATCTTCAAGGCAAAAAATTACTCACAATTCTTCTCACATATATGTCTTGCATGCAAATGTACTTTACCTATTGAGAAGATAGTAAAAGGAAACTCATTTTCAAAGATGTGAAATACCTAAATATGTATGATACCAATCTCATAAATAACCAACTAGAAACTATAAATTCCATACAAGCACACACGTGTTTGTATCTTGTATATGTATGTTTGTATGTTTGTATTCAATCATTGTGATCTATCTCTTAGCACTGGACCTCTGGAGGAGAGAGTGAGGTTGGTGACTTTACACAGCTCTCCTTTACTTAAATCCAATTCACTTGCAAGTAAAGGAATCATCTTCCTGGTGTCATGGTCCTTTTCAAGAATGAAGGACAAACAACAATCTGGGAGTAGTAGGTGTTTCCCCCCTGGGGACCCAACTAGTCAATTCCAGTTGAGAAACAAATCCTCTGTTTCTCCCCTCCTCCCTCCCTCCCTCCCTTCCTTCCCTTCTTCCTTTTCTTTCTTCTTTTCCTTCTTTCCTTCCTTTATTTTTTCCTTCCTTCCTCAATCCCTCCTTCCCTTCCTTCCTTCTTTCCCTCACTCTCTCTTCCTTCCTGCCTTCCTTCTTTACTTTTTTTTTCTTTCTTTCTTTCTTCCTTTCTTTCTTGCCTTCATTCCTTCCTCTCTTCCTCCTTCCCCCTTCTTTCCTCCCATCCTTTTCCTCTCTCCCTTTTTTCTTTCTTTCCTTCCTTCTTTTTTCCCTCTTCTCCCTCTGTTCAAATAGGGTATGTCACCCTTAACTACAGTTGCTCTGCCAAAAGGAATATAAATTCTGATTGTTGGAACTTCACAAATATCTTAGAGTTTACCAGATAGATTTATTTCTTAAGGACCAGGCCTTAAATCCAAATCACTTTGGTTCTCATTGACTGGCCAACAATAGGTCCCAGGCCAAGATTCACTTGGTCATTGTTTAGGCCTTGATGACTCAGAATGAGTATAAATGGCAATTGTTTCTGTTTTGACCAGAAAACCTGAAAAACTTCCTCTCTCACACAGATTTTTTTAAACTAAGTAAAAGTGACCATTTTTAACCTAGCCTTAATCACTAAATATGCTTTGTTTCAGTCAAACTGAAAACTGCAAAGGACCTTAACTTTATTTTTTTATTATAACTTTTTAAGATATATGCATGGGTAATTTTTCAGCATTGACAACTGCAAAATCTTTTGTTCCAGTATTCCCCTCCTTCCCCCAATTCTCTCCCCCAGATGTCAGGTAGACCAATACATGTTAAATATGTTAAAGTATGTTTTAAATATAATATATGTATACATGTATACATGTCCATCCATGCTGCACAAGAAGAATCGGACTTTGAAACAGTCTACAATTAACCTGTGAAGGAAATAAAAAATACAGGTAGACAAAAACAGAGTGATTGGGAATTCTATGTAGTGGTTCACACTCATTTCCCAGAGTTCTTTCGCTGGGTGTAGCTGGTTCAATTCATTACTGCTATGCTGGAACTGATTTGGTTCATCTCATTGTTCAAAAGGGCCATGCCAATCAGAATTGATCACCATATAGTATTGTTGTTGAAGTATATAATGTTCCTGCTCATTTCTACTCAGCATCAGTTCATGTAAGTTCTCTCCAGGCCTTTCTGAAATCATCCTGCTGGTCATTTCTTACAGAACAATAATATTCCATAACATTCATATACCACAATTTATTCAGCCATTCTCCAATTGATGGGCATCCACTCAGTTTCCAGTTTCTGGCCACTACAAAGAGGGCTGCCACAAACATTCTTGTACATTCAATGATCTTAACTTTAAAAGGCCACATTCTTTCTCTGCATCCAAAGTCATCTCCAGTCATCTTGATCTATAATTTGTCATTCCTCTGGAAGAGAGAATGAGAATGGTGCCTTTGCACAGACTTAAATCTAATTCACTTTCAAGTCATAACATCAGCTCTTCTGGATGAACATAAAATAAAACATATAGGTGATTTTCCCCATAATTTTAGGACTCTCCACAATCCTCAAATTGGTATGGAGGATTGAGTCCTACTGGGGAAAGTCCTAGGTTAAAGCCTACACACACACACACACACACACACACACACACACACCTCTTAACTTCTCAGAATTCTGAGCAATAGTGTATGACTATAAGGTGCAGACAACATGACAACCTACATTGATAGAGGGAGTTTCCTCAACCAGAGACATCATTATACCAATAAAATCATAGGTCCAGTCCCTATCCTTATTGCCATGACTGAAAAATTGATCTAACATTCTTAACAATTTACATTGGCAAGCCCTGCTACAAATTTTGATCTTCAAGCAGGAATTGTTTTTCAGAAAAGCTTAACAGCATACAATGGCTATCATACTACTATGAACTCACAAAGACTTCTTGAAACAAATATCTCCTTCCTAGATAAAAAAATGTTGAGAAGTTCAGTTTGGAGAAGGCTATTATGAGCATTTTTTGAAGGCTCCACTATCAAATAACAGAATTCATTAATCTTTCTAACAGAAAGAAAATTTTAAAAGCTTTATTTTAGATTAAGAAACAAAATTATTTGATATCATCTAACTATAATAACATCAGGCCTTCTAATTAAAGCATTATATAAAGGATCAGAGGGCAAGTGGACTACTTAAAATTATCATGCTTCTTTGAATAAAGTGACTCAATTTAATGAATGAAAGAAATTATCAACCTAGTTTTATTTTCTCTATTTCAATTTGCTTATGTAGAAGTAACCTTCTTGAAACTCAAAAGTATAGAAAATTTTTCATTGAATATGAATTAAATATAACAAAAACTAGAATTATTTTAAATAGTCATGACTGACAATTTTTTTTAATGATTACATTGATTGGAACAATTATGACTTAACTATTTTATGCTTGTCATCTAAGTTCGTTTCTGTTGTTACCTCAAAGATTAAATGTTCTATGCACTGTGACGAGTTTCAACCAATAATCATTACATACACATGGCATATATGAATCACCATGGATAAAATAAAGCTACTAGTTTCTTCTTCAAGATTTCTTATTTAAGCTCTTGTCTAATCTGCTCCTTCAAAAGCAATTGTCAATGTTTTCATAAGATTCCTGGATATTTCTGATGAATACAAATGGAATGTTAAGTATTCTGACATAGCTACTGACTTATGACTGTACTGACTACTGAGTTATGTGCATATAAATATAAAGATTTGTTGTCCCTGGAGATAATTATTGAACTCAACTTTTTATCATCCAAGAATTACTTCTTATTTCAAAATCTTGATATAACCTTATGAAATTCAGTCTCTGTTTAATACTGTATATGACAGTACATTATGTTTTGATTGCAGACCATAACATTGTAATGGATAATGTTTTTCTCTTCTTCCAATCCTGATTGGTTTGCTCTTCTTTAAACATAAATATTGTACTTCTAACAGTTTCTTAAGGTATCTCTAAGAATACTATCATATCCTCTGCAAAGAATGATAATTTGATTTCCTCATTACCTACTCTAATGCCTTTAATATCTTTTTCTTCTCTTTTTGCCAAAGCTAACATTTCTAATACAATTTTGAATATTAATGGGGATAGTGAGCAACTTTGTTTTACCCCTGATTTTACTGGGAATGTTCTAGTTTGTCCCCATTATAAATGATGCTTGCTGATGTTTTTAATTAGATGCTACTTAACATTTTAAGGAAAAGTCTTAACATTTTATTCCTATCCTCTCGAATGTTTTTAATAGGAATGGGTGGTGGATTTTATCAAATGCTTTTTCTGCATCTATTGAGATAATCATATGATTTTTATTAGTTTGGTTTTTGATATAGTCAATTATGCTAATAGTTTTTCTAATAATGAACCAGTCCTGCATCACTGGTATAAACCTACTTGGTCCTGGTGCATTTTCCTGGGGATGAGTTTCTGTAATCTTTTTGTTAATATTTTATCTAAGATTTTTACATCAATATTCGTTAGGGAAATTAGTTTATAATTTTCTTTTTCTGTTTTCACCCTAGCTGGTTTAGGTATCTGTGTTATGTCTGTGTAATAAAAAGAATTTGGTAGAAGTCCTTATTTCTTTCCCTTTTTCTTCAAATAGCTTACATAGTATTGGAATTAATTGTACTTTAAATGTTTGGTAGAATTCACATGTAAATCAATCTGGCCCTGGAGATTTTTAATTAGGGAGTTGATTATTAGTTTGTTCTATTTCTTTTTCTGAAATGGGATTATTTAAATAATTTATTTCCTCTTTTGTTAACCTGGGTAATTTATATTGTTTGTAGGTATTCTTCCATTTCACTTAGATGATCATATTTTGACATATAGTTTGGCAAAATAACTTCTAATTGTTGCTCTAATTTGCTCTTCATTGGTGGAAAGTTGTCTCTTTTCATTTTTGAGACTAATAATTTAATTTTCTTCTTTCTTTTTTCTAATCAAATTAACTATTTATGAGTTTTTTTCATAAAATCAGCTCAATTTCATTTGTTTATTTAATACTTTTATACTTTCAATTTTATTAATCTCCCCTTTTATTTTCAGAATTTCAAATTTGGTATTTAATTGAGGGTGTTTAATTTGTTCTTTTTCAGCTTTTAAATTGTAAGCCCAATTCATTGATTTTCTCTTTCTCTATTTTATGCATGTAAGCATCTAGAGATATAAAATTTCCCCTAAAAACTGCTTTGACTGCATCCCACAAATTTTGATATGTTTTCTCATTATTGTTATTCTTTTGGATGAAGTTATTGATTATTTGTATGATTTATTGTTTCACCCATTCATTCTTTAGGATTAGATTATTTAGTTTCCAATTAATGTTTGGTCTATTTTCTCCTGGCCTTTTATTGCATTTGATATTTGTAGCATCATAAACTGAAAAAAAATTCATTCACTATTTCTGCCTTTCTGCATTTAATTTTGAGGTATAGTAAATTTTTGTATGGGTTTCATGAACTGCCAAGAAAAAAGAATACCCCGCTCTTTCTCCATTCAATTTTCTCCAAAGCTCTATCATACCTAACTTTTTCTAAAATTCTGTTTACCTCTAACTTCTTTCTTATTTCTTTTATGGTTTTATTTATCTAGTTCTGAGACAGAAAGTTTCAGATTCCTCACTAATATAATTTTGCTGTTTACTTTTTCTTGCAGCTCTCTTAACTTCTCTAGGTATTTGGATGCTATACCACTTGGTGTATATGTGTTTAGTATTGATATTACTTTATTATCCATGTTACCCTTTAGTAAGATATAGTTTCCTTCCTTATCTCTTTCAATTAGATCTATTTTTGCTTTTGCTTGATCTGAGATAAGTATGTCTACCCCTGGTTTTTTTTTTTATTTCACCTGAAGCAAAATAGATTCTTCTCTGGCCTGTGAAGGTTTTCTGGAGGCAGCCTTAGTTTCAGTTACAATCAATAATTACTCCAAAATGCAGCCATCTGGTAAAAATGCAAATGTTTATTTCTCCTTCCAAAATAGCCCAGTTAGTTGAGGCCTAACTCTCTGCTTGGCTCCAAGAGATCTTGCAGCTTTGTCCTTGACTTCTGCCTCTGCTTTCTTCAGCCTCTAGTCAGCACCAAGTTGGAAGATGCAATGAATTTCTTGCCTCAAAGACAGGGCTTGTGGGTTCCAAGAGCTCTCTCTGACTCCAAGTAAAACTCTCTCGAGCTCCCAGAGTTTCTAGTAACTTCTCAAGTAACTAACTCAAGTAACTCCCACAAGAAAAAAAAACTAACTCAAGCTCCAAGAGCTCCCTATATATGTGATCTCCCAAAGGTTAACTCCGCCTTCTGGAGGGAGAGGGATTCTGGGTTATCTCCCAGAGTGCTCTCTGGCCCTAAGGGAGGTGTGAATTTGGACTAAGCCATACTAAGCCCTGAATTCTCCCAAATGTGTGAACTCCATTGAGTACTTAGATACTTATGAGCTCTCTAAAGGTGTGAACACAAGCATTGTTTGCATCAGTATTAGCAACTTATCACCTTGTAAGGATTTGCTCTAAATGTGGTGTGAACCAATAAGCACTGTATCAATTCTATTGAGTTAACACCAGGATTCTGACATCACTCTTGAGTTTTCACTTTGTTTCAAGTTGAGTTGACACTAGGATTCCAACACTGGTCTTTTAATATTACTATGTATATAGCACTCAGTTTTAAATGTGTTTCTTGTAAAGAACATATTGTAGGATTCTGGCTTTTAATCCAGTCTACTTTCTGCTTCCATTCACATTCAAGTTAAAATGACTAATTATATATTTCCTGCCACTTTCTTTTGCTCAATTTATACTTTTCTCTTCCCTTTCCCCCTTTCCCTCCTCCCCAACATTTTGCTTCTGACCACCACATCTCTCAAACAATGCTCCCCCTTTACAAACTCTTCCCCTTTCTTACAACTTTCCCTTACTACTTCTGTTTTCCTTCCCTTCCCCTTTCCTCTCCCATTTCTCTATAAGGTGAGACAAGTTTCTCTGAAACCAAATATTTTTTGCATTCACTCTTTGAGCCAAATCTGATATGTTAAGAGTCACACACTATTCATCTCCTTCCCTTCTTTCCCTCCATTACAATAGGCCTTCTTTACCTCTTTGAGAGATGTGATTTTCCTCATTTCACCTCCATGTTCTCTTTTCCCAGTACAATTAAATTTTTTTTTATATCATCATAATATCAAATTATATTCTCACTCTCTAAGTATGTCCATAACAGACATATAGTTTTCAAGAGTTCTTTCCTTTTTACCTTTTTTTGCTTCTCTAAGTTATGTTTGCAGAACAATTTTTTTTTCAGATCTAGTCTTTCATCAGAAATAAATGAAATTCACCTATATTATTGAATATCCATTTTCTTCCCTAAAAGATAATGCTCAATTTTTCTGGATAGTTTATTTTTGGCTATAATTCATGTTCCTTTTACTTTCAGAATATCAGATTTCAGGCTCTTTTATTTTTTTAAGGTGGAAGTTCTAGGTCCTGAGTAATACTGATCATGGCTACTAAGTGTATAACTTGTTTCTTTCTAGCTACTTGAAATATATTTTTTCCCATTGAAGGTGGAACCAAGATGGAGCAGAGCAGACATGACTTTCTAGGATCTCCTCTGATCTTACCAGCAGATTAAGCCCCTGAACTGGTTTAGGAGTGATGGAATCCACAAATATTTGGAGTACAACACATTTCCAGAAGAATATATTTTAGAAGAACTTCAGAACAGATCTGTTTCAATCAGGCAGAGTCTGCCGAGCCCAGACTGCAACACAGGAAACCTGGGGCAAGGAGCTGGGACAAGGAACCAGAGCCTTGTGAGTCCACAAACTACAGAATCTTCTGTGAGGCTCTTGGCTACTTTGTCCTGGTTGCAAGCATGTAGTTTAGCAGATTTGCTGCAAGATACCCAAAAGCCAATACAAAAGACAAATTGAGAGCCTCTGAGTTCAAGAAGAAGGGGGAGGGGTGCTCACCACAATTATCCAGCACCAGAAGTCAGTCAGAAACATTCCCTGAAGAGCAAACTAAATTGGTTGTCAGTCCTTTGTGTTAAGAACAGATCCCAACCCTTAAAAAAATTGAGCAAAAAGGCAAATAAAACTCTAACCATGGACAACTTTTGTGGAGAGAGAGAATAAACCTCACATCCTGAGGATCCTAAAGGCAAATCAGCTCTAGATGAAGTCCCAAAGGGAGATATGAGCTTGTCCCCATTTATTTATTTATTTGGGGGGGGCATCTTATATGTCACATTTTTTAATTTTTTTTTATTTTGAAAAAAAAAATTTAAAACATTATCCCTTGCACTCACTTCTGTTCCTACTTCTTCCCTCCCTCCCTCCATTCCCTCCCCCAGATGGCAAGCAGTCCTATACATGTTAAATATGTCACAATATATCCTAGATACAATATATGTGTGCAGAACTGAACAGTTCTCTTGATGCACAGGAAGAATTGGATTCAGAAGGTAAAAATAACCCAGGAAGTAAAACAAAAATGGAAACAGTTTACATTCATTTCCCAGTGTTCTTTCTTTGGGTGTAGCTGCTTCTATCCATCATTGATCAATTGAAACTGAGTTAGATCATCTCTTTGTCGAAGAAATCCACTTCTGTCAGAATACATCCTCATACAGTATCATTGTTGAAGTATATAATGATCTCCTGGTTCTGTTCATTTCACTTAGTATCAGTTCATGTAAGTCTCTCCAAGCCTTTCTGTATTCATCCTGCTGATCATTTCTTACAGAACAATAATATTCCATAACATTCATATACCACAGTTTACCCAATCATTCTCCAATTGATGGGCATCCATTCATTTTCCAATTTCTAGCCACTACAAACAGGAATGCCACAAATATTTTGGCACATACAAGTCCCTTTCCCTTCTTTAGTATCTCTTTAGGGTATAAGCCCAGTAGTAGCACTGCTGGATCAAAGGATATGCACAGTTTGATAACTTTTTGGGCATAATTTCATATTGCTCTCCAGAATGGTTGATTCGTTCACACCTCCACCAACAATGCATCAGTGTCCCAGTTTTCCCGCATCCCCTCCAACATTCATCATTATTTTTTCCTGTCATCTTAGCCAATCTGACAGTTGTGTAGTGGTATCTCAGAATTGTCTTAATTTGTATTTCTCTGATCAATAGTGATTTGGAACACTCTTTCATATGAGTGGAAATAGTTTCAGTTTCATCATCTGAATATTGTCTGTTCATATCCTTTGACCATGAGCTTGTCCCCATTTCACAAGGCTTTCTTGGAAGATTTCAAAAAGAATCTTAAAAGAGAGTTAGATGAAATATGGGGAAAGGAAATGAGATCTTTTCAAAAAGGTATGGAAAAGGAAAAACAGAAATTATCTGAAGAAAACTTTAAAATAGATTTGATGAAATGGAAAAATCATAGAACTCCTTTCAAAATAAATATGAAAAAAATGCCAATTCATTGAAACACAGAATTTGTTAAAGGAAAAAAATCAATGAACATTTCAATTGACTTGAATTCAAAAGGAGCTAAAAAAGGTAACTGCGGAAAATCATACACTAGATTTGAACAAATGGAAGTGAATGATTCAGTAAGACTTAAGGAATCAATTATAGCCAAAAAAAAAAAATACCACCTAGGAAAATAGATCTAGAAGAGACAATCTAAGATTTATTGGACTTCCTGAAAGCCATGATGGAAAAAAAGAGCCTAGATATTATCTTTCAGGAACTTATAAAGGAAAACTGCCCTACTGTCCTAGAATTGGAAGGTAAAATGGTCATTGAAAGAATTCATCTATCAACTCCTAAAAGAGACCCAAAATGAAAATTCCAAGGAATGTCATGACAAAATTTCAGAACTATTGAATCACCTCAAAAAGATGAAAAGAGCCACATCAATCAAAATCGATCACCATACAGTCCTGCTTACCACCATGCACAACGTTCTCCTGTATCTCTACTCACTTCACTCAGCATCAGTTTATGTAAGTATTTGCAGGCTTTTCTGAAATCATCCTGCTGATCATTTCTTATAGAATAATCATATTTTTCTTACATTCATATACTATAACTTATTCAACCATTATCCAACCAATGGGTTTTAACTCAGTTTCCTTGCCTCTATTTAAAAAAAATTCTACAAATGTTTTTGCACATGTGGGTCCTTTTCCATTTTCTATGATATCTTTGGGATATAGGCCCAATAGAGATACTATTGGGTCAAAGAGTAAATACAGTTTGATAGACCTTTGGACACAGTTCCAAATTGTTCTCTAAAATGTTTGAATCAGTTCACAACTCCACCATAATATATTAGTGCCCCAGTTTTCCCACATCTCCTTCAATATTTATCATCTTTGTCATCTTTGCAAATCTAAGAGGTGTGTGACGATAACCTCATTCTGTCTTTCTTTTTCTGATCAATATTTAGAGTATCTTTTCAAATGATTAAAAATAGCTTTATTTTCTTCATCTGAACATTTATCACTTGGAGAATAAATTGTATTCTTATAAATTTGAGTCAATAATCTATGTATTTTAAAAATGAAGCCTTTATCAGAAACCTTGGATGTAAAAAATTTTCCTGTTTTCTGCTTCTTGTTTATATTGGTTTTATTTATACAAAAACTTTTTAGCTTAATGTATCCAAAATTATCCATTTTACATTCCATTATATATTCTAGTTCTTCTTTGGCCAAAAATTCATTACTTCTCTACAGATCTGAGAATTTGACTATCCTACATCCTTTTAATTTGCTTGAAGTATCACTCCTTATATATAAATCATGAACTTATTTCAACCTTATCTTGGTATAGGGTATTAGGTATTGGTCAATACCTAGTTTCTGCCATACTATTTTTCAATTTTTCCAGCACTTTTTTTGCAAAACACTGTGTTCTTACCCAAGCAGACAGGGTATTTAGTTTATTAAACAGGAGATTACTATAATTATTGACAGCTGAGTCTTATGAACTTAAACTATTCCACTGATGAAAAACTCTATTTCTAAGCCAGTACCAAATGGTTTTGATGACCACTGCTTTATAATATAGTTTTAGGTCTGGCACAGCTAGGCCACCATTATTTGCATTTTTTCCATTAATTCCATTGAAATTCTTGACCTTTTGTTCTTCCAAATGAACTTTCTTGTTTTTCCTAGCTCTGTAAAGTAGTTTCTTGGCAGTTTGATTGGTATGGCACTGAATAAGAAGATTAATTTAGATAGAATTGTAATTTTTATTATATTAGCTTGACCTATACATGAGCACTTAGTAGTCTCCCAGTTGTTTACATTATATAAAAATGTAATAGAAATGTTGTATAGAAAGTGATTTGTAAATGTGTTCATATATTTCCTAAATTTGTCTTAACAGAAATACTCCCAAATATTTATACTATCTACAGTTATTTTAAATGAAAAATCTTGCTGCTGGACTTTGTTGGTAACAAATAGAAATGCTGGTGAATTATATAAATTTATTTTGTATCCTGCAACTTTGTTAAAGTTGTTAATTGTTCTAATAGTTTTTTAGTTGATTCTCTAGGATTCTCCAAGCATAGTGTCATACTATCTGCAAGGAGTGATAATTTGGGATCCGCATTACTTACTTTACTTCCTTTAATTTCTTTTTTTTTTCTATTGCTAAAGCTAATATTTCTAATTCAATATTGAATAGTAACAGTGATAGTGGGCAAATTTGTTTCATCTCTGATCTTACTGGGAAATGCTTATCCCCATTGTATATGATATTTTCTGATGGTTTTAGATAGATTTTGCTCATCATTTTAAGGAAAGTTCCATTTAATCCTATGCACTCTAGTTTTTTTTAATAGAAATACATATTGTCAAATACATTTTCTGCATCTAAAATAATCATATGATTTCCGTTAGTTTGATTATTGATATAAGAAATTATGCTAATAAATTTCCTAATATTAAACCATCCCTGCATTCCCGGTATAAATCCTACATTGTCCTAGAAATAATTTGTTGAAATCTCTTTGTTATTATTTTATCTATGATTTTTGCATCAATATTCATTAGGAAAAATTGTCTATAGTTTTCTTTCTTTTTTTGAACTTACCTGGTTTAGATATTAGTACCATATCTATGTAATAAAAGGAATTTGGTAGGACTCCTTTTTCCCCTGTTTGCATAGTTGGAATTAATTGTTCTTTAAATATTTGGTAAAATGCATGTGTGAATTCAGCTGTCCTTAGAGATTTTTTCTTAGGGAGTTGGTTACTAACTTGTTCTACTTCTTTTTTTTTCTAAAATAGGACTATTTAAGTAATTTATTTCTTCATCTGGGTAATCTGTATTTTGTAGGCATTCCTCCATTTCACTTATATTATCAGATTTATTGGTATATAGCTGGACAAAGTAACTCCTAATTATTGCTCTAATTTCCTCTTCATTTGGTGGAGACTTCTTCCTTTTCATTTTTGATACTAAAAATTTGATCTTTCTTCTTTCCTTTTTGTAATCAAATTATCTAAAAGCTTATCTATTTTGTTGGTTTTTTCATTAAACCAACTCTTAGTTATCTTTGTTAATTCAATAGTTTTCTTACTTTCAATTTTATTAATCTCCCTTTTTATTTTTAAATTTGGTATTTAATTGAGAGATTTTAATTTGTTCTTTTTATAGCTCTTTTAGTTACACACCCAATTTATTGATCTTCTATTTCTCTATTTTATTCAAAGAATCATATAGAAATATGAAATCTCCCCCTAAAAATTGCTTTGGGTACATTTGGTATGATGTCTCACTATTGTCACTCTCTTGGATGAAATTATTAATTTTGTATATGATCTGTTGTTTCACCCACTCATTTTTAAGGTTATATTATTTAGTTTCAAATTAATTTTTGGTTCATTTTTCCCTGGCCCTTTATTATATGTAATTTTTATTGTATCATAATCTGGAAAAGATGCATGTACGATTTCTGCCTTTTGCATTTTTTGAGGTTCTATGCTTTAAAATATGGTTAATTTTTGTGTAGGTTCAATGTACTATTGAGGGAAAAAAAAGTATATTCCTTTCTATCCCTATTCAGGCTTTTCCAAAGATCTAGCATACTTAACTTTTCTAAAATTCGATTTACCTCCTTAACTTCTTTCTTATTTATCTCATGGTTTGATTTATCTAGTTCTGATAGAGCAAGGTTGAGATTCCTTACTTTTATAATTTTGCTATCTATTTCTTCTTACAACTCTCTTAACTTCTCTCTAGGAATTTAGATGCTACCACTTGGCACCTGTATGTTTAGTATTGATATTACTTCATTATTTATGGTACCATTTAGCATGATATAGTTTTCCTCCTTATCAGTTTTAATTAGATCTATTTTTGCTTTTACTTTATTTGAGGTCAGGATTGCTACCCCTGTTTGGGTTTTTTTCATTTATTTGTTTGGTTGGTTGGTTGGTTGTATTTTTTTAGCTGAAACATAATCGATTCTGCTCTGGCCTTTTACTTTACTGTGTATTCTGCTTTAAGCATGTTTCTTGTAAACATATTGTAGAATTCTGGCTTTTAATCCAGTCTGCTATCTGCTTTATTTTATGGAGAATTCATCCTAATCACATTCATAGTTAAAATTACTAATTCTGTATTTCCTCCCATATTTTTTCCCCAAGTTATATTTTTCTCTTTCTTTTCTCTCTTTTCCGCCTCCTCAGTGTTTTGCTTCTGATCACTACCTCTCTCAATCTGTCTTCCACTTTTATAAGCCATACCCCCTTTCTTATCCCTTTCTCCTGCTTCTCTTCTCCCTTCCATTACCTCCCCACTTCCTTTTCTCTTTCTCTTGCTACTTCTGTATGGGATGAGACAAGTTTCTATATTAAATTAACATATATGGTATTCTTTCTTTGAGCCAAAATCAACGATTTTAGAGTTCACACAATGCTCACCCCCCTCCATTCTTTCCCTCAACTGTAATAGGTGGGTTTTTTTGCTTCTTCATGTGATATAATTTACCCCTTTGTATCTTCCCTTCCAATTTCTTCCACTGTAATCTTTTATCCACCCCTACTTTTGTTTTTATATCATGACAGTGAAGTCAAATTATACCTACACCCTATATGTATAGCTCTAACAGAGATACAGAGTTATTTCAAGGTAACAAGTTATCAATACAGACTGTTCTCACAAGTTAAACATACCATTTTCTCACATAGGAATATAAACATTTTAACTTTTAAAACACATACGTTTTTTCTTCCCTTTGTACTTTTTTATGCTTCTCTTGAGTTCTATATCTGAATATCAAATTTTCTGTTCAACGCTGGTCTTTTCATCAAAATAAATGAAAATAATATTTAAATTTTAATTTTAAAAAATAAATTTTAATAAAATAGAAAAATTCTATTTCATTGAATCTTTTTCCTTGAAAGTTAATGCTTAATTTTGCTGAATAGTTGATTCTTGGTTGTATCCAAGTTCCTTTGCCCTCTGGAATATCATATTCCAGGCACTTCGATCCTTTAAAGTTAAAGTTGCTACATCCTGGGTATACCTGATTGTGGCTTCTCAATATTTGCATTGTTTCTTTGTGACTATTTGCAACATTTTCTCCTTGATCTGATAATTCTGGGATTTAGCTGCAATATTCCTTGGAGTTTTCATTTGGGGATCTTTTTCAGGGGGTGATTGGTGGATTATTTCTTTTTTATTATTATTATAGCTTTTTATTGATGGAACATATGCATGGGTAATTTTTCAACATTTTCCCTTGCACACACTTCTGTTCCAACTTTTTCCTTCCCTCCCTCCACCCCCTTCCCTAGATGGCAGGCAGTCTCATACATGTTCAAAGTGTTAAAATATATCTTAAATACAATATATGTGTACAGATTCTCTTGTTCTCTTGTTGCACAAGAAAAATCAGATTCAGAAGGTAAAAATAACCTAGGAAGAAAAAAAAATTCAAGTAGTGCACATTCATTTCCCAGTGTTCTTTCCCTGGATGTAGCTGATTCTGTCCATCACTGATCATTTGGAACTGAATTGGATCTTCTCATTGTCAAAGATATCCACTTACATCAGAATATATCCCCATATAGTATTGTTGTTGAAGTGTATAATGATCTCCTAATTCTTCTCATTTCACTTAGCATCAGTTCATGTAAGTCTCTCCAAGCTTCTCTGTATTCATCCTGCTGCTCATCTCTCATAGAACAATAATATTCCATAACATTCATATACCACAATTTACTCAGCCATTCTCCAATTGATGGACACCCATTCAATTTCCAGTTTCTAGCTACTACAAAAAGGGCTGCCACAAAATTTTTGGCACATACAGATCCCTTTCCCTTCTTTAATATCTCTTTGGGATATAAGCCCAGTAGTAACACTGCTGGGTCAAAGAGTATACTCAGTTTGATAACTTTTTGGCCATAGTTCCAAATGTTCTCCAGAATGGTTGGATCCGCTCACAGCTCCACCAACAATGCATCGCTATCCCAGTTTTCCTGCATCCCTCCAACATTCATCATTATCTTTTCCTGTCATCTTAGCTAATCTGACAGGTGTATAGTATTATCTCAGTGTTGTCTTAATTTGCATTTCTCTGATCAATAGTGATTTGGAATACCCTTTCATATGAGTAGAAATAGTTTCAATTTCATCATCTGAAAATTGTTTGTTCATATCCTTTGACCATTTATCAATGGGAAAATAGCTTGATTTCTTATAAATTAGAGTCAATTCTCTATATATTTTGGAAATGAGGCCTTAATCAGAGATTGGTGGATTCTTTCAATGGCTATTTTGCTCTCTGGTTCTAGGATATTAGAGCAGTTTTCCTTGACAATTTCTTGAACGATATACCTTAGGCTCTTTTGTTTTTTCATTATGGTTTTCATGTAGTCTAATAATTCTTAGATTTTCTCTCCTGCATCTATTTTTCAGTTCAGTTGTTTTTCCAACATGTATTTTACATTTTCTTCTATTTTTTTCTTTTTTGTTTTATTTCATTGATTTGTGATGTCTCATCGAGTCATTTGCTTCCATTTATTTAATTTTATTTTTAATGAATTATTTTCTTGGGTTAAGTTTTTTAATCTTCTTTTGCATTTGGCCAATTGAACTCTTAGATGAGTAGTTTTATTCACTGTATATTTCCTAGTTCACAAATTCTGTTTTTCAAGGAGCTGTCTTCTTTTTCCATTTCACCAAAATTATTTTTAAACAATGATTTTCTGCCAATAATGTCTGTGTTTCCTTTTCTAGAGTTCTCATTTCCTTTCCCAATTTTTCTTTTAACTCTCTTTTTAAAATCCTTTTAGAATTCTTTCAAGAGAGCCTTGTGAGAACAACATCAACTTATGTCATCCTTTGAGACTTCATCTGGAGATGTTTTGCTTTTAAGGTCCTCTGGGTTTGAGGTCTGTTCTTCTCTGTCTCCATAAAAGCTTTCTATGCTCAAAGTTCTTTTTGCTTTTGTCATCATTTTAAAGGTTCAAAGGGGAGATAGTTCCTTGAAACCTTCTTCTACAGGCGACAATGATGCTGCCCTGGAGCTAGTGTTACAGGCTTCCTTCTTGTGCTGTTTTGATATGACCAGGTCCCATATGTAACCAGCTCATATGCTGGGATTGAAGTGCACACTATTTACCATTTGAAGTTGTTTTGGAGGCCTCACAGTTAGTCTGCGAATCCACTGGCTTCTGAACCAGGACAAAGTAGCAAATGCTGTTGTATTTTGGCTACAAGTCACCCATTAGATTCCTCCAGCCTGCAAAAGTCTCTCAACCCTGGGTCTCACTGCACTGTACTGAACTGGGCTGCAATCCCTTTCCCCTTGCCTAGTTGATATAGATCTTTCCTGATATTCTTCCAAAATATCTTCTCCTGGTAATTTGTTACACTCCAATTACTTTTGGATTCTGTCACTCCAAAACTCATTCAGAGGCTTAATCTGGTGTTTATCTGAGGGAAGCCAGGAAGAATTCAAAGAAAGACCTATCTACTGTCTATCATCTTGGCTGCACCAATTATGTTTTATAACTCCTTGGGCATATCTTCAATGTAGCTATTTTCCCCATGCCCTCCAGCAGTAATCACTTTTTCTTTTCTATATTGTCTACCAATCTAATGGTACCAATACCATTCTAAAGTGTGAGGTCCTACCTCAAAGTAGTTTTAATTTTCATTTTCTAATAATTAGTAATTAGAGAATGTTTTTATATCACTATTAGTTACTTTGGTCTCTTCTAAAAATTGTATCCTCAAATTCTTTTGGAATATTTATCCATTTATCATTTATCATTTGGAGAATGGCTCTTATTTTTGTAAATTTGGTTCAGTTGCCTTTAGGTTTGAGAAATACAATCTTTATGAAAGAAAATTACTGCAATTTCCTCCTAGTTTTTTTTTTTTTTTGCTTTCCTCCTAATTTTTGGCTATATTAGTTTGTGAAGAAGCTTTCTAATTTCATGTAATCAAATTATTTATATCACCTTCCATGATATTTCTAATCTTTTTTTTATTACAAACATCCTTCATATCTAAAAGTAATTTTCCCATGCTGTCCTAATGATGGACCCATTTTGACATTATCTTAGTATAAGTTGAGATGTTTATCTATACATAGTTGCTACCAAACTGCTTTCTAATTTTTCCATCAGTTTTTGTGGAATAATAACTTTTTAGCACCTATCTTCCAGAGTTGTTATAAAAATAAAATGAATTCATAATTATGAAATGTTTTATAAATAGCAAAGAATTGTGTAGATACCAGCAGGTATTATTTCCATTCTTATCATTTTATTATCTTATTGTTCTCATAGCTCCAACTAAGAGCTCTATATACTAATAACCTCTTAATCTATATCTTCATATATGATATACCTCTGCCAGATGACTGACCTGTACTTCTATTTTCTTACTAGGTTTCATAAGGGTTCAGCTTGTGGGCACCTAATATTCAGAATATACAAAAGTGAACTCATAATCTTCAACAATGCTTTTTCTTTGAAAATATTTCTAATTTAATTACCTTGGAATCTGCATCTGGTAAAAATTATGTGTGTGTGTGTGTGTGTGTGTGTGTGTGTGTGTGTGTATCTTGGAAGTCAAATTGGTTTCTCAAACACTGTTCCAGTGAAGAATAAGCCAGAACATTTTTTTTCCAATTTAGAAAGGATTTGAACATAATGTCAATAATTAATTGCATAACAATAGATCATTATCAGTTAAGTCTAAGAATGATTATTTATTCACACATAACTACTAAGGATTATACATTAATAGCCCCTGTAGATAATGTGTAATGCATACTCTTGGAGGACCTAGCCACACCTACAAAATCATTGTTCTTGGAAATGAATATCAGACATTAAGATGATTGCCATACTACTCTTTGAAGAATGAGTAGAGTTTCAATAGGAAGAATAAAGAGAAAATATTCCAAAATGGGAATACATGGAAGCGGGAATGAGTATCTGAGGTTCAGTGAATAGATTTCAGTATAGGATCAATGCAAAATTAAAACAAGTAATCCTTGAATTCCAGGCTAGGAAGAGTTAATTTTATCCATTAGATAATGGGGAACTGTGGCATTTCTATTAAAGAGACAAATTTGAATTTGTAAGACATTCTTGGTGATTTTTAAAAGGAAGATGGTATGGATACTTTCTTACAGTTTTGCTTCTATAATAGCCCTACCACTAATAGAACCCTCAGTTAGAATAGTTAAGCAAAATAAGCAATTCATTGCTTGTTCCTAACAATGTATGAATCTATAGTTCGCCTATAACCCTATACCTCTCTTCAGAGAAATGGGAAGTATATTTCCTGATTATTACTATAATTTCATTCAATGTTATTTTCCTTCATGTTCTTTTCTGATCATTTTATGCAGTTCATTCAAATTGTCTAAAGTTTCTCTGAATGCTCATGTCTTCTCTTTCCTACAGTACAATAAAATCTCATTACATTCATGTGTTACAATTAGTTCATGATCAGTGGGCAGTTATTTTATATCTGGATTCTGTTGAATTTTTATATGACCTCAAAACAACCATAAATATTTCTGTACACTTGGAATATTTTACTCTATTTTACCTCTTTTGGTATATGTTACACAATGCTATTGCTATGATAAGGAACATGTACAATTTCATTATTTTTCTAATATATTTATCATTGTTATCCAGAAAGTTTAGATCATTTCTGAGTTTCATCAATATTACATTAGTGTTTCTGTCTTCCATTCCAGTATTTACCATTTTCATTTTTTTATCATCTTTGTTAATTGAATTGATAGGAGTAAAGTCTCAGAATTATTTTAATTTGTAATTTCATTATTAGTTATTGGGAAATAGTTGACAGTTTGATTTTTAATAGTTTCTTAATGTAATAAGCTTTTTTCTCACTTTCTTTTCCTCTTTCAATTCCCCTCTCTCTGTCCCCACTTTTCTTTTTTTCTCTCTTTTTGTCTCCTCTTACTTTAGATCCTGTATGTTTCTATTAATTGTGTGTCTCTGTGTATGTGTATGTGTGTATATGTGTGTGTGTGTAATGACTTTAAGATCTTTATTTGAGAATATCATTGCTTTTAAGATACCTGCTAATTCTCTGTAGATATTCTTCCCAAAGTATAGTCACAAGATGGATAATATTAGCTTTTAAGTAAAATTAGAACTATGATTTCATTTTTACAAATTAAAGATGATG
The DNA here is from genome assembly GCF_902635505.1 of Sarcophilus harrisii. NCBI lineage: Eukaryota > Metazoa > Chordata > Mammalia > Dasyuromorphia > Dasyuridae > Sarcophilus > Sarcophilus harrisii. The sequence continues at coordinate 174,123,547 of NC_045428.1, read as the reverse complement.
GATAATGGCATAATACCTGCCAAATGGATGACTAGCAAAGTCAGGTCTCTGAAGTGATGGAAAAACAGGATCATGTAATTTAGAATAAAAGAATCCTTACAGATAATGCAGATTTTAAAGATAAAAAAATGGATCTATGGAGGATCAAATACGTAACATCATATAAAAAATGCAATAATCATATTGACAGAGACAGGCCACCAAGAAAACTAGCCGGGGTATTTTGGAGTGATTATTGCTTTCAATTGAAACTAAGTGATTGTCTATGTTATCAGATGACCTGGATTCAAATGCTGACTCTCACAGCATATTATCTTTGTGACACTGGGCATCTCACTAAACCTTACTGAGCTTCAGTTTGTTCATTTTTAAAAAGTTAAGAATTTGAATTAGATGTATCTTCACTTTTAGTTCCAAATTTTTTGAATCAAAATCTGTGATTCAAACTTGATTTTATAGTCTATAGTCTAAAATTATTTCAACTGGAACAAGCTATGAGAGCAATAGAAAGTTGTCTTCTTGTTGTTGTTAGCAGAAATGTAACACAATAAAATTCCTATCAATATGGAAGCAATACATCAAATGAATTGAAAAAAGAAAAAAATTGAATGGCATTCATATCAATATTGAGAATACTGTTATAAACCAAGAATGAAATAGATCAGAATTGTGACTAGCAAGGTAAGGGAAAAAATGATACACCCTCAAGGCATTACAAAGGAAAAGATAAGACATGTCACCTACATGTGAGCAAAAAGGAAGGGGTAGGGGGAATTTATAATTCTAAGCAAAGAATACTTAACATGTTTTACATAAAGGATTTCTTTGGCAGTCTAGGGAAAATTATGAACCCCTTCTCAGAATAATGCTTTAAAATCCATCAAAGAAAATGCTAAGTAAGGATCACAAACCAATTTTCAAGTATTCAAATAGTGATGGATCAGTGGAATAGGTTAGGGTCACAAGACACAATAGTCAATGCATATAGCAATCTAATGTTTAAGGAACCCAAAGACCTCAGCTTCTGGTATAAGAACTCACTATTTGACAAAAATTATTGGGAAAATTGGAAAATAGTATGACAGAAACTAGGCATTAACCAACACTTAACAACCTATACCAAGATAAGGTTGAAATGGGTTCATGATTTATACATAAAGAATGATACTATAAACAAATTAGAAAGACAAAAGATAGTCTACCACTCAGATCTGTGAAAAAGGAAAGAATTTATGACAAAAGAAGAACTAGGATATAGTATGAAAGGCAAAATAGATAATTTAGATTATATTAAGTTAAAATGTTTTTGTACAAATGCAGACAAGATTAGAAGGAAAGCAATACATTGGGGGAAATTACAATAAAGGATTCTGACAAATGCTTCATTTCTAAGATATATAGAAAATTGATTCAAACATAAGAATTCAAGCCATTCTCCAATTGATAAATAGTCAGGATATGAGTTTTCAGATGAAGAAATTGAAACCATTTCTAGTCATAAGAAAAAGTGCTATAAATCATGATTGATAAGAGAAATGCAAATTAAGAAAACTCTGAGGTTGGTTAAAATGACAGGAAAAGATAATACTAAATGTTGGAGGTGATGTAGGAAAACTCTAACACTAAAACATTTTTTATGGAGTTATGAACTGATGCAACCATTCTGAGAACAATTTGGAACTGTGCTCAAAAAGTTATCAAATAAAGGGCAACTAGGTGATGCAATGGATAAAGCCCCAGCCCTGAAATCAGGAGTACTTGAGTTGGAATCTGTTCCCAGACACTTAATACTTCCTGGCTGTGTGACCTTGGGCAAATCACTTAAGACCAATTGCCCCAGCAAAATGAATAAATAAATAAAGTTATCAAACTGTGAATACCCTTTGATCCAGCAGTGTTTCTCATGGGCCTATATCCCAAATAGTTAATAAAAAAGAAAAAAAATCCACATGTGCAAGAATTTTTGAAGCACTCCTTTTTGGTAATGGCAACAATTCTGGTGAAATAATGTAGTCTTTTTTATAACTTTTTATTTATAAGTTATATGCATGGGTAATTTTACAGCATTAACAATTGCCATGCCTTTTGTTCCAATTTTTCCCCTCCTTCGCCCCATCCCCTTCCCCCAATGACAGGTTGACCAATGCATGTTAAATATGTTAAAGTAATAAATACAATATAAGTATACAAATACTAACAGTTATTTTGCTGTACAAAAAGAATTGGACTTTGAAATAGTGTACCATTAGCCTATGAAGGAAATCAAAAATGCAGGCGGACAAAAATATAGGGATTGAGAATTCGATGTAATGGTTCATAGTCATCCCCTAGAGTTCTTTCACTGAATGTAGCTGGTGCAATTCATTACTACTCTATTAGAACTGATTTGGTTCATCTCATTGCTGGAGATGGCCACGTCCATCAGAATTGATCATCATATATGATTGTTGTTGAAGTATATAATGATTTCCTGGTCCTGCTCATTTCACTCAGCATCAGTTCATATAAATCTCTCCAGGCCTTTCTGAAATCATCCAGCTGGTCATTTCTTACCAAACAATAATATTCCGTAATACTCATATACCACAATTTATTCAGCTATTCTCCAATTGATGGACATCCACTCAGTTTCCAGTTTCTGGACACGATAAAGAGGGCTGCCACAAACATTTTGGCACATACAGGTCCCTTTCCCTTCTTTAAGATTTCTTTGGGATATAAGCCCAGTAGAATCATTGCTGGATCAAAGAGTATTCATAGTTTGATAACTTTTTGAATATAGTTCCAACTTGCTCTCCAAAATGTCTGAATGTATTCACATTTCCACCAACAATGTATTAGTGTCCCTGTTTTCCCACATCCCCTCCAATATTCTGCATTATCTTTCCCTATCATTCTAGCCAATCTGACAGGTATGTAGTGGTATCTCAAAGTTGTCTTAATTTGCATTTCTCTTATTAATAATGACTTGGAGCATCTTTTCATATGGCTAGAAATAGTTTCAATTTCTTCATCTGATAATTGTCTGTTCATATCCTTTAATAATTTATAAATTGGAGAATGGCTTGAGTTCTCATAAAATAGAGTCAATTCTCTATATGTTTTGGAAATGAGGCCTTTATCAGAACCTTTGACTGTAAAAATATTTTCCCAGTTTATTGCTTTCCTTCTAATCTTGTCTGCATTAGTTTTGTTTGTACAAAAACTTTTCAATTTAATATAATCAAAATGTTCTATTTTGTGATCAATAATGATCTCTAGTTCTTCTTTGGTCATAAATTCCTTCCTCTTCCACAGGTCTGAGAGATAAACTATCCTATGCCCTTCCAATTTATTTATAATCGCATTCTTTATGCCTAGGTCATGAATCCATTTTGACCTTATCTTGGTATACGGTGTTAAGTGTGGGTCCATGCCTAGTTTATGCCATACTAATTTCCAATTTTCCCAGCAATTTTTGTCAAATCATGAGTTCTTATCCCAAAAACTGGGGTCTTTCGGTTCGTCAAACACTATATTATTAACGTTATTAGCTGTTTTGTCCTTTGAACCTAACTTATTCCATTGATCAACTAGTATATTTCTTAGCCAATAACAAATGGTTTTGTTAACTAGTGCTTTATAATATAATTTTAGATCTGGTACAGCTAGGCCACCTTCATTTGATTTTTTTTTCATTAATTCCTTTGAAATTCTTGACTTTTTGTTTTTCCATATAAACTTTGTTGTTATTTTTTCTAGGTCATTAAAATGTTTTTTGGGGGAGTCTGATTGGTATAGTGCTAAATAAATAGATTAGTTTATGTAGTATTTTCATCTTTATTATATTTGCTTGCCCTATCCAAGAGCATTAAATATTTTTCCAGTTGGTTAGATCAGACTTAATTTGTGTGGAAATTGTTTTGTAGTTTTCCTCATAAAGTTTCTGAGATTTCCCTTGGCAGATAGATTCCTAAATATTTTATACTATCAGTAGTTACTTTAAATGGAATTTCTCTTTGTAACTCTAACTGCTGGATTTTGTTAGTGATATATAAGAATGCTGATAGCTTATATGGGTTTATTTTGTATCCTACAACTTTGCTAAAGGTATGGATTATTTCTAATAACTTTTTAGTAAAATTCCTGGGGTTTGCTAAGTATACCATCATATCATCAGCAAAGAGTGATAATTTGGTTTCCTCATTGCCTACTCTAATTCCTTTAATCTCTTTCTCAACTGTTATTGCCAAAGCTAGCATTTCTAATACAATATAGAATAGTAACAGTGATAGTGGACAATCTTGTTTCACTCCTGATCTTATTGGGAATGGTTGCAGTTTGTCCCTATTACATATGATGCTTACTGATGGTTTTAAATAGAGGCTACTGATTATTTTAAGGAAATGTCATTTATTCCTATACTCTCAAGTGTTTTTAATAGGAATGGATGTTGGATTTTATCAAATGCTTTTTCTGCATCTATTGAGATGATCATATGCTTTTTGTTAATTTGGTTATTAATATGGCCAATTATACTGATAGTTTTCCTAATATTGAACTAGCCCTGCATTCCTGATATAAATCCTACTTGATCATGGTGTATTATTCTGGGGATGATTTTCTGTAGTCTTTTTGCTAATATCTTATTTAAGATTTTAGCATCAATATTCATTAGGGAGATTGTTCTATACTTTTCTTTCTCTGTTTTCAACCTACCTGGTTTAGGTACCAGTACCATGTCTGTGTCACAAAAGGAATTTGGTAGGACTCCTTCATTCCCTATTTTTTCAAATAGTTTATATAGCATTGAGACTAATTGTTCTTTAAATGTTTGGTAGAATTTACATGTAAATCCATCTGGTCCTGGGAATTTATTTTTTAGGGAGTTGATTAATAGTTTGTTCTATTTCTTTTTCTTTTTCTTTTTCTGAAATGAGACTAATTAAGCAATTTACTTCCTCCTCTGTTAATCTGGGAAGCCTATATTTTTGGAGGTAGTCATCCATTTCACTTAGCTTATCAAATTTATTGGCATAAAGCTGGGCAAAGTAACCCCTTATATTTCTTTAATTTCCTCTTCATTTGGTGAAAAGTTCTCCCTTTTCATTTTTAAGACTACTAATAATATGATTTTCCTCTCTCCTTTTTCTAATCAGACTTACCAAAGGTTTATCAATTTTATTGTTTTCTCATAAAACCACCTCTTAGTTTTATTAATTCAATAGTTTTTTTTTTACTTTCAATATTATTAATTAGTCCTTTTAATTTTAGAATTTAAACTTTAATAATTGATTGGAGGTTTTTAATTTGGTCTTTTTCTAGCTTTTTAAATTGCAAGCCCAATTCATTGATCTTCTCTTTCTCTATTTTATTCAAGTAAGCCTCTAAAGATATAAAATTCTTCCTTATTACTGCTTTGGCTGCATCCCACAAATTTTGGTATGATGTCTCATTGTTGTCATTATCTTGAGTGAAATTATTAATTGTTACTATAATTTGCTGTTTCATTCCATCATTAAGATGAGAGTGTTTAGTTTCCAATCACTTTTTGGTCTATTTACCCCTAACATTTTTTTGAATGTAGTTTTTATTGTATCATGATCTGAAAAGAAAGCATACTAATTCTGCCTTCCTGCATTTAATTTTGAGGTCTTCATGTTCTAATGTATGGTCAGCTTTTGTGTAGGTTCCATGAATTGCTGAGAAGAAAGTATACTCCTTTCTGTCACCATTCAGTTTTCTCCAAAGAGCTATCATATGTAATTTTTCTAATATTCTATTTATCTCTTAAATTTCTTTCTTTTTTGTGGTTTGATTTATTTAATTCTGAGAATGCAAGATTGAGATCTCCCACTATTATAGTTTTGCTGTCTATTTCTTCTTGTAACTCTCTTAACTTCTCCTTTAGGATGTAAGATGCTATACCACTTGGTGCATGTATGTTTAATATTGATATTGCTTCATTGTCTATAGTATCCTTTAGCAAGATGTACTTTCCTTCCTTATCTCTTTTAATTAGGTCAATTTTTGTTTTTGCTTGATCTGAGATAAGGATAGCTACCTCTGATTTTTTGACTTCACCTGAAGCATAATAGATTCTGCTCCAGCCTTTTATCTTTACTCTGTATGTATCTCCCTGCTTTAAATGTGTTTCCTGTAGAAAACATATTGTAGGGTTCTGACTTTTGATCCATTCTGCTATCCGTCTCCACTTTATGGGAGAGTTCATCCAATTCATATTTACAGTTAAAATTGCTAATTCTGTATTTCCTGCCATCATAAAATCCCCAGATTGTGCTTACCCCCTTCCCTAGTATTAAACTTGTGGGTCCCACTTGTGTCATGCAGCTCTCCCTCTTTAGGATCCCTCCCTTCTCCCTTTGAATTCCTTCCCCTTTCTTGTACCCTTCCCTTATTACTCTTTTTCCTTTTCCTTTTTCCTCTCCCACTTTTTAATGAGGTGAGAGAAGATTCTCTGTAAAATAAATATGTCAATTATTTCCTCTTTGAGCCAACTCTGATGAGAGTAAGATTCTCCCAATGTTCCTCCCCCTCTCTAAGTTTCCTCAGATATGATAGGTTTCCTTTGCCTCATTGTGGGATGTAGTTTCCCTCTTTTTATCTCCCCTTTTCCCTTTTTCTGACACTATCTCCTTTCCTTTTCTACTTCCCTTTTTTATGTTATATCATTAAAATCAAATTATACATGTGGTTTTTAGATATATCCCCAACAGAAATACAATTCTCAAGAGTTCCTTTTACCTTTTTCTGCTTCTTTTCAGTCCTATGTTTGGAGATCAATTTTTTTTTTTTTGTTTAAATCTGGTTTTTTTCTTAGAAACAAATGAAATTCCTCTGTTTCATTAAATGTACATCTTCTTCCAGGGAAGAAAATGCTCAGCTTAGCTGGGTATTTTATTCTTGGCTGCATTCCAAGTTCTTTTGTCTTTCCAAATATCTGATTCCAGACCCTACGATCCTTTAATGTGGAGGCAGTCAGATCTTGAGTGACCCTTATTATGGCATCTTGGTATTTGAATTGTTTTTTCCTGGCTACTTGTAATATTTTTCTTTAGTCTGATAGTTCTGAAATTTGGCCAAAATATTCATTGGAGTTTTTATTTTAGGATCTTTTTCAGAAGGTGTTCAATGAATTCATTCAACGCCTATTTTACCTTCCGGTTCTATTACTTCTGGGCAGTTCTCTTTGATGATTTCCTGTAAAATAGTATCTAGGCTCTTTTTTTCATATTAATTTTTGGGAAGTCCAATGATCCTCAGATTATCTCTCCTAGATTTATTTTCTAGGTCTGTTGTTTTTCCAAGTAAATATTTGGCATTTTTTTCTAATCTCTCATTTTTTTTATTTTGCTTGACTGATTCTTGATATCTCAATTAATCAGTCATTTCTGTTTCTTCAGTTCTGGTTTTTAGTGAGTTATCTTCTTCATTAGCTTTTTTTACTTCTTTTTCTATGTGTCCAATTGAGTTTTTAAATGAGTTGTTTTGCTCTATGGAATATTTTTCCATTTCACTAATTTTTTAGTGAGTAATTTTCTTTTTCCAATTCACAAATCCTACTTTCTTGGGAATTCTTAATCTTTTCCAATTCATAAATTCTGTTTCCCTGCACTTCTTAGGAGTTTTTTATCTTTTCCAATTCACATTTCAGGAAGTTGTTGCTCTCTTGCATAGCTTCTCTTTCCTTTCCCCATTTTTCTTCTAAGTTCTCTTTTAAGGTTTTTAATAGTCTCTTCTAGGAGAGCCTTTTGTGTTGGGGACCAACAATTGTCTGGAGACTGTCTGCTGTTAGTCTCCTCAGGGTTGAAAACCTGATCTCTTCCTGTATAGAAGCTATCAATCATCCCTTTGATTTTTTTACTTATTTTGTTAAAGCCTGTAGGGTCTGCCTTCAGGGCCAGAAGGTTACCAACTTCCTCTGCAGAGCAGTGATAGGTCTGTTTTGCCACTAGGCTACAAAAATCAATGAGATATAGGAGTACTCTGGGAAAGAGTTCTCCCTGGAAGTAACTCAGGCCTGCACTGCGGAGCTGCAGAAGTGCCCTGTAAAGGGCACTTGCTGTGTGAGTTAAGGATTGCCCTGGGGCCAGAAGCTGGGCAGTGAAAGTGTCACTACCCCAAGCCAAAGCCCACCATGGGGGTGTGGGTATTAGCGGCCGACCAGTGAATAATCCTGCTGGTACTGGATGTGTCCCTACCCAGGGAAGTATGGTCCACAATGAAAAAGTTCCATTGCTCCAGACTGAGCCCCACACTGTGCATATTAGAGGCTACCCCAGGCTATGCCCCTCTGCCGTGCAGATTTGTAACTGCTCCGCACAAAAACCCCATATTGCAGGATGTGACTACAGGGCTATGTTACAGTCTGCACTGAGTCACTTCCGGTTTTGGGTGGTTATAGCCAGATCTTGCTAGGTTCTGGCATTTTTTATAGAGTACCCTCTGTCTTTGGCTTTAATTTCTCTGCCAGTTTACTGCTTTATAATTAAGGCAGAGCAGTTAGCCTATGGGAGAGTCGTCTCTAGCCACAGAGGTCACCCCCGCCGGTCTGCTCTGGATGCTAGTCTCTCCCTGCCTGTGCTGGTCTGTTCCTGGCCCCTTAGGACAAACCTTTCCCGGCGATCTTCCAGATTATCTTGGGCTGGTAAATTGTTGTGCTTCTAAACTTCATGGGTTTTGTGGTATATGAATAATATGGATTATTATTGTTCCGTAAGAAACAACCAGCAGGATGATTTCAGAAAGGCCTGGAGAGACTTACATGAACTGATGCTGAATGAAACAAGCAGGGCCAGGAGATCATTATATACTTCAACAACAATACTTACTATATGATGATCAATTCTAATGGACATGGCCATCTCCAGCAATGAGATGAACCAAATCAGTTCCAATGGAGCAGTAATGAACTGAACCAGCTACACCCAGCAAAAGAACTCTGGGAGATGACTAAGAACCATTACATTGAATTCCTAATCCCTATACTTTTGCCCTCTGCATTTTTTATTTCCTTCACAGGATAATTGTACAATATTTCAGAGTCTGATTCTTTTTGTACAGCAAAATAATGGTTTGGTCATGTATACTTATTGTGTATCTAATTTATACTTTGATATATTTAACATCTACTGGTCATCCTGCCATCTGGGGGAGGGGGTGGGGGGAAGGAGGGGAAAAATTGGAACAAGTGGTTTGGCAATTGTCAATGCTGTAAAGTTACCCATACATATAACCTGTAAACAAAAGGCTATTAAAATTTTTTTAAAAGAGAGAGAAAAAAGATAAATTTCATGGGTTTTACCAGTCACATGCTATTTTTGAGGCTGAATTTAATGTTGGTCATGAGGGCATGAGAGGAGCTTAAAAAGTTGCATGTGCCTTCTCCACTATTTTGAGATGATGAGAGAAATAATGTATTCTTAATCCACAACCTGGGATCTGAAGGTTTATCAAATACTAGATTACTATAGTCACTGATTATTGTGTCCTGTGTATCTATATAATCTATTCCACTGATCCACTACTCTATTTCTAGGTTATTTCACAAAAATTGCTGGGAAAACTGGACAATAATGTCAGAAACTTAGCATAGACCTACATCTTACACCACATAACAAAATAAGGTCAAAATTAACATGTTATTTGGGAATAAATGGTGATACCATAAGCAAATTAGGAGAGCAAGGGATACTTTACCTATCATATTTTTGGAGAAAGGAGGAATTTATGATCAAAGAAGAACTAGAAAACATTATGAAATGCAAAATGGTCAACTTTGATTACATTAATTTAAAAAAATGAATGTGGTTATTTTGCTTAGGAGGGGAGCCACAAGACTCAAAATATTTCTTTTAAATTTTTTTCTTTATTTTAAAAATTCTTTTCTTTTTAAATTTTAAGTTTCAAATTATCTCCCTCATTCCCACACACTTCTACAGCCACAGAGAAGACAATATGATATCAATTATTAATGTGAAATAATACAAAACATATCTATATTGCCAAATATTTTAAATACAAGAAAAAATAACCAAAAAAGTACTAGAATTTGTACTCAGAGGTCATTAGTTCTCTCTCTGATTGTGGATAGAATTTTTTATCATGTTTTTCAGTCATTTTTTAGTTAAGTCCAACTCTCCCTACTTGTGGCTATCTTAGCAAAAATACTGAAGTGGTTTGCCATTTCACTCTCCAGTTCATTTTACATATGAGGAAGTGAGGCAAACAGGGTTAAATGACTTGCCCAAAATCATATAACATGTAATTATCTGAACCCAGATTTATATTCAGAAAGATGAATCTTCCTAACTCCAAGCCTGGTACCCTATCCAATCTGCCACTTCATTGCTTTTTCATCATGAGTCCTTTGGAATTGTGTTGGATCATTGTAATAGCCAAGTCTTTCACAGCTGATCATTATATATAATATTATATATAATTATATATAATATATAATAATATATTATATATAATTCTGAGCAGTGATCTCCCAATTCAAACTCACATCACTTTGCATCAGTTTAAATAGTTCTTGCTATATTTTACTGAAACCATCCTGCTCATCATTTCCCATAGAACAATCTATCACAATCCTAACAAATTCAGTCATTCCCCAATTCAAGAGCATTCTTTTGGTTTCCAATTCTTTGCCACAGCAAAAAGAATTGCTATCTTTTTTGTACATATAGGTGCATTTCCCTTTATTTTTTTTTAATCTTTTTGTATTACAGACCAAGTAGTGGTATTTCTGGATTAAAGTATGTATAGTTTTATAACCCTTTCAACCTAATTCCTAACTGTTCTCCACAATGGTTGGAACAATTTAATACTCCTATTAGTTGACTTATTTTTTCCCCTCATGCCCTCCATCATTTTCATTTCTGATATCCTTAGAAACCAATGTTGTTTGCCCTTCATTTTGAAGAACCAAATCTTTCATAGTTGATCAATGCAAAATTTTGCTGTTACTATGTACAATGTATTGGTGGTTCTACTTATTTCACTCACCATCAGTTCATGTAAATCTTTCCAGGTCTTTCTAAAATCAGCTTGCTCGTTATTTTTATAGAACTTTGTCAATTTTGCTACTAATCCTTTCTCCCTTTTATCATTTTTCCTCTATATTTTGTTATCTTTCCTTCTTATTTCTATATTTGATAAAATATGTTTTTATAGAGTGCACACTTTGAGTGTGTGCTTTGAGTCAATGAGAGTGAAGTTCAAGCATTGCCTGTCACCATCACTCTAATTTTCCTTTCAGAAAGCTCTTTTTCTTTTTTTTTTTTTTAAATTTAATAGCCTTTTATTTACAGGATATATACATGGGTAACTTTACAGCATTAACAATTGCCAAACCTCTTGTTCCAATTTTTCACCTCTTACCCCCCCCACCCCCTCCCCTAAATGGCAGGATGACCAGTAGATGTTAAATATATTAAAATATAACTTAGATACACAATAAGTATACGTGACCAAAACATTATTTTGCTGTACAAAAAGAATCAGACTCTGAATTATTGTACAATTAGCTTGTGAAGGAAATCAAAGATGCAGGTGTGCATAAATATAGGGATTGGGAATTCAATGTAATGGTTTTTAGTCATCTCCCAGAGTTCTTTTTCTGGGTATAGCTAGTTAAGTTCATTACTGCTCCATTAGAAATGATTTGGTTGATCTCGTTGCTGAGGATGGCCTGATCCATCAGAACTGGTCATCATCTAGTATTGTTGTTGAAGTATATAATGATCTCCTGGTCCTGCTCATTTCACTCAGCATCAGTTCGTGTAAGTCTCTCCAGGCCTTTCTGAAATCATCCTGTTGGTCATTTCTTACAGAACAGTAATATTCCATAATTTTCATATACCACAATTTATTCAGCCATTCTCCAACTGATGGACATCCATTCAGTTTCCAGTTTCTAGCCACTACAAAAAGGGCTGCCACAAACATTCGTGCACATACAGGTCCCTTTCCCTTCTTTATAATCTCTTTGGGATATAATCCCAGTAGTAACACTGCTGGATCAAAGGGTATGCACAGTTTGATAACTTTTTGAGCATAGTTCCAAACTACTCTCCAAAATGGTTGGATTCGTTCACAACTCCACCAACAATGCATCAATGTCCCAGTTTTCCCGCATCCCCTCCAACAATCATCATTATTTTTTCCTGTCATCTTAGCCAATCTGACAGGTGTGTAGTGGTATCTTAGAGTTGTCTTAATTTGCATTTCTCTGATTAATAATGACTTGGAGCATCTTTTCATATGACTAGAAATAGTTTCAATTTCTTCATCTGAGAATTGTCTGTTCATATCCTTTGACCATTTTTCAATTGGAGAATGGCTTGATTTTTTATAAATTAGAGTTAATTCTCTATATATTTTGGAAATGAGGCCTTTATCAGAACCTTTGACTGTAAAAATATTTTCCCAGTTTATTGCTTCCCTTCTAATCTTGTCTGCATTAGTTTTGTTTGTACAAAAACTTTTCAGTTTGGTATAATCGAAATTTTCTATTTTGTGATCAGTAATGATCTCTAGTTCTGCTTTGGTCATAAAGACCTTCCCCTTCCACAGGTCTGAGAGGTAAACTATCCTATGTTCCTCTAATTTATTAATAATTTCATTCTTTATGCCTAGGTCATGAACCCATTTTGACCTTATCTTGGTGTACGGCGTTAAGTATGGATCAATGCCTAGTTTCTGCCATATTAGTTTCCAATTTTCCCAGCAATTTTTATCAAACAGTAAGTTCTTATCCCAAAAGCTGGGATCTTTGGGTTTGTCAAAGACTAGGTTGCTATATTTGTTGACTGTTTTATCCCTTGAACCTAATCTATTCCACTGATCAACTAATCTATTCCTTAGCCAATACCAAATAGTTTTGGTAACTGCTGCTCTATAATATAATTTTAGATCTGGTACAGCTAAGCCACCATCATTTGATTTTTTTTTCATTAATTCCCTTGAAATTCTTGACCTTTTGTTTTTCCATATGAACTTTGTTGTTATTTTTTCTAGGTCATTAAAATAGTTTTTTGGGAGTCTGATTGGTATAGCGCTAAATAAATAGATTAGTTTAGGTAATATTGTCATCTTTATTATATTTGCTCGCCCTATCCAAGAGCATTTAATATTTTTCCAATTGGTTAGATCAGACTTAATTTGTGTGAAAAGTGGTCTGTAATTTTGCTCATAAAGTTTCTGATTTTCCCTTGGCAGATAGATTCCTAAATATTTTATATTATCAGTAGTTACTTTAAATGGAATTTCTCTTTGTAACTCTGACTGTTGGATTTTGTTAGTGATATATAAGAATGCTGATGACTTATGTGGGTTTATTTTATAACCAGCAACTTTGCTAAAGTTGTGGATTATTTCTAATAACTTTTTAGCAGAATCTCTGGGGTTCTCTAAGTATACCATCATGTCATCGGCAAAGAGTGATAATTTGGCTTCCTCATTGCCTATTCTTATTCCTTTAATCTCTTTCTCAGCTCTTATTGCTATAGCTAGCGTTTCTAATACAATATTAAATAGTAACGGTGATAGTGGGCAACCTTGTTTCACTCCAGATCTTATTGGGAATGGTTGCAGTTTGTCTCCATTACATATGATGCTTACTGATGGTTTTAAATAGATGCTGCTGATTATTTTAAGGAAAAGTCCATTTATTCCTATACTCTCAAGTGTTTTTAATAGGAATGGATGTTGGATTTTATCAAATGCTTTTTCTGCATCTATTGAGATGATCATATGGTTTTTGTTAATTTGGTTATTAACATGGCCAATTATATTGATAGTTTTCCTAATATTGAACCAGCCCTGCATTCCTGGTATAAATCCTACTTGATCATAGTGTATTATCTTGGAGATGATTTTCTGTAGTCTTTTTGCTAATATCTTATTTAAGATTTTAGCATCAATATTCATTAGGGAGATTGGTCTATAATTTTCTTTCTCTGTTTTCAGCCTACCTGGTTTAGGTATCAGTACCATGTCTGTGTCATAGAAGGAATTTGGTAGGACTCCTTCATTCCCTCAGAAAGCTCTTTTTCAAGCTCTTCTCAAATGGGCCAATACATCAAAGGGCCAAGCCGGGAGACTGATGAGAGACTTAAACAGCAACTGCCTCTTAGTTTCCTTGTATCATCATCATCCACTCACATGAAGAGATCTATTCTACAAGTCTGAGTTAAACCTCCAAGAGCCACTGGCAGGTGGCTCTTGTATCACAGCACTCTTACTTGTGAACCTTCTTTATGTTAGAAAATGCCCCCTGTTCTACCTCTCCTTCCCAATTCAATATACCAAGTACTCATTTGTTTTGGAGGTGATTCCAATGTAATTCTCCCTCTCAACCCTAGCTTCTCTCAGGTCTTTTTATTTGATGATTCCACACAGTTGGTCTGGAGGTGTTTGCATTTCATTCAATCTAACTTCTCTTCTTGGAAGTCAGATCTTCCATCTGAAGTGATGTTCCGTCGTGTGTGTGTATGTGTGTGTGTGTGTGTGTGTGTGTGTGTGTGTAAAATTTGGTGAGCTAAAGTTTCCCAATGTACTTTGACATTTTCCAAGACTATTCTTATATTCTTTTACAATTAAAATTTTTCTTTGTATATTTGAGATATGAGATCTATCTTGGCAGGAAAGCTTTATATAAAATGCTCTCAGCAACAGCAGCAGCACCTTAACAGTGATTTTCTTTGTTTTCCCATTAAGCTAAAGAACCACATATTATTCTGTTGTTAAAATTGATTGTGTTTTGATGACAATTCAATAATTCCAGGCATTTCTTTATTAGTTCAAATATAGTATTTTAGATTAACTGGTTACATGTAGAGGGCTAAAAGTCTGAATCAGGCAAAAGTGCCCTTAAGGCTAAACTTTCCATATGAGACAATGGCTCTATTAGCATATATTTAGATGACAGCTCTCCTCACAATTGGCACTTGCTGAATATTTGATAGTAAGATAATTGTAGGCAAGGATTGAAGGGTGGAAGGAGAGAAGTGAGAGGCTCTTGGCAGCAAGATGAGGAGGAGAGAGAATGAAGACCACAGATTCCATAATCCAGGATACATCTTGGCCAAGCCCCATGGCAGCTTACCTGCCTCCTTCACTTCTCCCCTAAAGACCAAGGACTTTCATTTATCCTGACTTCGGCTGAACCTGAAGCCCTCCAGGGAGCTAGCCCTTACTTTCCATTTGGAGTCCAATGTGGACCAAGGACCCTAATTTTACTGAAGAAGTCCCTGTGACCAGGAGATAAGGTAAGTATTAAAATAGACAAACAGGGAACTTTGTTAAAAGCTAAACTAGTAACTTTCATTTTCTAGCTGAAATGGGGCAGATATTAGGAAAAGATTCTCCCCCAACCCCACCCTCCACCCTGAGGGTGCTCTATAGAAAGCATACTTAGGTTAATAAAGAGGCAAGGTTTGCTTGTAATTTGAGAACAGATTGGTGGACTCTTGGAAACATTAGAATGCATGTCCCCTTGGTTCTTCAATGAAGAAGAAATAGAAGGGAAAGTAGTAGGAAATCAACTATGTGAATATTACAATGATAATGATCCTGATTCAATTTCTAAGGAAACTATATATATATATATATATATATATATATATATATATATATCACAATACAATTGGCCTTAAAGAATCCCACAAGTTATAGAAAAAAAGAAAAGTTCTAAGGAGCACAATCAGACAAGGAAGCATGAGGAGAACGAGGAAGAGAAGGGAGAGGGTAATTAAAATATACCTGAAAGGCATGGGGAGTTAAGTAAACTTAAAGGGCCTGGTGATTCTCACTCTCACAACCCAGCTTCAACTTCGCCTAGACCCAAGCAGGTTCTTGACCCTTCCCCATCAACTTCACCTTCCTGGGTGGAGGGAGGAGAAGGAGTGGGAAAAGCAGTG
Source organism: Sarcophilus harrisii (assembly GCF_902635505.1). NCBI lineage: Eukaryota > Metazoa > Chordata > Mammalia > Dasyuromorphia > Dasyuridae > Sarcophilus > Sarcophilus harrisii. The sequence goes on along the minus strand of NC_045428.1, from coordinate 174,107,621 downwards.
ATATCATGAGCACCTCCCCAGCACCCTCCCATGACTCAATTGCAAAAGGCACTACTTAAAGCCAAAGAGTAAGGGCAGAATACAGCTGATTTGAGAATAGAAATTTATCCTATTATTGAACAGCTTAACTCTTCAGCTCAAGAAAGGAGAAGATACACTCCTTTTAATCTAGAAATTATCAAAGATCTGAAAAAAAAGCTTGCATCTTTATGGATATACATCATGTTATGTTAAGATGTTAAACAGAATTTGGCTTATGAAATTTTAAATCCTAGAGACTGGAAATCTATAGCAAAGACATGTTTAGAACCTGGACAAAACTTGTTGTGGCTTTCTAAGTATAGTAAACTCTGTAGGATACAAGCCCAATGAAATAGGCAACCTGGAGTTAATACACCACTCACCTGTGACCAACTAACAGGTGTAGGTTCTTATGCATTCACTTCAGCACAGATTAATTACCCCATAACAGCATATGAGCAAATTGTTGCTGCTGCTATCAAAGCATGTGGCTCCCTCCCAGGAAAACAAGAAAGAGGAGAAGCCTTCTTGAAAATGGAGCAAGGACCAAATGAACCTTTTGATGATTCTGTGGGATGTCTATAGACAGTTGTCAAACAAACTATTGGTGAAAATGCAGCAACAGAAATTATAAGACAACTTACTAAAGAAAATGCTGAGGTTTGCAGAAGAATTACACTAGTAATACACAAAGATGTTCCTTTAGAAGAGATCATAAAACATTGTGTCGCAGTGGGAATAAATACCTTTTATATCCAGTCTATGATGCAGACTTCCTGGAATCCAAACATAGGAAGGACTTACAGAGAGACTTGTCAATGCTTTCAATGTGGTAAAGTAGGACATGTGAAAGCTCAATGTTGGCATAAAGACAGAATGAGAAAACAGGGTGGGAGAACAAGATCCAAAACCCCATGTCCAAAATGCAACAGAGGCTTCCATTGGGCATCAGAATGTAGATTGATTCAGGGAAATGGTGTGGGGGGCCCAACCCCAGGACCCAAAGCAAAAAATAATTGGGGCATAAAGGCAGCCAATGTTACACCCAGAGAGTCTTTAGGAGTTCATTACTCAGACATGACCAATCAGCCAAGAAGAAATCTGATGGGACAAAGGGATTACATAATCAAGCAGCCAGAGTTGTGTGCAGCTGGTACTACTGAGATATCTCCTGGAGAAGTGAAATCTGTTCCTCTACGGCCTATGGATCCCTTGCCTCCAGGCACATTAGTCTTGACTATTTCACCTCCTGAGAGTACTTAGAAAACAGTGTTCATCCATACACTGATGTGAGAAACTGGGGAATGTGTAGATAATATCCCAGTTACTAATACAGGTAGACAATATGTGACATCAACCAGGAGAAGTAGTAGCATCAGGTTTAATGATACAGACTCCTAATAGACAATCTGGTGATAGTTGCCAGATTCTAACTCCCAGCAACAGAATCCAGGAATATTATGGACAGCAGCTGTGACAACTGACCATCCTATGCTCACTATCTATATAAATGGCATACCATTGGAAGGATTGGTAGGCACAGGTGCAGATTGTACAGTCATTAGAGGTGTCAACTGGCCCAGTCACTGACCAAAGATAAAGGCAGACACATATATGTCTGGCGTAGGAGTATCAATAGCAGCTGAAGTTAGTGCTGCTCCTTTGACATGGATATTTGAAAGTGAAAAAGGAGTTTTTACTCCTTTTATAGTTGAAAAATCCCCATCAATCTGTGGGGAAGAAACATTTTACAACAATTAGGATTACAAATGACTACTTTTTTTTTTTTTTTTTAGGCAGGGCTGCTGTTGAATGCCTGCCAACACTTTCACCTGTTCCTATCCAATGGAAAACTGATACACCAGTGTGGATAGACCAGTGGCCCTTAGCTAGCAATAAAATTCAGGCCTTATTAGATATAGTACAGGAGCAACTTGACCAAGGAAACTTACAACCTTCTCTTAGTCCTTGGAATTCCCCAATATTTGTTGTAAGAAAGAAATCTGGAAAATGGAGGATGTTGACTGATTTAAGAAAAGTAAATGAACAGATGGAAAATGAACTCTTCAGCCTCAACTTCCATCTCCTACTCAACTGCTTAGAGAATAGCCTCTTTGGGTTATAGACATTATGGATTGTTTCTATTCTATCCCTCTAGATAATGAGGTTATGAAAAGATTTGCCTTTTCAGTGCCCAGCGTTACCTTAGCTACGCCTTATAAAAGATATGAATGGACAATTTTGCCACAGGGAATGAAAAATAGCCCTATTATGTGTCAAATGTATGTTGATGCTGCTCTTACTCCAGTAAGAAAATCATTTCCTAAAGTAATGTTAATTGCATTACATGGATGATATATTGGGATGTGTACCTGAGGAGCAAATGTTATAAGCATGTCTACAAAAAACCATAGAAACACTAAGGAACTACAAATTGCATATAGCTCCAGAAAAAATTCAAAGACATGCTCCTTATCAATATTTAGCATATGAAGTATACCCTAAGGTGCTTATAGTACAAAAACTTTCCTTAAGAACAGAGAAGCTAAACATCTTAAATGACTTTCAGAAATTGATAGGAGATACCCAGTGGATGCCTCCAATGTTAGGCTTGACTACCTATCAATTGCAACCATTATATGACATTTTAAGGGGAGAGAGAGTGCTTTAAACTCACCACACCATATTCCAAAAGAAGCTCAAGAGGCTTTGAGACAAGTTGAACTGACTTTATCCAATGTGGTTGAAAGAGTCACTCAAAAACCCTTGAAAATATCAGTTTTTTTCTACAAAAGAGGTATCCATGGAAATCCTTCATCAAGGAGACAGTGTAATAAAGTAGGTGAACCTCCCAGCACACCAGAACAAAACCTTACTCCTTACCCAGTGATTGTGGATAATTGTATTAAAGGCCATTAAGACAGCAGTGCAAATTATCTGGGATAAGACCTGACAAGATATACACCTTTGATTTTTTTTTTATTTTTTTTATTATTATAACTTTTTTATTGACAGTACATATGCAAGGGTAATTTTTAACAACATTATCCCTTGCACTCACTTCTGTTCCAACTTTTCCCTTCCCTCCCTCTACCCCCTCCCCTAGATTGCAAGCAGTCTTATACATGTTAAATATGTTATAGTATACCCTAGATACAATATATGTGTGTAGAACTGAACAATTTTCTTATTGCACAGGAAGAATTGGATTCAGAAAGTAAAAATAACCTGAGAAGAAAAACAAAACTGTAAACCATTCACACTCATTTCCCTGTGTTCCTTCTCTGGCTGTAGCTGATTCTGTCCATCATTAATCAATTGGAACTGAAATAGATCTTCTCTTTGTTGAAGATATCCATTTCCATGAGAATTCATGCTCATACAGCATTGTTGTTGAAGTGTATAATGATCTCCTGGTTCTGCTCATTTCACTCAGCATCAGTTCATGTAAGTCTTTCCAAGCCTCTCTGTATTCATTCTGCTGGTCATTTCTTATAGAACAATAATATTCCACCACAAAAAGGGCTGCCACAAACATTTTGGCAATACAGGTCCCTTTCCCTTCTTTAGTTATCTTTTGGGGATATAAGCCCAGTAGTAATACTACTGGATCAAAGGGTGTGCACAGTTCAATAACTTTTTGGGCATAATTCCAGATTGCTCTCCAGAATGTTTGGATTTGTTCCAACTCCTCCAACAAGGGAGGTTTCCAGCTTCCCCTCCAACATTCATAGTTATTTTTTGCTGTCATCTTAGCAAATCTGACATGTGTAGTAGTATCTCAGAATTGTCTTAATTTGCATTTCTATGATCAATAGTGATTTGGAACACTTTTATATGAGTGGAAATCATTTCAATTTCATCATCTGAAAAATTGTCTGTTCATATCCTCTGACCATTTATCAATTGGAGAATGGCTTGATTTCTTATAAATTAGAGTCAATTCTTCATATATTTTGAAAATGAGGTCTTTATCAGAACCTTTAATTGTAAAGATGTTTTCCCAGTTTTTTGTTTCCCATCTAATCTTGTTTGCATTAGTTTTATTTGTACAAAAGCTTTTTAATTTGATATAATCAAAATTTTCTATTTTGTTATCAATAATTTCTCCTTATCACCACTTTGGCTGAATCCCACACATTTTGGTATGATGTCTTATTATTGTCATTTTCTTGAAGTTATTAATTATGTCTATGATTTGCTATTTCACCCAATCATTCTTTAGTGTGAGATTATTTAGTTTCCAATTATTTTTTGGTCTATTTTCCCCTGGCTTTTTGTTGAATGTAATTTTCATTGCATCGTGGTCTGAAAAGGATGCATTTACTATTTGTGCCTTACTGCATTTGAGTTTGAGGTTTTTATGTCCTAATATATGTTCTATTTTTGTATAGGTTCCATGAACTCTTGAGAAGAAAGTGTATTCCTTTTTGTCTCCATTTAGTTTTCTCCAAAGATCTATCATATTTAACTTTCCTAGTATACTATTTACCTCTTTGACTTTTTTTTTTTATTTTGTGGTTTGATTTATCTAATTCTGAGAATGCAAGGTTGAGATCTCCCACTATTATAGTTTTGCTGTCTATTTCTTCTTGCAGCTCTCTTAATTTCTCTTTTAAAGATTTAGATGCTACACCATTTGATGCATATATGTTTAATATTGATATTGCTTCATTATCTATGCTACCCTTTAGCAAGTTATAGTATCCTTCCTTATCTCCTTTAATTAGATCAATTTTTGCTTTTGCTTGATTTGAGATAAGGATGATTACCCCTGCTTTTTTGACTTCACCTGAAGCATAGTAGATTCTGCTCCATCCCTTTACCTTTACTCTGTGTGTATCACCCTGCTTCAAGTGTGTTTCCTGTAAACAATATATTGTAGGATTCTGGCTTTTAATGCAGTCCGCTAACTGCTTCCTCTTTATGGGGGAGTTTACCCCATTCACATTTATGGCTAAAATTACCAATTCTGTATTACTTGCTATCTTGTTAACCCCAGGTTATGCTTTTCTCCTTTCTTTCCCCTTTACCCCACTCCCCAGTATTAAACTTGTGAGCACCACTTGCTTCTCACAGCCCTCCCTTTTTAGTATCCCTCCCCTCACCTTAGAGTTCCTCCCTCTATCTTACCCCTTTTCCTCACAATTTCTGTATTCCCTTCCACTTAGCTTACTCCTTCCCTTTTCACTTTTCCCCTCCCTCTATTCAATGAGGTAGGAGAAGTTTCACCATAAATCAAATATGTCTAATATTTTTCTCTTTAAGTCAGTTCTGATGACAGTATTATACCCATTATGTTCATCACCCTCCATTCTTTCTCTCAGATATAATAGGTTTCCTTTGCCTCTTTGTGAGATGTAGTATCCCCACTTTACCTTTTTTTCCTGGTATAATTTCTTTTCCACCTCTAGTTTCTAGGTCAAAATATGCATGTGTTCTTTATATATCTTTATAGCCGAAATATAGTTCCCAAGATTTCTTTTTTACATTTTTAGGTTTCTCTTGAGTTCCATTTTTGTAGATCAAACCTTTTGTTTAGTTCTAGTTTTTTCATCAGAAATAGATGAAATTCACTTATTTCATTGAATGTCCATCTTCTTCCCTGGGGAAAAAATGCTCATTTTGTCTGGGTAAGTTATTTTTGGCTGCATACCAAGTTCCTTACCTTTTCAGAATATCAGATTCCAGGCCTGTCAATACTTTAATGTGGACACTGCTAGATCCTGAGTAATCCTTATTGTGGTTCCTCTATATTTGAGTTGATTTCTTCTAGCAGCTTGCAGTATTTTTTCCTTTGTCTGATAGCTGAGGACTTTGGCCACTATATTTCTTGGGGTTTTGATTTTAGGGTCCATTTCAGTAGGTGTTTGATGAATTCTTTCAATATCTATTTTACCTTCTGTTTCTATAACATCTGGGGATTTCTTTTTGATAATTTCCTGGAAAATAGTGTCCAAGCTCTTTTTTTCATCATATTTTGCAGGGAGAGCAATAATTCACAGATTGTCTCTCCTAGTTCTATTTTCTGTTGTTTTCCCAAGAATGTATTTGACATTTTTTCCCCATTGTTTCGGGTTTTTTTTGGTTTTGCTTGATTGATTCTTGGTGTCTCCTTGAGTCATTCATTTCCATTTGTATGATTCTGATTTTTAATGAATTATTTTCTTCACTCACTTTTTTATATCTTTTTCTAATTGTCCAATTGAGTTTTTAAGTGAATTGTTTTGTTCTATGGAATTTTTTTCCATTTTACCAATTTCATTTTTAAAGAACAATTTTCTTTTTCCAATTCACTAATTCTGTTTTTCAAGAATGTGATTTCTGTATCCACTCTATCTTTAAATGAGTGGGATGACTTATCCAGAGTCTCTTGCCAAGCTTCCCTTTCCTTTTCCCATTTTTTTTTCTAGCTCTCTTGTGAGAGCCTTTTTAATTTCTTCTATCAGAATCTTGTGTGTTGAAGACCAGATCATATCCCGTTTTGGGGATTCATCTGAAGGCAGTCTGTTTCTAGTCCCCTCAGGGTTTAAAGTCTGCTCTCTATGGAGTCAGTTTTAATTTTTTGTTCATTTTGTCAAAAAAGAATCAAAGAAAACAAACAAACAAACAAAAATGCAGTCTCTGGTTTTTTGTGTGGGTGGGTGGGGCTAGATGATATTACAGAGCTTCCTCTACAGACTGCAGGCACAGCAATGAGGCACTAGCAGGACAACAATGGCTGTGCTCCATCTGTACTCTGAGATTCTGAGAGTGTGCTGAGTCACTCTGCATGGTTGTAGCCAGGTCCCTAGAGACCCTAGCTTTTTGGGTTTATAGTCTTTACCCACTGTGTGCTTTTAGCTTCTCTGCTTGTCTACTGGCTTGCTGCCAGGCAAAATAGCCAGCATTGTGATAAAGCTCTTCCTGCAGAAACTGAGATCACTCCCCACCCCGCTCCGGTCTGCTCAGATTGTGAGCTGCCTACCTTACTCTGTTTGCTGTGCTGTCACTGCCTTCCTTCAGTCTGTGCCTGATCTAACCATCCCTACCCTCAAGCAAAAACAGATCTTTTCTGGCTAATTTCCAGGATATCTTCTCTTGGTAATTATCTGTGATTTTTTTCAGTCAAGCACTAATTCTGAGGCTTGTCATAAAATAAATTATTCTGAGAGAAAAGACAGAGCTCAAATAGATGTGTGTGTCCTCTCCACCATCTTGGCCAGAAGTCCAAAATATACACCTTTTATACCACTGCACAAATTAATGTATGCTATGAAGCCATCCCAGAGTGGCAAATTTTATTGACCTCAACTCCAAATTTTACACATGAGTCTTCATTAAAGATAACCTGACTATTACATAATTGGCAATGGATTCTTGAAGAAAAGGTTTCTAAAGTTCCTCTTAAAGGACCAATTATCTTTACAGATGCATCCAAACATAACAGTTGTGCTGTATACTCTGGTGGCTTCCTTTTCAGTCCACTCAGCAGAATGAATTGTATGCAATCATTCTAGCTCTTATTATCTAGGAGATATAAATATAATATCCCATTCAGCCTATTCAATAAGTGTGGTACAAAGAATTTCCAAAGCCCAAATAAAATTTGTAACTTCTAATATATATCAGCTCTTTAAGGAACTTCAAGAGTAAGTGAGACAGCATCCAAGTAAGGTCCTACTTTTGATGGGAAGTCAAAGGCAGATAGCCTTCTAACCATATTGGCCAATACTCCTTTATTTCAGGCAGCCCAAGAATCTCTTTCTAAATATCATCAGGCTATTTGAGCTTTATGTTTGCAATTTGGGATAACAAAAGAGGAAGCTAGGAGCATAGTAAAACCCTATACAGCTTGCCTTCCTTTCCATACTCCTATGCTCCATTCAGTGAAGAACCCTCATGGTTTGAGACTCAATGAAATTGAGCAAATGGATGTGACCTATTATAAATCTTTTGGTCATCTGTCTTTTATTCATGTTGTAGTAGACACCTTTTCAGGATTTACTTTTGCAATACCAACAGCAAAAGAGACAGCCTGAGTGGCCACTGAATTCCTTATACAAACATTTGCCATAATGGGTGTGCCACAAGCAATCAAAACAGATCATGGACCTTCTAAACATTTTGCATACTTTTGTGCACAATGTCAGATTTTACACACCACTGGCATACCTTTCAATCCTCAAGGACAGGCAATAGTAGAGAGGAGAAGCAGAAACATCAAGACACTCCTCCAAAAACAAAAGAAAGGGGGAGCCACAGGTAATCCTAGAGAGCCTCTAAATTAGGTCTTTATACAATTAACTTCTTGATTTTTGACAAAGATGCACTGGCTCTAACAGACGGGTTCTATAACCCACCAGAAGGACAGTGTCCAGTGAGAGCAGCTCCACTATTTTTAGATAATCATCAGGTGATGTGGAGAGATCCAGAAAGTGATGAATGGAAGGGACCAGATAGGTTAACTGCTTGGGGCAGAGGGTTTGCTTGTATCTCTACAGATGAAGAAGGAATCAGATGGATGCCAACAAGCTGTATTCACCTTGTCCATTGGAGAGAGATGGAGAAGACTCTTGAAATGAAAGAGAAGACCCAAGATTCATTGGGTGGTTCCATTGCTGATTGTTTCCACCACTGAAAGAGCATAGCAGTTATGGCAATTGATTGATTCATGGACATCAAAATTTGATGAGGCTGAGACTGATGCAAGACTTCAAAACCCTCAGGAATCATTGGAATCCCTGAGACATAAAAAGATTGTTGTAGGACTTGAAAACCTTCAGGAATCATTGGATTCCCTGAGAGATGGTAAGACTGTTGTAGGACTTCAAAATCTGCAGGAATCATTGGATTCCCTAGTACATAAAAAAAACTGTCACAGGACTTCAAAAATTTGCAGAGATCATCGGATTCCCTGACACATAAAGTAATGGATAATAGATTGGTTTTGGGTTATCTCTTGGTTGCAGAAGGAGGTGTATGTGTAATTGTTATTTACATACCCTCCTTGTAGGACTTCTAGAAATCGTTTAAAATATCATTTTGATTCATATTGTTTGTTATATCACTACTTACATGTACAATTCATGTTTGTTATACCACATTGAGCCTATCTGGCTGTAGGGAGAGTGATCATTACTAGCCTGTGCTTTATTGCTATGTGCTTGTGTAATACCTCCCATGCTGATGGATGTGTATATACCTGTTTCTAGCAACACCCTTCAGGCCAGAAATCCACTAACAATATCTGGCTTGATTTGCCACTTCCCTTTGGAGTTTTTCATCTCTCTTCCTGAGAAGTCATACCTTTCCTGAGGGCATGATCATCTCCTTTTTAGTGCTTTCACCTCTCTTCTTGAGAAGTCAGGGAGGGTGTGATCATCTCATTTTTGGGGTTTTCACTTCCTTGAGAAGTCAGGGAGGGCGTGACCATCTGTGTTCTAAAACAAAAGAAAGCGGGGGATGTAGAGGGCTAAAATTCTCAATCAGACAAAAGAGCACTTAAGGGTACCTATTGGATGGATATGAGACAATGACTATTAGCATATATTTAGATGATGGCTCTCCTCACAATTGGTGCTTGCTGAATGTTTGGTAGTAAAATAATTGTATCCAAGGATTGGAGGGCAGAGGGGAGAGAAGTGAGAGGCTCTTTGCAGAAGGACAAGAAGGAGAGAGGATGAATACTCCAAACTCCAGAATCTAGGATACATCTTTGGCAAACCATGTAGCAGTTTGCCTGCCTTCTTCACTTCTCCCCCTAAAGACCAAGGACTTTTATTTATCCTGATTCTGGCTGACCCTTAAGCCCTCCAGAGAGCTAGCCCTTACTTTCTAGTTAGAAATTACTATTTTAAATACATTTTGGAATGTCATTTTCTTTATGCATTTAACATAAAGGATGTAATTATGTTATGCAGTAGTTATGATCATAGGGTCATATATCTAGAAATGGATGTTCCATCAAAGAAACCCCTTCTAGTCTAGGAGTTTTATTCTAGGATCCACTGAAACCTGAGGCATGAACATGAAAGAAAAAAATATATACATACACACACACACATACACGCAGATATATATATATATATATATATGTATATATGTAAATAAATATGTATGTGTGTATATACGGATATACACACATACATATTTAATATTCCAATTAAACTTTGACTGAATTTAGTACTTCTTTCAATCATTTAAAAATATTATCCTGAAAGGATTTCACCAAATTGTCAACTGGCTCCATGATACCAAAGGAAAAAAAAATTCCCATTCTAATCTTACCTATTCCTTTTACAGATGAAGAAACTGAGGCAGAGAGAGTAAGAAATGTACCCAATGTCGCATAAGAAATTAGCATCAAAGATGGAATTTGAACTTAGGTGCTCTGTTCTAAGAGCCAATGCTATTTCTACTGTACTATATTGAAGGTGGAATTTTACTTCTACTCAAACCTCTTGAACCAAGAGATTGCATTCAGCATACAACTGTTTATTACAATAAGAATTAAAGTACCCTTCAGTGTTACAAGTTTCAAGATTAAAAGAATAAGCATTAATATTTCAAGAAATAAAATTAATAAGAATCACAAAAAGCACAGTTATGTCTATTTGATCCATGGTGAACTCTTTCATTCATCAAAAAGAACATCAGAAAGTAAAAAAAATCTCATATTAGGGTAGAAGGCAGTAAAACATGAAAAGAGAAAATGTGGCTATGGGTCCAAAGTATCAAATATCATGCTCTCTATATTTTCTAATTATGTTATTAAAAGAATATAAAGTTTTTAGATTTAACAAATATGTTAGATTTAACAAATATTGTTTTAAGTGAGCAATCATATCAGGGAATATAAAGTTGGATAAGAAACAATCTAGGTCTGGGAAGAAGAGGAGAGAAGGATATATTTAGAAAAGAAGAGGATGCAAACATACCAAATAATCACATTAATTTTTTTAAGGAATGATAAAGGAAAGATGGGAATGAATGAGATTAAAGTAAAGGGAAGAAATCCAAGGATAATTTTTTTTTTTGTGTGTGTGTGTGTGTGTGTGATAGACCCCTTTGATAGTTTTGTGAGACCTAAGGGCCCCTTCTCAGAATTATATTTTAAATGCATATTAATGCATGGATTTAAAAAGAAAACAATTATATTTAAATATAACTGTCTGTATTTAAAATAATAGAATCCAGGATAAAAAATTTAGGTGGGATAGACGTTTTTGTTGTTATTTGGTTATTTCTATTGTGTCCAGATCTTCATAGTCCCACTGAGTTTTTCTTGGCAAAAATAGTGGAGTGGTATCTTCACTCTCTCCAGCTGACTGGTTTTACAAATGAGGAAACAAGGCAAACAGAGTTAAGTGATTTACTTATGGTCACATAATAACTTTATGAGGTCAGCTTTGCACTCAGGAAGATGAGTCTTCCTTACTTCGGACTCAGCATTCTATCCAGCATATTACCTAACTGCTATAGATAGAATTTAAGAGGTAAAGATAATGGAAATATGGAGAGTATTCTTTGAAGCCATGAGACATCAACCCATGCAGAGTAAAGTGAGTAGACTAGGAAAATAAGATACACAATTACTACTACCATCTACAATGGACAGAGCAACAAAAACAACTTCATGTTCTGCGATTTAAATACATGTTTGTCCTCAGGAAGAGATAAGAAAATATATCTTAAATTCATTTTTGCAATGGTAGAGAGAAAATGGACCATGGATAGGGGTCATTGCATATATTTCCAGATTCTATTGTTTTGTTGACTATTTTTCAAAGACAAAAAACCCTACTTTTCTTTTTTGCTTTGTGTTTCAATGTTAAAGGATGTCTCACTGGGAAGAAGAGAAGGATATATTTAGAAAAAAAGAGGATGAAAACACACTAACAAATCACTTTAATTTTTTAAGGAATGATGGGAATGAATGAGACTAAATTGAAGGGAAGGGATTCAAGGGCAAAGCTTACATGTAAATATCCACAATTTGTTTGATAAAGCAATGTTGAATATCAGTTAAAGAAGCAAAAAAGAGTAAAAGTCATGGTACAAAAATTCAGAACGGAGGTAATTTTCAAGAATCATGCCATCACATATGCTAATACTACCAAAAATCATTGTCTTCAAGCAATCTTTGTAGTCCAATGAGTAATGAAGATAAATAGTCCTAGTTATTTAGCAAATAAAGAAATAAGTAAGGTAGAAAAAAGATATTCTTTATTTGATAAATAAGAAATAATAGAAAGTAAGGAATGTGAGTTAGGTAGCAGATGGAGGGAAATATTTCTCAAAATACTTTTATTTAATTGAAATGGGAATCAGAAAGGTATATGTTCAATATATGTACAACACTTTGAACATTTCCAAATTTCCCCTTCCTAGTGACTTCTATAGAACAACTGCAGATAATCCTTGCCTTCTTCCAATCTAATATTTGAAACTTAGGAAATTATAGTGACTAGAACATGAGTGACTTTAAAGCTAGTATTATACAATAGCAAATGAAAGATCGTGGTGAATTGTGATGAACAATGACAATAAATTGCAGGGAAAAGCCCTGTAATGTATTTCAGAACTTGAAGGATTGATGTTCCAGAATGACTGAGCCAGAATTCATGAGAAAAACAAAAAAAAAATTTAAGCTAAAACTTTCTTCCTCTATCACCTTCAAATGAGAAAAATTGCTTTGAGATATGGAGTGGCAAATGACATCCCCCTCTGACCACCCAGATGATATGTATCTCTAAATACATGGCATCTCCATAGCTTTTATACTTACTCTTTTTTTTAATCTTAAGTCAATGGGTTTTCTGGGAGGGAAGTATTCATGCCATCAATGAGTTAAAAACGTCCCTCAAAGCCTTCAGAAGCCCATAATAGGTAAGAGAATCTGTATGAACAATGACTGTAGATGGAGATGAAAAGTCATGGACAGCAGCAGCCTCAAAGATCATGATCCTTATGCTTAAGAGAAAAGTTGAGCATTGATTTTTAAAAGACACCAGTTTTCAAAATCTAACATAGAGTTCTAAGGAAATGGTACCTTATGATGACTTCACAATGAGAGAAAATTAATTCCATGGCCAGGACTCTGGAAGCATCTCTTGGTCAAGTGTTTTTATTGCTCATTGTGCTTCACTCCATCGCATTTTAAGTTCAAACATTACCTCAGGAATTTCATATATATTTGAGGTAGGAGTGTCTTCTATGATGGGATATAGTGTTTTGAAACTACTATTCTTGTAGTACCTTTTTAATAAATAGCTTTTCCTGAGAGTTGTCATCAACTGTTTGATTGATATTGGAAGTGAGGCTCACTGGCTGAAATGAGGAACACTATTAGAAGTAACAGACCCTCAGAATTAATCCCAGAATTTTGAGGGGAAAAGTAATATGTCAATCTATGTGAATCTTCTCTTTCAGAGATATGTGTGAGTTTGAAAGAAGCTTCAGGAGTAGAATGACATAAGTACAGGAGAAACTCAACATGTTTGCGAACAAGGGAAGAAACCAAACATGCAAAAAGAAAAATGGGTTAATTATTAGAGTATTGTTCTGAGAAAGGTTGTAAAATAAAAGATACAGGCTAAATTTGGCAAAGAGGAACATTTTTCCTCTGAAGTAGAGGTAGATGTCAAAGAGAGGAAGGATATTAAAAAAAAAAAAGAACAAATGTTGATATTCTAAAATAATTCAGTTAACTTTAGTTTAATGGTATAATTAGGCAACATTCTGACATAGTTGAAAGGCTTATGATTTGCCTGATAACAAGATGAAAATAAAATGAGTGTACCAATAAAAAGTAAAACAATATCAAAATGTATGCAGTGTATTCTGACATATTGTAGAGTTCTCAAATTACTCAAGACCTTTTAAACAGAAAGAAGTCTAATGTTGTGGTGACTAAAACTAATGAATAACATAGGGGTAAGGCCTATTATACTTAAAATTCTTGATGAAATAGAATCTAAATGATTGGAAAAGCTTCCATCTAAATGATGTTGAAATGAACACCTAGCTATAATTTTGGAGTAAGGGAGATAGAGTTTACTTTTGTAGAATAAGAAATATTTTATGAAACATTTTTATTGCCATACTATGATTTCCCCTTCAACATTTATTATTTTTATCTTTTTTAATTCAAAGGAGGTATTATCTGCAAAAGTTAGCAGAAATCTTTGCGCTCATCTAAGCCAAGTTCTGACCCCCTTAGAAGCTTATGTATATAAATATCAAATCCAAAAGATGATGATACACACCTTCTGCTCAAATGCTTTCAAAGATAGGAAATTAACTACCTGGTGAAGAAAATAAAGTTTTTCTTTCTTTCTTTCTTTTTCCTTTTAAGCAGCTCTGATTGAAATATTCTTCTCTATAATTTTTGTCCCTTAATTTAAGCTTTGGTTTGAAGAGAGTCACCACATCCCTTTCCCTAATACTTTTCTTTTTCAGGTGAGGCATCTTACATTCTTTTAACCATTCCATAAATGATATCATTTTCCATTTCTTTTTTTAAGTGGCAAATTTCGTAGTTTATTTTTTAAAAATTCTCACACCCACCCCAATTTTTGCCAATTATCACCTTGATCTGTCAGAAAACATCAACAATTTTCCATTTCTTTTTAAATTTTTATTGAAGCTTTTTATTTTTAAAACATATGCAAGGATAATTTTTCAACATTGACCCTTGAAAACCATTGTGTTCCAATTCCCCCCCCTTTCCTCCCTCCAACCCCTAGAAAGCAAGTAATTCAATACATGTTAAACATGGTAAAAAAATATTTAAATCCAATATAGGCATATATATTTATACAACTATCTTGCTGCACAAGAAAAATTAGATCAAAAAAAGAAAGAAAGAAAATGAGAAAGAAAATAAAATTCAGGCAAACAACACAAGAAGTTCAAATACTATATCCTCTCTCTGATTGTAAATGGCTTTCATCATCGCAAGATCATTGGAACTGGCCTGAATTGTTGAGAAGAGCCATGTCCATCAGACTGATCATCATATAAACTTGCTGTTACCATGTATTCATTTTCCATTCTTTGTAAATCAGATTTATGTTTTAAATGCAGTCCCATTTGTCAATGTTTTTCTTAAACAGTAGCACTCAGAAATGAGCACAATGTACCAGATATTAGATAACCAGTTCCGAGTACAATGTGGTTATTACTTCTCCTGATCTGGAGATTATATTTCTATAATAGCCTGATATTTTAGCAGATTAAAACAAGTAGATATAACTACCACATCACATTGTTCATTCACACTGAGCTTGCAGTTACCTAGTGCAGCCCAGATCTTTTCCCATGAACTGCTATCAATCCTGTACTTGTGCAAATAATGTTTGATATATCACTCTTTTTTTCATATCTCTGGATCAAAAGTAAAAGCATATTATAATGAGAGTGTGAACAATGAAATCACTCCATGGATAATTAAGCCTGGTCCCATATTCCAATTGATCTTGGATATCACTATTGTGGATATTTTTCCTATTGGTGAAGATTGTACACATCTTTACTTTCTCATCATTTGTAATTCTTGTCTATGTTCTTCTATAAAAAGATTTTTGACATCTTTTTTTTTTCCATTTCATTGGTAGCCATATATGTCTAAGTCTATCAGGTTACTCATTCTCAACCTGTGAGTACTATACCTCCTTTTATGATCATACACTTGCTCAAAGATAGTCTTCATGCCACTACTTGCACATAAGCCATTGTTGGAAATATACGGTTAAAGTCTACTTGACCTTTAATGTGCAAACAAGTTTGATTCTCACTAGGGTTATGGTGTTTTAATGACCAGAAAACATCACTAGAAGAATATGAATGTTGAAAAGACAGATATTTCTGCAATGGAGAATCTGTACATAACTTAGTATTTATAACAAATGCTTTACTTTTTTTACTTGAAATTTGTTAATTCAATCCATTGTCTATTTAAAATATTTGTCCCAAGTATATGTATTCATGTATTAATTCTATATTGATCATTTCACTGCATGTCATATTCTAGATAATAATTTTTTTCATCCATTTGTTTTTTCTTATTTAAATCACTAGGGATATCTTTTGTGAACAATCATAGATCTCATTAAAGAGGTTCTGTGATCTGATCATAAGAACATGGATATAAAGCTTTAAGGGATTGCTGAGTCCCTTTTATCAAATCCTTTCATTTTACAAATGAAGAAAATGAAGCCCGAAGATATCCCACAGAGGTGGGATTTGAAATCAGTTCTTATGATTCCATAATTATTGTACTTTCCACTACAATGTTTTTGAGGGTTTGATGAAACATTACCTACTATCCAGAAGGAAATTGTTCATCATTTGGACCTATTCTTTGACAACCTCCATCACAGTGGAAAACACAGTATTCATAAAGGTAGTGGGGTATTGTAGAAAAAATTATTTCTAGATTTGGAATCAAAAAAATCTTGATTCAAATGACCTCTGACAGTTATATAAATCTAAGCAAAATATTTCATCACTACATCTTTCTGACTGCTTATGAAAACATATTTTATCTATTAAAATAATTTCAATTTATTATATTTACATTTAGCATCCTTTTCTTTTCAAATTTAGAGTTCCAAATTCTATACCTCCCTCTAATATCCTCATCTATCAACTGAGAAGGCAAGCAGTATGATATCAATTATGTGAAAGCATGAAAAACATATTTTCAAATTAGCCATATTCAAAATAGCAAGAAAAATAAAATGAGAAAATTATACTTCAATTTGCACTTAGACTTAATCAGTTCTCCCTTTTTTCATCATGAATCTTTCAGAATTGTCTAGAATTATTGTGCTGATCAGAGTAACCAAGTCTTTTTCAACTGATCATTAATACAACATTCTTGCTTCTGTATTTATGATCCATTGATTCTTCTCATTTTATTTTATATCAGTTCATAGAGCTTTCATTTCAGAGAGCAAACTAGTATTCTAATACAATTTTCATACAATCATATGCCACAATTTGTTCAACCATTCATAAATCAATGAACATCCCCTTGATTTCCAATTCTTTGGCAGCACATACAAAAAAAAGTATTTTACATGTATAAGTATTTTTTTTCCCTTTGTATTTTATCTCTTTGGTATAGTCTAGATATTTGTGGGACAAAGGGTATGCATGGTCCTATGGACCTTTGGGCCTATTTCAAAATTGTTTTCCATAATGGTTGGATCTGTTCATTATTCAATGAGTAATTCATTAGTATACCTATTTTTCTCATATCCCCATCAGTATTTGTCATTTCTAACCTCGGAGATGCTTTAATTTTATTTCTCTAATAAATAATAACTAAGAGTATCTTTATATGATTGTGGATAGCTTTTATTTCTTCTTTCAAAGACTGCCTGTTCATATCCTTTGCCCATTTACCAATTAATAAAGGGTTTTTATTTTTTATAAATTTGATTCAGTACTATAACCAGAAATACATTTGAGAAATGAGTCTTTTATTGGATAAATTTATAAAAAAAATTTTTGATAATCCTTCATTTTCTATGGTACCTCTGCATAAAATAATCCTCCTAATTATCTCTTTTAGTTGACTCTATTTTTGTTATTACTTTGTGTGAGATCATAATGATTATATTGCTCCTTTTTGTTTTGTCTGAAGCATATTAGATTTTGATCCAGCCTTTTATTTTAACTCTGTGTGCATCTTTCTGTTTCAAGTAAGTCATTTACAAAGAACATTTTGTTTGGTAAAAGTTTCTAATCTATTTTACTATCTGCTTCTGTTTTATAGATGAACCTCTTCCAATGACATTCACAGTTATGATTATTAACTGTTATTCTAATTTCTTCTGTCTTTCTTCTTCCCTCTCTTTTTATCCTGTCCCTGTGCTTTGCCCTTAGTCAACTCTGTCTTTTATTATCCACCCCTTTTCTTTTATCTTCTTTCCTATTTCTCTAATGGAGAAGTTACATTTCTATATAAGACTGAGTGGGCATATATATTCTTTCCTCTTAAAGGAAGATCTAATGAGAGTAGAATTCAATCATTGATGCCATTTTCCCACTTTTTGAAAAGATTATTTCTTGTACACCTCTTTTTTATGAGAAAATTTTCTTTATTCTACTTCTCCTTTCCCTATTCTCCCAGTATATCCATCTTACCTTTTCTTTTTTTCTTAACTCACTCCATCATAATAATTTATATATATATATATATATATATATATATATATATATATATATATATATATGTAAACTCTTTTTCACTGCTCTAATAATGATAATGTTCTCAGGAGTTGCAAGTATCATTTTTACATATAGGAATATAAACAGTTTAATTTTATTAAGCCCCTTATGATTACTCCTTCATACTTTTTTTTTATGATTCTTTTGAGGCTTCTGTTTGAACATCAAATTTTCTATTCTTGTCTGGTCTTTTTATCAGAAATGTTTGAAAATTCTCTATTTCATTAAATATCAATTTTCCCCCTGAAAGGTTATACTCGTTTTTTCTAGATAGGTTATTATTGGTTGTATCCCCAGGTTTTTTGATTCTGAAATATCATATTCCAAGCACTATGCTTCTTTAATATGGAAGCTGCTAAAACTGATGTGATCCTTACTGGCTCCATAATATTTAAACTGTTTGTTTCCAATTGATTAAAATATCTTCTCTTTAATCTGAGACATCAGGAGTTTGGCTACAATAATCTAGAAATTTTCATCTTGGGATTTTTTTTAACATAATAAGATCAGTGGATTTTTTTTTTAATTTTTATTTTACCTTCTGGAACTAAAATATCAAAGCAGTTTTCCTTGAAAATTTCTTGAAATATGAGATCTCAGCTTTTTTTCTTTGATCATGGCTTTAAAGTAGTCCAAAAATTCTTAAAAACCTTTCCTCCATACCCTTTGACCCAGCTGTGTTACTACTGGGCTTATATCCCAAAGAGATCTTAAAGAAGGGAAAGGGACCTGTATGTGCCAAAATGTTTGTGGCAACCCTCTTTGTAGTGGTCAGAAACTGGAAACTGAGTAGATGCCCATCAATTGAAGAATGGCTGAATAAATTGTGGTATATGAATAATATGGAATATTATTGTTCAGTAAAAAATGACCAACAGGATGATTTCAGAAAGGCCTAGAGAGACTTACATGAATTGATGTTGAGTGAAATGAGCAGGACCAAGAGATCATTGGTCAACAACAATACTATATGATGATCAATTCTGATAGACCTGGCCATCTTCAGCAATAAGATGAACCAAATCAGTTCTAATGGAGCAGTAATGAACTGAACCAGCTACACCTAGTGAAAGAACTCTAGGAGATGACTAAGAACCATTACATTGAATTCCCAATCCCTGTATTTTTGTCCACCTGCATTTTTGATTTCCTTCACAGGCTACCTATACAATATTTCAGAGTCTGATTCTTTTTGTACAGAAAAATAATGGTTTGGACATGTATAGTTATTTTGTATTTAATTTATACTCTAATACATTTAACATGTAATGGTCATCCTGCCATCTAAGGGAGGGGGTGGGGGGAAAGAGGGGAAAAATTGGAACAAAAGGTTTGGCCATTGTCAATGCTGTAAAATTACCCATACATATAACTTGTAAATAAAAGCTATTAAAATTTAAAAAAAAAACCTTTCCTCAACTTAATTTGTAGATAATTGTTTTGGGTTTTGCTTTTACTGATGAGACATTTCACATTTTCTTGTATTTTTTGATCCTTTTGACTTATTGTTTATGTCTCACAGAATCATTAGCTTCCATTTGCCCAATTCAAATTTAAAGGAATTATTTTTGGCAATGTTTTATACTTATTTTTTTTTCCATTTAGCAAATACTGCTTTTTGAAGAGATTTTTTCTTCAATAAATTTTGTGACACTTTTTACTAGTACCAACTTTCCTTTGATTCTTTGTAGCTGTTTTCACATGTATTTGTCTTCTTTTAGTTTGTGTTTTAATCTTCCCTTTCATCATACTAGCTTTGTATCACCAAATTCTTTTGGTGGTGGTGGTGGTGATGATGGTGTTTATTCGTTTTCCAGCCCAATTTTTTTTTTTAAATTTTGAACTTGATGTTAAAACTTGGCACTCTTTACCTGAGGGTACAAAGGCACTGCCTCATACATTGGGCCTTTTCATTATGCTGTTTTCACAGCTATTTCTGAGAACCTGAAAGGTTTTGGTGCTTTCAAGGTGTTGTAATCTTGGGAAAAGTATGCTTATTTCTGTCCGTATCTCTGTACTGGTCTTTACTCAGGAAGGGCCTCTTGTCCTCTGAAA
Organism: Sarcophilus harrisii; assembly: GCF_902635505.1. Taxonomy (NCBI): domain Eukaryota; kingdom Metazoa; phylum Chordata; class Mammalia; order Dasyuromorphia; family Dasyuridae; genus Sarcophilus; species Sarcophilus harrisii. The sequence goes on along the minus strand of NC_045428.1, from coordinate 174,087,323 downwards.
CCATAAATAAATATTCATGCTTCTCTATGATTTGGAAATGTGCTCAAGACCCTTGTTCCTTTGTAACTGACTTCCAGTGTTGTTTTCTTCCCCAGGACTACCATCTTTAACCAGTGCCAGAAAATAGTTCCCTGTAATCTTTTTCTGACCAATTATTCAACCCACTTGCTGTATCTAAAATGAAAGCTGATAGGTATAGTAGGATTCATTGCATTGAAAACATGTTTATGCATAATACTTCTATTAAACATGCTATTAATTAATAGTATATGTGTACTGTGTAAAATAGGCAATTGATTTATATTGATTTTAATCATTAAACTTTTTTCAGTAGTAATTATTTTCAGGACTTTTTTATAGATATTTGACATCCTCTCCATTTTCTCCTATCTTGAGAATTAGTCTATCGCCTACTTTAGCAAACCATCTTCAGTCTACATAAGTTCACATCTAGTTGTTCACTTGGTCTTATTTTTTAATCATTAATGAAAGTCCTAATTTGTCATAAAGTTGTTAGTTAAAATTATTTTAACCAATATTGATACTTAGTGTTAAAAGACAATGTGTTAATTGAATATTGCTAAAAATGAAGTATATGTTATATGATAATAAATACAAATCGATTGATCAAATAAGATGGAGTGAACAACTAGATGTGATCAGATGAGTGCATTGTTAAAGGATGTCAAATACTTGTTAAAAAATCCTGAAAATTATTACTACTAAAAAAAAGTGTTGTTTCACAGTAGATCACTTCTTTAAAGTCACATGATTGACTGAAAGTGTAGAATGCAGAAGAATGAACTTTCTTTGCACTTTGTAGGCTCCTTCTGGTGAAAAAAAATTTTTTTTGTAGAGCAAAACACTGCCTTATAATGAGAAACAATGAATCCTACCATATCTATCCTTTGTGGTCTTTAAAAGAGTATTTGAATCAATTAAGCAAAATGTCACTTCTCCTCCAAAATGTGTCTCTCATGCATGTATCAGAATAATATAAGATTGCTTGAAAGATGTCATAACAAGAAAAATATTGTTCAAAACTTCTTATCATTAATACTCAAAAAGACATAAAACAGGTAGACATATGCTCAACTAAGGTGATGACTGCTGTTATGGGAAAAGTCCAGCACAAAGTCCAAATTCAAGGGGATTTCCTTCTATGTCATGATGTTCCCCAGCTTCTCCTGTTAACTTTAATAGAAATAAAATATTTGCATATTTGATTATCAAAATATATGTATTTATGCACAGTCCCCAACCACTTTCCTTGAAAGGTGGTGATGGATATAACTAAGAGTCTGTTGCAAGACTAGCCCAGGAGTGGTTCCATTGATAATTATAATTTTTCTTCCCTCTAAGGAAATATCCTCCCCAGGGGTCTCTGTTCTTGGTAATAAATACAATATTCCCTTGGGTCTTTCTTTTAGGTAAATTAAATTGTTAACACCTATTCCCTTCTCTCCAATAATTCTCCAAGAAAACTCAGTAGAAGTATGGGGAGAGAGGCACATGGTTAGCAACATACCAAATCAGCAATAGCCAAAGTCCTTATTCTGATTATTTTTCTCTTCTCCTGATATGACTGAGAGAACCTTATTTCTGCACCTGAGTAGGTATTGTGATGTACTATCACATAAGAAACAGTTCTAACTTCCTAAGATGCATAGTACATGGATAATGTTATTCTAGTTCACCTTTATCCTTCTCCCAGACAGTGAAGGAGATCCAAATACAAAACTCAAATAGTCCTCTCTTGTATCCTAACAATGCATCTTGGAAATTACTATAAGACTTTATTTAGGATAACAAATTAACCCACACAAATTCCCTCTCTTTCTACTCTCTTCATATCAAAAACTCCAGATTGCATCTATTACTCTTCTTTCTTATATTTTTTGTCAGGAGTTACCTTTCTTCTTTCCAAAACTAAAATTTCTAAAAGTATAATTGATTCCATCCTCTCTCATCTGTAACAAATTGCATCTAAAAAACATCCCCACAATTCAAATCTTCAATTATTTTAAATCAATTAATTATTTTCCTTCTGTCTTCAAACATGTGTAAATTTTCTCATTCCTTTAAAAATAATTCACTAAGAGGCAGAGCCAACATGGCAAAAAGTAAACATGACATTGCTAAGCTTTACCCAGATTCCCTCGGAATCAATGCTAAATCAAGCATCTGAATGGGTTTTTACATGACAGAACCCACAAAAATTTAGTGTAATAATTTTCCAGCTTAAGATATCTTTTAAGGACTTCAGGAAAGGTCTGTCTGAATTAAGCAGAGAGAAACATGGCCTAGCACATGTGTAGCTTGGAAGAGGTCCTGCACAGAATGCCTTAGTGGGGTTTGGGGAGCCCTGACACAAGGACTCTAGCAGGAAGCTCTTAGCCAAAGTACAATAGCATTAACTATTCTGCCTTGGGTGGAAGGCCAGTGGATCAGCAGACCAGCTTTAAACCTCCAATGCAACCATAGAAGGTGAATTGTGAGTTCCTAAACCCCAGCTTAACAGGCAAAACTTGGCCAGGCTAACTCAGTGCTGTAAAAAATCTATCCCCAGAACAGTCAATGAGAGGCTCCTGTTCTCCTACAAAAGAAGCTTGAAACAATCCCCCACTACTATACCCTAGGAGCAGACCTCAATTTTTAAAAATGATCAAAAAAGCAAAAAGAGCTCTGATAATAGAAAGCTACTATAGAGACAGAGAAGATCAGCACACAAACACCACAAACACAGAAGAGAACAGCAAAAGCAAAATACCTAAAGGTGAAGACTCAAAGTGGAATATGAACTGGTCTCAAGCTCAAAAGGTTCTCTTAGAAAAAGAGGATCAAAAAGCATCTTTCTTGAGAGAGAGAGAGAGAGAAAGAAAGAAAGAAAGGAAGAAGAAGAAGAAGAAGAAGAAGAAGAAGAAGAAGAAGAAGAAGAAGAAGAAGAAGAAGAAGAAGGAAAAGAAATGACAACTATACAGAAGAATTATGAAAGTTTATTTTTGGGGGGGAGGGAAGTCAACAGTTTGGAACAGGAAATGTAGAAATTGACTGAAGAAAACAACTCATTAAAAAAAATTTAATAGGGACACCTAGTTGGTGTGGTGTCTAGCACACCAGCCCTGAAGGACTTGAGTTCAAATCTGGCCTCAGACAAGGACTTAACACTTGCTGGCTGTGTGATGCTGGACAAGTCACTTAACCCCAATTGCCTCAGATATATATATATATATATATATATATATATATATATATATATACACAAACAAATAAAAAATGAATGAATGAATGAATAAAACTTGGTGAGAGGGGGAAAAGCACATACTGAAGAAAACAACTCTTTAAAAATTAAATTGACAAAATGAAAAAAAGAAAAAACATTCAATAAACACAACAATACCTTTAAATGTACAATTGGCCAAATGCAAAAGGAGGTTTAAAAAAGTTAACCAAAGAAAATAATTCACTAAAAATTAGAATAGAAAGAATTTGTCAAACAAAATCCAAAACATGAAAAAGTAGAAGAAAATATAAAGTATCACTTTGGAAAAACAACTGACCTGGAAAATAGATCCAGGAAAGACAATATGAGAATTCTTAGGCTACTTTAAAGTCATGATGAAAAAATGAGCCTGGACAACTATTTCAAGACATCGTCAAAGAAAACTGCCCTGATATCATAGACTGTTAGAATCCTAGTGATAACTCAATGGAGTTGATAGAAACAATTGCTTACACCTTTGAGAGTTCACACATTAGTTCACAAGTTGAGAGATATCCAAATTCACACCTCCCATAATCCCACTCTCTTGGAGGAGGAGTCAACCTTTGAGTTTACACCTCTAAAAGAGCATAAAAAGGAACTGAGTTAGTGGATTCAGTCAGTTCAGGAAACTGATAAGCTAGAGACTGCAGTTGGGCAGAACAAAGGATTCAGAGGAGTAGAACCAAGATTCAGAGAGAGCTGGAGGCTGAAGCTGGCAGACAAGTTTCAAGAGCTCTTGGAACCAAGGAACCATAGGCCTCTAAGAAAACTAACCGGGCTATTTTGGAAGAGACAATAAAAGGCTGTAATTAAATCCCTGACTGTGTTTGAGGTAATTATTACTTTGAACCAAAACTAAGGCTGCCTTCAGAAAACCACCCCAAGAAACCTGCTCTCAGAGAACCATCATATATTATAAAAAAGAAGAGAACACTACAATAGACCAAGAGGGTAAAATAATCATTAAAATCCACCATTTACCAGGAAATGGAAGAAAAAAAATTATGCTTTTTAAAGGTTAAAATGTCTACATCCTTACAACATCCCTAGATGATACTTGTAACTCTTGAGAACTGTATTATTGTCAGTGCAGTTAGATAAGTTATGCAGAGTGTGTGAGTATAAGTTGACTTTAATGATGATATAAAAAAGAAAGAAATTAAGAAATGGAAAAAGGATTGTTCTGAGAGAAGAGAAAAAAAGACACAAAATGGAGTAAATTATATCACATGAAAAATCACAAAAGATCTAATGAAGTTGAGGGAAAGAAAGGAGATGAGCATTATGTGAATTTTAATCTTAATCAGATTTGACTCAATATATAATATAATATAATATAATATAATATATATATATACCCTTAGTTTCATAGGGAGAGCAAATTATTAAGGGTCATCAGAAACAAAATACTGGTGAGGAGGGGAAAAGGTCAAAGGAGAGAGAAGAGTATAACCAGGGTAAAATGGAATGCTAGGAAATACAGAGTTAATTATTTTAACTGTGGATGTGAATGGCATGAGCTCTCCCATAAAACAGAAGCAAATAACAGGATTAAAAGTCAGAATCCTATAATATGCTCATTATAAGAAATATATTTGAAGCAGAGATATATATACAGAATAAATATAGAAGGCTAAAACAGAATATATTGTGCTTCAGCTGAAGTAAAAAAAAAAAAAAAAAAAAAAAAAAAAAAAAAAACAGGAATAGCAATCCTGAGCTTCCTTTTCTCCTATGCATGTGGTATTGAACAGAGCTGTAGAAAATCATGAAACTGTGCTGACTGAGTTTACTGGACCATTATGTTATATAACATCAACTGTCATTATGTCAAAGTAATTCTTTTATACCTCCTTAACTAGATAACTATCCCACTCATAAAGGTTGTTTCAAATTTTTTCTTATCTCCTCATCTCTACCATTCTATTGACCCCACACTTTTAGTCGAGAATATTCTTCATATTTCACTGAAAAAAAAATCGAGGCCATTTGCCAAGTGCTTTCTTTCCTTTCTTTCCATCATTCTCATCTCACATAAACCAGATACCTTCTACTACTAGCTCCTCTCTTTTTTTTCCTTCTTAGTTCACATTCTTTTATCACATAATGAAGTAGTCCTCTTTACAAAAACTCATTCTCTACATCCACAAAAGATTCCATGTCATACTCCATATGGTATTATGGTTAGTCTCTCACTTATTTTCACTCTTTCCACATCTACTGCAGCTTACCTACTGCCTACAAACAATCCCATATCTGCTCCATCCTGAAATAGCTTTCACTGGAGTCCTACTAGCTATGCACCCTTTTAATTTTTCTTTTTTGTGACTAAACTCCTTGAGATATCTGTCTATACTTGATTTCTTTATTTCCTTTCCTCTCATTCTTTTTTAAAACAGAGATTTTACAATCTGATTTCCAACCTTAGCCTTCAGTCAACAAGTTGATCTGTCAATTAACATTTATTAAGCACATACTCTTTTCCAGGCATTAAATCACGTGAGAGTACAAAAAGAAGAAAAGATAGTCTTTATCTTCAAATAGGACAATTCTCTTCTCAATATTTCTTAACTATAGCCTTTCCTAGTGAGAGTTAAGAAGATGAATATTGAAAATCCTATATTAGATTTAATTCTTAATAGATCATTGGTAACTGATTACCTAGCAAATTCTACCCAATTACATTGAGAACTTGTTCTAAGTCTGATCACCTTCTCTGTGTCTTTTGCTGAATCTTCATTTCAGCTATACCCACTAAAATGAGCCATTCCCTAAGCTCTGTTCTGAGACTCTTCCTTCTCCCATGTATCTGACTTGGAGATTTAAGCAGCTCCCATGATTTCAAGTATCATCTCTATGCTGATAATTCTTAGATATACTTATCCAATCCTCTAATCAAATCTCATATTTTTAACTGCCTACTAGATATCTCAGAGTGAAAATCCTATAGATATCTTAAATTTGACAAGTGACATCATTATCTTTTCCCCAAAACTATCTTGATTTCTAAACATATTTATTATTTTTAAGGCCCTACTATTTTCTCAGTCATACAGACTCACAGCATAGACATAGTTCTCAACTCCTCATTCTCTCTCAACCTCCTCTTATCCCATCTTGACAGTGTCTTTTACTTTTACCTTCATAATATATATATATTGTATTTTCCATCTTCTTTCCTCTAATATTCCCACCACCATGATACAAACTTCATAATCTTATGTGTGGACTATTGTAACAGCTTGCTGATTGGTTGTCTTATCTCATGTGTCTTTCTATACCAGCCCATTTTCCACACAAGTTTCAAATTAATCCCCCAAAAGTATGTCTTACAAAATCATACCCCTATTTAATAAACTCTAATGGTTCTCTTTCCTCCTGAATAGAAGAGGTAATGTAAAATCTTCTATTGGACAATAAAAGTTCTTCATTTCTCTGATCCCTTCCTTTATATTTATGAAATATTTCTGCCTTAAATTGTCAATTTCGTGGAATGTTATTTGTATAGAATGTTCCAATAATTGTTTTTATTTCTTCTCTTTTGTAATTCTACTTATTTTTATTTTAGTAATTTGGTAAAAAGGTTTTTTAAATTATTGTTAATGTTTTCAAAGTATTGCTTTAAACTTTGTTTACTTTATAAAGATTCCTATTTTATATCTTAGTTTTTTTAAATCTAATTTTCAAGATTTATTTTTTGTTTTTCTGAATTTTTAAAATTGAATATTTATTTCATTAATTTTTTTTATATTTGCTAATTTATATTTTCAGAGATATAGTTTTGCCTCTGACAATTGATGTAGCTACAAACACTCAAAAATAGGCATATTTTATCATCATTATTTTTATCTTTCATATAGTTATCGTTTCCATGATTTGTATTTGGCCCACTCCTTATTGAAAATGTTATCACTATCTCCATTTGTTTCTATGTTTTCTTTATATTCCGATTAATATTTCATTATGATCTCTAAAAGTCAGGTTTAGTGTGGAAAACAGATGGAAGTCTCTAGTTCTAAGGACAATTTTAGCTAAGAAGGAGCTCTGTTATTGGAGTCTGAAACCTCCCAGCTTGGCAACTGAACTGGGGTTTTCAGTTATAGAAAAGGAGTGGTTCTAGAGCCAGCAGCACAGAGTCAGTTGTGTAAAACTGTGTACCTATTATTACAAATCCTTCTAATTTTTCCATTTTGTTTTCAGTTCTTTCTGATTATATGTAAAGTGGATAAACTGGAACTATTCTCAATAAAATCAGGGGTGAAACAAGGTTGTCCCCCTATCACCATTACTATTGAATATTGTATTAGAAATGCTAGCTTTGACAATAAAAGAAGAAAAAGAGATTAAAAGAATTAGAGTAGGTAATGAGGAAATCAAATCATCACTCTTTGCAGATAATATGATGGTATACTTAGACAACCCTGGAGAATCAACTAAATAATCTACAACTTTAGCAAAGTTGCAAGATACAAAATCAATACCACATAAATCATCAGCATTTTTATGCATCACTTACAAAACCCAGCAAGAGATACAAAGAAAATAACATTTAAAATAACTGTCAATAAAATATTTGGGAATATATCCACCAAGGGAAAGTCATGAACTATATGAGCAAACTTACAAAATACTTTCCACACAGATAAAATCAGATCTAAACAATTGGAAAAATATCAAGTGCTCTTATATAACTTGATTGAATATAATAAAGATTACAATACTCCCTAAACTAATCTATTTATTTAGTGCTATACCAACCAAACTCCCAAGAAACTATAAATAACAACAAAATTCTTCTGGAAGAACAAAAGGTAAAGTATTTCAAGGGTATTAATGGAAAAAAAAGCAAATGAATGTGGCCTAGCTGTACCAGATCTAAAACTACATTATAAAGCAATGGTCATCCAAAACATTTGGAACTGGCTAAGAAATAGAGCAGTTTCAAGTCATTATTAATCAAAGAAATGCAAATTAAAACAACTCTGAGATACCACTACACACCTGTCAGACTGTCTAGAATGACAGGGAAAGACAATGTGGAATGTTGGAGGGGATGTGGGAAAACAGGGACACTGATACATTGTTGATGGAATTGTGAATACATTCAACCATTCTGGAGAGCAATTTGGAACTATGCTCAAAAAGTTATCAAACTGTGCATACCCTTTGATCCAGCAATGTTACTACTGGGCTTATATCCCAAAGAGATCATAAAGAAGGGAAAGGGATCTGTTTGTGTATGAATGTTTGTGGCACCCTCTTTGTAATGGCCAGTAACTGGAAACTGAGTGGATGCCCATCAATTGGAGAATGGCTTAATAAATTGTGGTATATGAATATTATGGAATATTATTGTTTGGTAAGAAATGACCAACAGGATGATTTCAAAAAGGCCTGAAAAGACTTACATGAACTGATGCTGAGTGAAACAAGCAGGGTCAGGAGATCATTATATATTTCAACAACAATACTATATGATGATCAATTCTGATGGACCTGGCCATCCTCAGCAATGAGATGAACCACATCAATTCCAATGGAGCAGTAATGAACTGAACCAGCTACACCCAGTGAAAGAACTCTAGGAGATGACTAAGAACCATTACATTGAATTCCCAATCCCTATATTTTTGCCCACCTGCATTTTTGATTTTCTTCACAGGCTAATTGTACAATATTTCAGAGTCTGATTCTTTTTGTACAGCAAAATAACAGTTTGGTCATGAATACTTATTGTGTATCTAATTTATATTTTAATATATTTAACATCTACTGGTCATCCTGCCATTTGAAGGAGAGGATGGGGGGAAGGAGGGGAAAAATTGGAACAAAAGATTTGGCAATTGTCAATGCTGTAAAGTTACCCATACATATAACCTGTAAATAAAAGGCTATTAAAATAAAAAAATAAAAAAGAAATAGAGCAGTTGATCAGTTGATTAGCAGTCTTTTTGCTTATATTTTCATATTTAAATTTTTGGCACATAGTAAGTAGTTATAAATGCTTGTTTCCTTGATTTCGCTTTGCTTATTCTAGAATACCTATTTAATATTTTTATTTAACACAAAACAATATGTTTTATTATTTTGAGGAATATATATGTATGTGTGCAGATAATTTGCACATATTTGCCTAAATGAAACATACCTATAGATATGCCTGCAGAAACACAAATTTCACATAATTGTACATGTACGTGAGTTTTATATTATATAGCTTTTTTTCTCAGCTTTTTCTGTGTTCAGCTTTTTTGGTTTAACGCTAGCCAAGTTGCCCTCTGTAACCTTGGTTTCTTTTTCTGTAAAATGAAAATTTATGATTAGATGATCTGTAATGTCCTAAAATCCTGTGGTTCTAAGGGTTACTATATTTCATATCTTCTGTCCCTCTGTCATTGGCAGAACTAGGAATAATATTTATTACTTTTTAAAATGACAACAGATATTCCTTTGCATCGATTGTCAGCATTACATTCTGCCAATTCAAATCTTTTGATTGCCTTAAGGATATCTTTTTACCTTCACACTGCCAACAGAGCTTATTCTTGAGATTTCCCTATCATGAAATTCCTCTCTGTACTCATTCATTTCATCTTTTCTTTTTACTGGAATCCTGGTTGGACCACTGCATCAAAGAGATTTGATCTAAATAGGTCAAATGCCAACTTGGAAAGGTAATACAAAGAAACAGGAAGTAATGGTGACAGAGAGGATGTTGAACAAAAGCAATATTTGAGGAATACAATTAACTTTTGACTTCAATTGAATTGTTTCATAAGAGAAAACATACTGCTTTATGTTTTTATGTTCTTTTTATGCACATTACAAATTTCTCAGTCTTCAAGAAAGTGATTTTAAAATCATAGCTTTAAGTAGGAAATCTAAAGCTTTTTTTTTCTTTTAATTTTATTTCAAGTGCTGGTTACTAATTGACTCTCCACTCAAAATCTCTTTTTATGAAGAAGAATGAGCTTTATCCTTTATCCCAATTTGAAATGACTCCTAATTTTCTCAAGAATGAGAATGTAAATAATAAGATTCATATAATTCATTCATTTAGCTAACATTTTAAACTACAAATATTGTGTTAAGTACTTAGAATAAAATGGGTAAAAAGAGCATTCCTAGCTTTGAGGAGTTTATGAGAGGGGAGGAGATAAATAATAACTAACATTTAATAATAGCTAACAAATTATTATTTCATTTGCTCATATCATATAAATAAATTTAAAATAAATAGAAAGGAATTGCATGAGAAAGGATTGCAACAGCTAAGATCAGGAAAGGCTTTGTTTAAAGAGTGATATAAGCTCATAAGCCCAGCTATGAAGAAAGCCAGAAATTTTAAGAAGTGAACTTAGAAAGCTAGTATAGGGACAGGTTATGAATAGGCATTGAGACAAATAATGGGTTCTTATATACAGAGGGTACCAAGTAGGCTGTTAAGGTTGGAATATAAAATCCATTAAGGTGAGTAATATGACATAAGCCTGAAAAGGGACACTGGGCCTGGATTGTGAAAACCTTTCTTTATATAACAAATAGTGGAGCTCACATTTTATCCTAGAGGCAATAGAGTATTTAAAAAGTATTTTAAAAGAAATTTGACAATCAGGTGGTCTAGAGAAGAGGTTCCTAATCTAAGATCTTTGAATGTGATTTCTTTTTGGTAATGATTTCAGTATAATTTATTTATGTTATAATTCTGTTCATTTTAATATTTAGATTTAAGATTTTAAAACACTATTGTGAGTCCATAGCCTACTGTCATAACATAAAATGGCCCATGACATAAAAACTTCAAAAGACCTGAATCGGAAGCTGTCAAGGCTACAAGAAGATGTGACACAAATCTAGGCAAGAGTAATGAGGGTCAGAACTAGAGTGAAAGGAATAGTATAAACTGTAGCTACATCCATTGGCAACAACAAGGCCCCAGTTATAATTTCTAAGACTGTATAACATACTTATCTTCATTCGTGATGCTTTTGATCTTATATTTTGCCATACATTATGGGGAACTTTGTTATATTTTGATAAATATAAAGTTTATCAATGATTTGTTGGAGAGTACTAAGAGACATCCATGTCAAGTGAAATGGTGAAGTCCCATTTCTTACTGTTAAAAATCACTATCAGCATGTTTTGACTCATTACCCTGAGCCTTCATCAGCTGATAGAACTAAATTTTTTTCATCAGCTGATTAAGATTCAAGATAATGAGTCAAAACATGCCAGTAGTAATTCCCAACAGTACTGAAGACAGGATGTTAACTTCTCCACACACATACATGCATACAGACAGACACAAAATAAAACAGCCTTTAAGCATATGGATGGATTCATTCCATTAATGAAAAAGGTGACAAATTTGAATATACCTAGAAAATGAAAGGGGAGGAGGTGAGGATCCACACACAGACTAAACAACTGAAATGACGGCCAACAATTTTAATAGGAAGAAATGTATGATATAGGATTAATGCATGAAAAATGCAATTGGATGGAAAAAGAGAGAGAAAGATAAGTAGAAATCGTTATATGCATATGTGTGTATACACACACACACACACACACACACACACACACGGAATCTAGGAAAACCAGAATTTCAAATGCTTTGTTCATTTTTCTGAGTCAACAAATGTACTACAGAATGTTTTTGATGGCAATTGTTACTTGGAGCAATTGCATCTAAGGTTAAAGTTTCAAGAATTTTTCACAACTATTCTGCATTCTTTTGGTCATTTGTATGACTAAAAAATATTGAATTTTATTTAAGTAAGTTTTTCATTGAAAATAAGATAGGTAGATAGATAAATAGACAGACAGATAGATAAAAGTCTATGTAGCTCTTCTTATGTACCAGGCACTGGTACTAAGCATTTTATAATTATTATTTAATTTCATCCTTGAACAACCCTGAAAAATAGGTACTATTATTATACCCATTTTATAGAGGAGGAAACCATAGCAAATAGAGATTAAATGGCTTGCCAGGGTTCACACAGCTAACGAGATGGGATTTGAATTCAAGTCTTCCTGAATCTATATCTGACTTATGTATCCATTGAGAAACTACCTTTGGAATGAATTACTTAATAATATAAATCATCTTGCCAGGAACTCAGCAGTTTACTGACTAATGTTGAAAATGCTGAGGATGGTTAATATAATTTTAGTTAGGAAAGTTAACCTAATAAATCTAGAAAAAAACATAATGGAGGAAGAGTAGACAGAAAATCCACAAATTATTAGTTTGTGTATCTCTTCATGAATAAATTAATTTATGAAACTTTCTATGAAAAGTTTTATTCTAAAATATTATAAATATTAGATCACATCAAAGATGATAGTGTCAATGGTAATCAGAGACTCAATAGTTTAGCCTGTAAATAATTGCTACTAAGGATGATAGCTTTGGTAATAACAAGGAAAGCTGTTTAATACATGATCAAAAATAAATTCTGCCTATATTATACAGTATTGCTAGTCTTCATGTTAGAAAGAATCATTACTTTATAATACTGTTACAATTGCATGGTAGGGACAAGGAAGTAAAATATTTTAAAATATGAAAATGGTTTTTGTTTGTCTCCTTGACGGCTATATTTCTAATTACCTAACTTGTCAGATATCAAAGACATTATACCCAGGAATATAAGAAAACAGTGGCATTTACCATTCTGAGATTTATAATTTGCCACTGATGGGGAACAAATGGCATACTTACTATGAAAAACTTATTCATAAACATCTTCAAAGAAGATTTTAATTGATACATGATTTGCCACATGAAGAAAACTTTGGCTTTTGTACTTGGAAGTATTTGCTACAGGACAACCTTTCTAGCCACACATTTATAGGCCCATCTTTTCCCTGGTAGCATACATTTACTAACTAGATAATTAGTGGCACAGTTCTTCCATCATAAACATTGTTATCAGTTAATTAAACTTGAAATGCTGCTTTGTTCCACAGCATATTTTGTCAGATTGTTTCCCTTATTTATTTATCATCATAAAATTTTACTTGGTGACTGGCAGCTTCTCAGCCCTCCAATAATAATATAAATCAAAACATAAGATTTAGTCTTCGTGCAATTTCCTTTTGGTCTGAAAATATGAAACCAGATGTTTTTGGCATGCTAAAGATGCTTTTCATCTTTTTTTAGATTCTTTCAGTGCAGTCAAAGTAAATGCATTTAAAACCAACTTATGAAAGTTAAATTTCCTTTGTTCATCTGGGTATAGTCTGGTTTGCATTGATGCAGCAGCATCGAGAGACCTTTCAGATAACATAATGAATACCACTGGGGAATTACACATGTGGGCCTGGAGTTTCAGACAGCAACAGAAATTGTATTAATAGCAGATCAGCCAATCCATACTGTAATTTAAGCCGTTATTTACCAAAGGCCTTTCCAAGCAGCTTGCCAGAAGGTAGAGGGGAGGATTGAACAACTACCAACATGATCTAGAATATTTTTTACAATATCTGGCTAATGTGTCTTATTTGTTCACATAGTTGTCACATACTTGTTCCAGCTTTAAAATGTGTGGCCCACAAAAGTATGCTCATTGGCATTTCCTTTATGATGAATCTCATTTTAGTAGATATTACCTTATATCTCAGCCTAAGGCTATCACTACAACATCTAAACATTCCCAGATGAACTCCACTTTAATAATGTTAAAGGGATTAGGTGAAATTGCACAGAATATAGGTCAATAAGTAGGAATCGGAAGAGAGTATTAGTTGAACTGAACTCACCTATTCTGTGTTTTCAGCATTGACAATCCTCGAAAAGACCAAAAGATTTTAGTACCTTCAGTTTAAAATAAGAATCACAGAATAACAGAGCTGAAAGGGATTTTAACTATTGTTTGGTGTCCAAATCATTCATTTTTCATTATGAGGAAACTCAGCAACTCAAAAGAAGTTGTAATTTATCCAAGACCACTCATAATTATTATGTTTCATGCCCAGAATTTGATGACAGACTTTTTGTCTTCTGGGAAAGCAGTAAAATATAATGAAAAGCGTTCTAGATTTAAAGTCAGGAAAGATCTGGATTCGAATCCTGACACTTATTAGCTCTTTAATCGTAGTAAACCTCAGTTTATTCATCTGTAAAATGGGAATAATATCTATAGTAATTATGTTTTCCAGATATAGTGCTAGGCACTAGGGATAAAAAGACTATATATATATATATATATATATATATATATATATATATATATATATAGGCTCTTTTCTCACAGAGCTTACAATCTTTGAGAGTAAGTGATGTGAGACACAGGAAAGGACAAGAATATGGAAAGGTAAAGGTAAGATGAAAAGGAAAAAGAGGAACCAGAAAAAGAGTTATTAGGCAAAAGGAGAGAAGTGAGAAAGAAGAAAAACAGAAAGAAAAAGGATAGGAAATAGTGGGATAGAAAACATGAAACCAGCAAATTCAAGAAAGGCTTAAATATAACCATAAAACATTATCTAAAGAAGATTCTAAGTGTATTCTTATTTCTTCAGCTGCATCTTGAAGATTTAAATGAATGAATCTCTAATATAGAATATTGTCACAATAGATAGCATGCATGTGCATGTATAATATTTGAGGCTGAGTCATTATACATTGTTCCTCAAATAATATACATATGTATGTGTATAAATACAGGCATATATACATACACATATATATACATGCATACACATACATACAAATATACATATATGTTGATCTAAATGGTGCTGATAGGACATAAGGAAATTTTTTTTTAAAAGCAAGAAAGGACAAGAAATGAAAGAGATTAAAAAGCAAAAGCATATCAAATGTGGAAGGGTATACCTATAACCCTTGCTGTCAATGAGGCTAAGATTGGCATATTTGTTGAGCTTGGGAGTTCAAAGCTGTAAATCAGTGATGTTGATGTTCATAAGAAGTATGTCCATAAAAAGTATGAAACAGTTTTGTATCTCTAGAGGTCTGGGGCTACCCAATTGCCTAGAGAATTTTAAAACACTTACTTAGTCTTTTCAGATTAGTAGAAATAGATAGGATACAGTGGATAGGTATTACTTTAGTTTTCTAACATTCAAAGATTTTTAAATTATTGAACTCCATCATGACATATTCATAACAATAGAGATAATGAGTTTTGTCTAATCCCTAAAGCCACATCCCTAATACTTTGCAACTATTGTTTAACCTTTGTTTATTAATCATATATATAATTAATTTTCCCCTATCATTCTTTATATCATATCTATAAATTAATATTGTTCATTTTGAATTACACCCAGTTGTATAATGCATGAAAGGTACCCTTTATCAATGATAATTAGTATTTACTTGTCCAAAATTAGCTTTGAACTAGTTAAATACTACTTATGAGAAAAGTAGCATTGCAAAGATTATAGATATGAATTTCATACCCATTTTAAAATTACTGAGCTATTTCTTCTTGGCTAAGTAAATTATAACAAGTTTAAAATACTTCGATAAAAAAATCTTACTTATTAATTCCATATGCGTATCACCATAATATTCTTTTCAGTTGGTTGAGAGTGACTTGCAATACTTTCCATCCTATCCTGAAAGAGTATATAAAAGAAATATTAAGAAATGAAAATGCTTGTTCCTATGAATTCTTGGTATCTGAAAAAATTCAATAGTAATTCACTAAATGTCATACAGTTCCAAGTTTTGCCTAATTTATTCCTAAGGATTTGTAATAATAATTTAATCCAGAGAGGTCAGTTCCACAGATCATAGAATTTGAAGATCAAAAGGACTTTTAAAAATCATCCAGTCCCACCATCTTATTTTCCCATTGCAAAAATGAAGACCAGAGACTTAACATGACCTGCCCAAGATCTCAAAGGTAGTGACTAGCAAAGTCAGGCTTTAAAGTGAAACTGTTTGACTCTATATCCTGAATTATTTTCCTTACACTATACCATATCTCCATTAAGTTAGGAAGAAAAGATAAAAAAATTTTTGCGTCCTTGAGCTAATGTGACTTCTCATTCAGAAGTAAAGGTTGAGAAAGAAAGTTTGCTATGATTTTCTCTTTTTTTAGGAAATGACTTTCATTCTGAGAGTAGATGAGTTTGAAATTAGATTTACTTTTGAGACTTATAGGGTTTTGAGGGCATTTTGGGACACACATGACAGCTATAACTAGGGGAGAAAGTATAGTAGCTATTGTATATAGAATGGAAGGGACATTGGCTTCAGTTGGACCCTTCTGGAAGACATTTTCCCTGTGATGAAATACCATTTTGACTGTGATGATCTTTTGGCCAAATAAAATTTTCATCATATGCCTGAATTTTTCTCACTAGCATTACTTTGAGGTGTATAGTACTTCTTCACACTACAATTTCTAAGAAGGAAAATAGATATTTGAAAAAGGGGAGGGGAAGCAAAAAGGACTTTGTGATGTTCAATCAGATATTACATGCTGCATTACCAAATAAAATAGTTTTTTTTTTCCAAATCTATTACAATTCAGAATTTATAAGAATTTTTTTTCATCTTTATTAACACATAAAGATGCTATGGGACTCAGCAAAAGCTCAACATATTCAGGGAATGATAGACTTAAGGTAGAAATATTAATGGAACTGTAAAAGAAAATGTCCATGTCCTATGTACAACTAATAAAGTTTATTAAAATAAGACAAGCCCAAAATTTGTTGGAAACAAATTCTTTGGAATTTGTATTACATAAAGCAGCTAGGGAAAGGGGAGTGAATGTTTGTACCCTTTTGTCAAAGCCAAGAGGGTGAAAGAATCAAAAATTAGCTTTCAGCTAATATATAAGAAGGGTAAACATTTCATATAAGGTCAGTGCCAATTAGAACAATAACACGCTTATTAGCCTCTGATAGTTGTGTGTTAAATTCTTAAAATCTTGACTATTTCTTGAGACCTTTTTCCTACAATAGTTTGAAAATTTCATAAATTCAGTTTATGCCATAAAATAGAATAATACTTTCCCTCCAATGCTAAAAATATTGTCTTTCTTTTTTCTTTTTCTTCTTCCTTTAAAACGATGTGACTCCTCCAGTGAAATAAAGCATGCTTTTAAGAATTGTTCTTAAATTCTTAAAGTAGTAGTAAGAGTGCCAAAAGGTTTCCAAATACAAAATATACTGCATGTACATGTTTTCATATATTCCCAATGAACATACATTAATTTTGTTGTGATTTTTTTAGGATGCACTTGTAAGTGAGACTCACAAAATAATTGCCAACCTCCAAAAATTAATTTACTTTAGCTAAGAAATATTCCATACAAAAATCTGGCAAAACACACAGTGGAGAGATATGACATTAACCATTTTTATTTGTTATACTAAACACAAGACTAAGCCAGGGGAAGAATTTGAATCTAAATACTTTTTATATGAAATGGATTTGTTTGTCACAGATACTGAGCATACCATACAGATATCAGAATCAGTTCTTGATGTTTTGATCATTTCCAGAACATGCACATTTCCTCATTTTTCCCCACAAGTTGAATAAGACATAACAAACACATCCTGCCACAGGCAGTCATAGCGGTAGGTCAGATACCTGTGTTGTATAAATCTTTTCACTGAGAGTTTATGACATTTTAACTTAGAAGTTCATTCAGTTTGATGACTATGGCAGCAGGCAATTATGACATTAAACAGTTCACAGAACTTAACCCAAGACCTAAAATTGTTTAATTTTTTAATGATTGATTTGTGCCTCTCCTGATATGCACAGAACAATGCAAGTTTGAAACTCACCCTTCTTAATTGCCCCAGCTTTGTTGTAAGCAACAGTGAGTTCATTCTATTTCCCAAATGTCTCCAGTTATTAAAAATTATCAATAGAAAGTAAGAGAAAGCAATCAGACATATGTGGGTGATACAATTGTCAACATGTACACTAATGGAGCATAAAATGTGAAGGATTGTCACTATTACTACTGAAATCTCACATTGAAGAGTTCAGTTTAAAACTGAATAATTATATTATGTCTATTCAATCTATTATTTCTACTTGCAAAAGCAGAATGTTTCCCTTTGTATTTTCTGCTTTTCTTAATATAATGTGCATGTGCTTTTATTTGGTAAAATAGTTTTAGGTTCAAAAGTATATTTGGAACTGAACACCCTTTTAACTGGGTGTTTACCAGGAAACCTAAAAGGAATTTCCCTTCAATCAATAGTAGAACTTTGTACCAATTATAGCTGTCCAATAGTCAAGGAGACTGACTGGGTGGGAGATAATTTCCTTCTCATGGGATGCATTCAAAATCTCAAGAAGATTTAGTGTAAAGATGAGTTCCTTATCACTGGACTCTATCAAAGTTTCAGTTTTCTCATCTAAAAAATTAACATATTAGATGAAATTACGCAAATATTTCTTCCAGATTCAAATCTGTTCCTATAAAGAACACTTGTCAGATATGTTTAAAAATAATTTTTTACCTTGAGATTAGATTGTTTGAGAGATTAGATTGCAAATGTTCTTCTAACTTTAAGCCTATATCTCTAAATTTCTGTTTTCAAGTATTAAATTGATTAAATTTAGAAACTTGTTTGAATAACAGTTTAGCAGTATAATAATTAGAGCTAAGAAATCACAAAATTTACACATATTTTATATTTTCTCAAAATCTCATTTTCATAGCATACCACAGTATCTACTAGTGCATCAATTATAAAAATTAAAACTTGTAGAAAAAAATAGCAAAACATAAATTTCATTGCTTGATCTGAGCCAAAAATACACTTTACAACTCCCCTGGCCCTGTCCCTAAATGATATTTTATCGGAAGTCCTGTCACTTTAAACAAAAAATTTAAGTATCTTCAGGACAGGTTTTTTTTTTACTTTACCCTTTCTATTCCTATAACCTATAAGAATAAATATTTAATAAAGTCTTATTAATTGATAAAGTAATTGATTAGATATAGAGAAATTGTAAATAAAAAATTGGTGTGCTGGAGGTGAAGGATCTGTTAATTCAATCTTTCTTTATAAGCCCTGTGCATTTTAAATAGTGATGACACTTGGTAGATAGCAGATACTGGTTGATCACCAGTAGTAGAAGGGAGTGGGGAAGTTACTATTTGGTAACTGTTGAGTTTCACTACTACCTCTACCTCATATCCCATGGAAGTATTATATCTCTTGCTTAGTATTAGAAAGTACATACATGTGGTGAATTGTAGAAGTGTTTTCATGATCATCTTCATAACTAAAAGCTATGCAGGATTCTGCCCATGTTTGGTGCCTTGCAGTCTTTAGAATTCCAAGTAATTTTAACTCTTAGAACAAGCTCAGTGCTATAAGATGGTTAATTCCTTTTTTTCTGACCACTAACTTAATAATGAAAAAAAATTGTGGATGTGGCACTGTACAACGAAGAACAAATACTATAATGGAGGAACAGAACTTTGAGATGTAGTAAGGATGATATCAAATTACAGGTGAATCCTAGGATAAGCATTAGAAAAAGCTACTAAGGTTAAGTCACCACATTGTATAGTAAACAGAATTTTTGTTCAATCTCAAAGTTTTTCTCTAACATATCTTATGTATCTAAAACATAAACCTAATTTTCCAATTTGATCAATTCTTCCTTTCAATTTACCCTATATCTAAAATTTACTATATTTAGATAATTAAAGATTTCCTAGTTTCTTGATTTTGGATATTATCTGGAGTAAAGTGGGGTACTTTAATCCATGAATTCTAGAAATCCTATACTCTAAATAAATATTGAAAATGAAAAAAATACAAATAAATAGTTACACATAACTTGATGAAGAAAACACCAATGTGATCATTTTATCTTCTGTCACAAATATCTATAAAAATAATATTATGTGAGGAATAAAAAGGAAATTTGAGGAAGCTGATGTTTTAGAGACGTAGTTATTTGGATGATGAAAAAGTATTTGTTGAAAAGTTCAGTTTTACAAAGGGAAAAGAGAAAGATATAATGGAAGATGAAGTAGAGTAAGTACTATAGTTAAGATCTTCTAACATTGTCCCAAACAACTTTAAAATAACATTTCTAATTGAATTATTGTGTGAAAGAGCCAATAAAGGGCAGAACAAGCTATTTTTCCAGCTCAGCATAACTTAAGAGGTAAGAAAGAGAAATCTGTGACTTTGGGGTGAAAACTGGCCTATAGCACACACAGCAGCAACACCAGCATGGGACTTGATAGTGGGAAAACAATAACAGCACCTTTGCAGCTTTTAGCTGAGAAACTAGGAAAGGATTGGGCAACTGGGTCAGAAAAAAAAAGATTACAGGAGAATTCTGTGCTAGAATGAGATGTGGGAGCAATGTTTTTTGGCAATTCTTTGCTCATATATACTTCAGGATCTTAGTACCAAGAAAAAGAGGAACCCTTATCAGGGACTCTGAGTAGCAATTGTGCTTGAAATCACAGGCAAACAAAAGCACAATTCTTGTGGCTACAAAGGATCAGAGGCCTTCCCTGGATAAAGACCAGAGCACAAACCAAGAAAGCAGGACTATACCTCTACCCAAATCACACCTCATTGGAAACAAATAAAAACCTAATACTTAGCTTTGAAAATAATAGCTTGAAAATTTCTTCAACTCCAGACTATGCCCACCTCCTCAAAAAAGTTTTTTAAAAAATTCAAACTAAAGTCAAAACCAATAAATAGACTGAAAAAATGACCAAAGAAGAAAGAAAAAAAAATATCATGAAAACCTAGTAACAGAGAACAAGACACAAACTCAGAAGATAATAATGTCAAAACAGTTAAAAACAACTGTTCAAATTTAGAAAAAGAAGAAGTGTAACACTTCTTCAACTTCCATCAACACTTGATGGAAGAGCTAAAATAAAAGGGAAGAGCTTTTACAATGAAATGGAAAAGATGAATGGGAGGAAGATGGTGGACAGCAATTTTTGAACCTATTCTTCTATTCTTGTTACACTTGGTTCAAAGAGTGAAGAACAAATACATACACAGAAAGAAAGAAACAAAAACTTTGTTGGCCACATAAACTGTGTTAACCAAAAAGCAAATAGGAAGGGAAAGGAAAAAGAGAGGAAAGAGGTTATAATAACGAAAGCAGATTAAGCAAGAGAGTATTCAGAAACAAAACAGACTTTTGAGAAGGGATAAGACAGAAAGGGAAAAGGATAAACAGAACATAAGAGGATGATAGGAAATATACAAATCATAACTTTGAATGTGAATATGATGAACTCACCCACAAAATAGAATAAAGTAGATTAGAAACCAAAATCCAAAAATATTCCATTTATTGGAAACACACATAAAAGAGAAGGGTATATGCAATGTTAAGATAAAGAGCCAAAAAAAAATCTATTTTGCTTGAACTGAAGCAACAATAGAAAACACAATCCCAGATTAAAGAAAAGCAAAATTGATCTAATTTTAAAAATTTCCAAGGGAAGTAAATTTTACTAAAAGGTACCATAACAATGAAGAAATACCAATACTAAACACCAAATGGAAGAATAGCCAAAGCCTTAAAAGAAAAGTTACATGAGTTTTTGTAAGAATTCAATTGTATTAACTATATTAGAGGGGGACCTCAACTTTCCCTTCAGAGTGAGATAAATTTAACTACAAAATAATTAATAAGAAAGATAAAAATTGAATGGCATATAGAAGAGTTAGATATAAGTAAAAGGAGAAAAATGAATGTAAAATAGAAAGGAATGTACAATTTTCTCAGCCGTACATAGCATTTTCAAAAAATTGACTATGTGTGATTACGTAAAACCTCACAAACAAATGCAAAAATGAAGAAAATGCACATTTTAAATACCAGAAAGCAAAAAATACATTCAATTTATAATATATATATATATATATATATATATATATATATATATATTCAGTATGTTCAGTGCTGTGGAAACAGATTAAAAATAATTTGGAAATTAAATAATCTAAGCCTATAGAATGTTCATTGCATTCTTTTTCCATTTTTTCCATTCCTTCTTGCAAGGATTTCATTTCATTTCCTTATTTTTCTTCTCTCTTTTAAGATCCTTTATGCAATCTTCAAAGAAAGCTTTGTGAAATAGGGACCAGCTCATGTCTCTCTTTGGGACTTCATCTAGAGTTTCTTTGCCTTTAGGAACCTTAGAATTTGAGGTCTGTTCTTTTCTCTGTCTATGGTGAGAGTTCTTTTTTTTTGTTTTTTCATTCAATTTTTTAAGGCTTGAGGTTTGTTCAGTGCAAAAGAGGGACAGCTGCTTTACTTTGCCCTGGGGCAATTCTTCTGATTGATTTCTAGTGCTGGGTATTGGTGGCTAGGTCTAGTGGTCTTCCAGGGCTCAGTGATTTACAATTTCCTTTAGTAACAACTCTACCAAGCACTTGCTTGCAACTAGGACAGAGTAGCCTAAGAGGCTCACAGAAGATTTCCAGATATGTGGAACTGCAATACTCTGACTTGCTGCCCCAGCTCCTTGTCCCAGTCTCCCTTTGCTGTGGTCTGGGTTTGGCAGACTGTCCCCAAGCCCAATTAAAACAGTTTTTTCCAAAGAATCTTCTTCTGGGAATGTGTTGTATTCCAAATATTTGACTTCAAACTGAGATTATAGGCTTAATCTGCTGTTGATTTGAGAGAAGCTTAAAGGAAGTTACAGAGAGTAGTGTCTGCTCTGCACCATCTTGGCTCCCTAATGTCTAAGCCTGTAGAATGAATAGGTCAAAAAATAAAACATAGAAACAAAAAAAATGCTTTATATAAAAGAACAACAATGAGACAATACACCAACATTCAAGAGATATAGTCCAGAGAAAAATTAGGGGGGGAAATTGGTATCCACTAGTATTTATAACAATAAAAAAGAGAAAAAGCAGATCAATGAATTGGGCAAACAACAAGAAAAAGTTCAAATCAAATATCCCCAAATAAATATCAAAATGGAAATCATGAAAATCAAAGAAGAGATTAGTAAAACTGAAGTAAAAACAAAAATGAGTGAATTAATAAGTAAAATTAAATAAAAAATAAAATTAAATAAAATCAGAAACTAGTTTTATGAAAAAACAATGAAATAGTTAAAACATTGATTAATTTGATTAAAAAGAAAAAAAAAAGAAAATTATATTACCAGTATCAAAAATGACAAAAGTAAATATACCACTAATGAATTATTGAAACTGGAGTTGGGGGAATTTATAGCAAATTTCTGTGATAAAGTTTTCATTTCTCAAATAAATAGGAAACTGAGCCAAAATTATTAAAAGAGCCATTCCCTAAATGATAAATGGTTAAAAGATATTAACAGACAGTTTTTAGAAGAAGAAATCAAAGCTAACAATAATATTTTAAATGTTCTATCTAAATTACTAGTGTTCAGAGAAATGCAAGTTAAAACAATTCTGAGGTACTATTTTATATCTTTCACTTTGGTTAACTCAAAAAGCAAAAGGGCAAATGTTGCAGTGGTGTGGGGAAATAGAGGTATCACTGAACTATTGGTGAAATTATGAACTTGTACAACTCTTCTGGAAAACTACTTGGAACTATACCTAAAGAATTATAAAACTGTGCATATCATTTGACCCACCAATGCCACTACTGGGTCTGTAATGCAAAGAGATAAAAGAAAAAGGAAAGGGACTCATTTTTACCAAAATATTTCTGATAGTTTTTTTTGTGATGGCAAATAATTGGAAACTGAGGTGATGCCCATCAATTGAGGACTTGCAGAACACACTTGTAGTGGTATAAAGTTGTCATACAATACTATTGTGCTATAAGAAATTGTGAGCAAGATGCTCTCAGGAAAAAAAAAACACGGAAAGACTTTTAAACTGATTAATTTTGAAAATCAACAGAATCAGGAAAATATTGTACATAATATCAGCAGTATTTTAAAGATGAAAATTATAGAAGACAACTATTCTAATCAAGATGATGATCCCAGACAATTATCAAGGGCTTCTAATGAAAAATGCTATCTCCAGAGAGAGAACTGTTGAATTCTTTAGTGAAGATCCAACTCATACACTTTCATTTTCTGTATGTTGTTTGCTTTTTTTGCAACATCTCTAATATGGAAATGTTGTGCATGATTTTACATATCTAATTAATATCATATTGCTTGCCTTTTCAATGCATAAGTGAGGAGGTGCAGGAAGCAAAGGAATTCAAAAGTCAAAATATAAAAAAGTTAAAATAAATTTTAAAAAAATCTAAAATAAATTAAAATTTGATTTATGTTCCCCCAGAGCTTTAGTAGATTCCTAGTAGAAAGAAAATTTTATTCAACTGTCCCAAACATCTCAGTCTGAAAGCATAGTCCTGTGGAATCATAAAAGCATAAAATGTCATTCTACAATGTAGCAAGAAGGGAAAAATGTAAAGTGGTATATGTTAAAGATGGTTCAGGAAAGTGGTGTTAACTTCATTATCCCTGACAATTAGGTAATGAAAAGAGGATTTTTGTGCTCAGGAAATGGGGAAAAAAAAACTGTTTGATCTAGTTTCTGTATTGAGCAGTCTGTCTGCAAACAGCATAACCCATTTCCTTCAGAAAATGTTACTTCCTTAACACTTAGAGCCAGTTTCATTTTTCATTCTAAACATGGTGCTTTCTCACTTTTTTTAATCATACTTGATAAAATTAATTATAACTCTGTATCACACACTATTAACCATCACCATATTACCATATCAGATAAAGTTCTATTCTACAATTTGAATCAAAAAAGTAAATTCCTTGATATCTTTGAATGTGACTGCTTGGATATATACATTGTTTATTAATATTCAATGTAAACACATTTTATTTTATGTAAATATGATCAATATTCTTATGTAATAATCAAGAGTATAGTAGATCTCAGATATAGTAAGTAAACAACAGATTTCCTTTGAAATGTAATCTTAGAATCAGTGAGAGAATATGTTCTATGTTATGAAAAAGTAGAATCAAGAGATATTTCAACATATGAAATTCTTTCAGCCTGAGATTAACTGACACAAAATAGTTATCAAAGTGATTTCTCTAAAGTGTACTGCTAAGTAAGTCTAGTAGGTCCCTATACACACACACACACACACACACACACACACACACACACACACGCATTAATTTCTCTATTCTTTAATGTCCTTTGCTGTTTTCTTTTGTGTACCTAATAATTTATATGTTTTCTGCTCCATTAATATTTACTTTTACTCTTTTGGGAAACAGGATTATTTGTGTATTTTAATCTTCCTTTGTACCTTGATGCTTAGTATAATGTTTGAAACATTGTGGGCACTTAAAATATTTGTAGATCAATTAGCTTACCTTAGTGGGTGCAAGTGATGGTTGGAAGAAGGAAAAAGAGTCCCCATAATTGAAAGCCTTGTAACTGAGGCAAAATAGCCACTGATCAGTGTTGTTATAGGAAATGTTCTTGCTCAAATATGGGTTAAACCATATAAGGTCCCTTACAACTTGAAGATGCTATAGTTCTACTACATAGATAAAAATAGTCTTGAAAAGAAAGAGCAAGTTGGTAATAACGGTCATTAATTTAATTAATGGTGAACCAATCTCACTTTTTTTGCCCTAAAACTTTAATTCAGGACTACTAAGTTCATTTTAATTATCTAATATGCCCCAGAGTAATAAATAACATTAGAAATTAATCTTCCCATGGGAAAGATTTGCATTAGGAGCAACCAAAAAATGGCTACCTAATCACCTAAGGATGCATTTTTAATGAAATTAAGAGGAATTAATAATGCAGAAAGTCTTAGATATTTCTGAAAGTTATTATGAATTTACAATATAATTGTTCTCAAATTATCATTAGGATTTAAAGTGTTTATTTAGATATCTATCATAAAGTCCAGAAGAGGGAAAGAAAATTTCATCTTACTCTGATATGAGGATCCAGGAAAGATACTGAGTTTTTGGAAGTCTGAGCACTAACTCTTGGTTTCCAATATTTTTATGAGACATTGGATAAGTCCCCCAATCTTTCTTTATCTCTCTGTATAGATGCCAACTGTAAGAGACTTCTTTATGGACTTACAAAAGAATGTAGTAAGAACAGAGAAAAGAATCAGATTCTCCCAGTATATAATTTATTGTCTAAGAATATGTTAGGCAGTTTAGAAGCTGCAAAAAAATCTTTCAATCTACTAGGAGCCAGTTAGAGCAATGATTGATTATTTACCTCTCAGCAATATATAATTAAAGCTTTTCTTTGACTACTATTAGTTCAGTTTCCATACAGAGAAAGAGAGGAAGGAAACCATAATTTTAGGGAAAAAAGACAAAAAGAGAGTTAGGGACATTGGGCAAAGTTTTACATATAAGCATCAGATCTTTCCAAGGACTCCCAATATTTTTACAATGAATTACTGTGTGAAACCCGATGTTCTTTTTGTTTGCTCTTGATAAATTTCCCTTTTTAAGTCTCTTCCCAGAAAATCTTTATTCTTATTGAACTCTCCCACACCCTAATTTTTTAAAGTTAAAAAATCAATTGTTTATCATATCTATTCATCAGTCACTATTTATTTATTTATTTTAAATAACTTTTTATTGACAGAACCCATGCCAGAGTAATTTTTTACAACATTATCCCTTGCACTCACTTCTGTTCCGATTTTTCCCCTCCCTCCCCCCACCCCCTCCCCGGATGGCAAGCAGTCCTATATATGTTAAATAGGTCACAATAGGACTTGGATACAATATATGTGTGCAGAACCGAACACTTCTCTTGTTACTCAGGGAGAATTGGATTTAGAAAGTATAAATATCCCGGGAAGAAGAACAAAAATACAAGCAGTTTACATTCATTTCCTAGTGTTCTTTCTTAGTGTGTAGCTGCTTCTGTCCATCCTTGATCAATTGAAACTAAGTTAGATCTTCTCTTTGTCAAAGAAATCCACTTCCATCAGAATACATCCTCATACAGTATCTTTGTTGAAGTATATAATGATCTGGTTCTGCTCATTTCACTCAGCATCAGTTCATTCAAGTCTCAACAATCCTCTCTGTATTCATGCTGCTGGTCGTTTCTTACAAAACAATAATATTCCATAACATTCATATACCACAATTTACTCAACAATTCTCCAATTGATGGGCATCCATTCATTCATTTTCCAGTTTCTAGCCATTACAAACAGGGCTGCCACAAACATTTTGGCACATAGAGCTCTCTTTCCCTTCTTTAGTATCTCTTTGGGATATAAGCCCCAGTAGAACCACTGCTGGATCAAAGGGTATGCACACTTTGAGAACTTTTTGAGTATAGTTCCAAACTGCTCTCCAGAATGGCTGGATGTGTTCAAAATTCCACCAACAATGTATCAGTGTCCCTGTTTTCACACATCCTCTCCAACATTCCCCATTATCTTTCCCTGTCATTCTAGCCAATCTGAAAGGTGTGTAGTGACATCTCAGAGTTGTCTTAATTTATATTTCTCTGATCAATAGTGATTTGGAACCCTCTTTCATATGAGTGGTAATAGTTTCAATTTCATCATCTGAAAATTGTCTTTTCATATCTTTTGACCATTGATCAATTGGAGAATGGCTTGATTTCTTATAAATTAGAGTCAATTCTCTATATATTTTGGAACTGAGTCCTTTATCTGAATCTTTGACTATAAAAATGTTTTCCCAGTTTATTGTTTCCCTTCTAATCTTGCCTGCATTAGTTTTGTTTGTACAAAAACTTTTCAATTTGATATAATCAAAATTTTCTATTTTGTAGTCAATAGTGATCTCTAGTTCTTCTTTGGTCATGAATTCCTTCCACTTCCACAGGTCTGAGAGGTAAACTATCCTATGCTCTTCCAATTTATTTATAATCTCATTCTTTATGCCTAGATCATGAACCCATTTTGAGCTAATCTTGGTGTACGGTGTTAAGTGTGGTCAATGCCTAGTTTCTGCCATACTAATTTCCAATTTTCCCAGCAATTTTTGTCAAATAATGCATTCTTATCCCAAAAACTGGGTTCTTTGGGTTTGTCAAACACTAGATTATTAAAGTTATTGGCTGTTTTGTCCTTTGAACCTAATCTATTCCATTCATCAGCTAGCCTATTTCTTAGCCAATACCAGATGATTTTAGTAACCGCTGCTTTAAAATATAATTTTAGATCTGGTACAGCTAGGCCACCTTCATTTGATTTTTTTTTCATTAATTCCCTTGAAATTCTTTACTTTTTGTTTTTCCATATGAACTTTGTTGTTATTTTTTCTAGGTCACTAAAATGGTTTTTGGGAGTTTGATTGGTATAGCGCTAAATAAATAGATTAGTTTATTTAGTATTTTCATCTTTATTATATTTGCTCACCCTATCCAAGAGCATTAAATATTTTTCCAGTTGGTTAGATCACACTTAATTTGTGTGGAAAATGTTATGTAGTTTTACTCATAAAGTTTCTGATTTTCCCTTGGCAGATAGACTCCTAAATATTTTATACTATCAGTAGTTACTTTAAATGGAATTTCTCTTTGTAACTCTGACTGTTGGATTTTGTTAGTGATATATAAGAATGCTGATGACTTTTATGGGTTTAGTTTATAACCAGCAACTTTGCTAAAGTTGTGGATTATTTCTAATAGCTATTTAGTAGAATCTCTGGGGTTCTCTAAGTATACCATCATATCATCAACAAAGAGTCATAATTTGGTTTCCTCATTGCCTATTCTTATTCCTTTAATCTCTTTCTCAGCTCTTATTGCCAAAGCTAGCATTTCTAATACAATATTAAATAGTAACGGTGATAGTGGGCAACCTTGTTTCAACCCTGATCTTGTTGGGAATGGTTGCAGTTTGTCCCCATTACATATGATGCTTACTGTTGGTTTTAAATAAATAGTACTGATTATTTTAAGGAAAAGTCCATTTATTCCTATACTCTCAAATGTTTTTAATAGAAATGGATGTTGGATTTTATCAAATGCTTTTTCTGCATCTATTGAGATGATCATATGCTTTTTGTTAATTTGGTTATTAATATGGCCAATTATGCTGATAGTTTTCCTAATATTGAAACAGCCCTGCATTCCTGGTATAAATCCCACTTGATCATGGCGAATTATCCTGGGGATGATTTTCTGTAGTCTTTTTTTTAATTTCTTATTTAAGATTTTAGCATCAATATTCATTAGGGAGATTGGTCTATAATTTTTTTCTCTGTTTTCAACCTACCTGGTTTAGGTATCAGTAATATGTCTGTGTCACAAAAGGAATTTGGTAGGACTCCTTCATTCCCTATTTTTTCAAATAGTTTATAAAGCATTGAGACTAATTGTTATTTAAATGTTTGGTAGAATTCACATGTAATTCCTTCTGGTCCTGGGGATTTATTTTTTTAGGGAGTTGATTAATAGCTTGTTCTATTTCTTTTTCTGAAATGGGAGCATTTAAGCAATTTACTTCCTCCTCTGATAATCTGGGAAGTTTGGAGGTAGTCATCCATTTCACTTAGGTTATCAAATTTATTGGCACAAAGTTGGGCAAAGTAGCCCCTTATTTTTTATTGATTTCCTCTTCATTGGTGGAAAGTTCTCCCTTTTCATTTTTAAGACTACTAATTTGATTTTCCTCTCTCCTTTTTCTAATCAGATTTACCAAAGGTTTATCAGTTTCATTGGTTTTTTCATAAAACCAAGTCTTAGTTTTATTTACATAACATTTTTATTAGTTTTATTTACATAACATTTTCCACACAAATTAAGTGTGATCTAACCAACTGGAATAAAATAGTTTTTTTTTTACTTTCAATATTATTAATTTCTCATTTTAATTTTAGAATTTCAAGTTTAGCAATTGATTGGGCATTTTTAATTTGGTCTTTTTCTAGGTTTTTAAGTTGCAAGCCCAATTCATTGATCTTCTCTTTCTCTATTTTGTTCAATTAAGTCTCCAAGGATATAAAATTTCCCCTTATTAGCGCTTTGGCTGCATCCCACAAAATTTGATATGATGTCTCACCATTGTCATTATCTTGAGTGAAGTTATTGTGTCTATACTTTGCTGTTTCATCCAATCATTCTTTAAGATGAGATTATTTAGTTTCCAATTACTTTTTGATTTATTTACACCTAACTTTTTGTTGAATGTAGTTTTTATTGCATTGTGATCTGAAAAGAAAGTATTTACTATTTCTGCCTTCCTACATTTAATTTTGAGGTCTTTATGTCCCAATATATGGTCAATTTTTGTGTAGGTTCCATGAACTGCTGAGAAGAAAGTATACTCCTTTCTGTCACCATTCAGTTTTCTCCAGAGATCTATCATACCTAATTTTTCTAATATTCTATTTACCTCTTTAATTTCTTTCTTATTTGTTTTGTGATTTGATTTATCTAAATCTGAGAGTGCAAGATTGAGATCTCCTGCTATTATAGTTTTGCTGTCTATTTCTTCTCGTAACTCTCTTAACTTCTCCTTTAGGAAGTTAGATGCTATACCACTTGGTGCATATATGTTTAATACTGATATTGCTTCATTGTCTATAGTACCTTTTAGCAAGATATAGTTTCCTTCCTTATCTCTTTTAATTAGATCAATTTTTGCTTTTGCTTGATCTGAGATAAGGATGGCTACCCCTGCTTTTTTGACTTCACCTGAAGCATAATAGATTCTGCTCCAGCCTTTTATCTTTACTCTGTATGTATCTCCCTGTTTTAAATGTGTTTCCTGTAAACAACATATTGTAGGGTTCTGACTTTTGATCCAGTCTGCTATCTGCCTCCTCTTTATGGGGGAGTTCATCCCATTCACATTTATAGTTAAAATTACTAATTCTGTATTTCCTGCCATCCTAATATCCCCAGATTATGCTTTTCTTTTTCTTGCCCTCCTTCCCCCCTTCCTTAGTATTAAACTTATTGGTCCCACTTGCGTCACCCAGCTCTCCCTCTTTAGTATCCCTCCCTCCTCCCTTTGAATCCCTTCCCCTTTCTTGTACCCTTCCCTTATTACTCTTTTTCCTTTTCCCTTTTCCTCTCCCACTTTTTAATGAGGTGAGAGAAGATTCTCTGTAAAACAAATGTGTCAATTATTTCCTCTTTGAGCCAACTCTGATGAGAGTAAGATTCGCACAATGTTCCTCCCCCTCTCTAAGTTCCCTCAGATATGATAGGTTTCCTTTGCCTCATCGTTGCATGTAGTTTCCCTCTTTTTATCTCCCCTTTTCCCTTTTTCTGACACTATCCCCTTTCCATTTCTACTTCCCTTTTTTATGCTATATCAGTAAAATCAAATTATACATGTGGTTTTTATGTATATCCACAACAGAAATACAGTTCTCAAGAGTTCCTTTTACCTTTTTCTACTTGTCTTGAGTCCTGTTGTTGGAGATCAAATTTTTTGTTTAAGTCTGATTTTTTCTTTAGAAACAGATGGAATTCCTCTGTTTCATTAAATGTCCATCTTCTTCCATGGGAAAAAAAAATGCTCAGCTTAGCTGGGTAGTTTATTCTTGGCTGCATTCCAAGTTCTTTTGCCTTTTGGAATATCAAATTCCAGGCCCTTTGATCCTTTAATGTTGAGGCAGCCAGATCTTGAGTGACCCTTATTGTGGCATCTTGGTATTTGAATTGGTTTTTTTCCTGGCTTCTTCTAGAATTTTTTCTTTATTCTGAAAATTCTGAAGTTAGGCCACAACATTCCTCAGAGTCTTTATTTTAGGGTCTTTTTCAGAAGGTGTTCTATGGATTCTTTCAACGCCTATTTTACCTTCCGGTTCTATTACTTCTGGGCAGTTCTCTTTAATGATTTCCTGTAAAATAGTATCTAGGCTCTTTTTTTCATCATAATTTTCGGGTAGTCCAATGATCCTTAGGTTATCTCTCCTAGATCTATTTTCCAGGTCTGTTGTTTTTCCAAGTAAATATTTGACATTTTTTTCCCAATCTGTCATTTTTTTGGTTTTGCTTGACTGATTCTTCCTGTCTCAATGAAGCAGTCATTTCTATTTGTTCAGTTCTGATTTTTAGTGAGTTTCCTCATTAGCTTTTTTTTTTTACTTCTTTTTGTATATGTCCAATTGAGTTTTTAAATAAGTCATTTTGCTCTATGGATTTTTTTTTCCATTTCACTATTTTTTTTTAGTGAGTTATTTTCTTTCTCCAATTCACAAATTCTGTTTCCCTGCGCTTCTTGGGAGTTTTTTACCTTTTCCAATTCACATTTCAGGGAGTTGTTTTCTTTTTCCACTTTATCAAATTTTTCTTTTAGTGAGTTATATGTCTTTTCTGTACTCTCTTGCATGGCTTCTCTTTCCTTTCCCCATTTTTCTTCTAGTTCTCTTTTAAGGTTTTTAGTAATCTCTTCTAGGAGAGCCTTTTGTATTGGGGACCAACAATTGTCTGGAGACTATCTGCTATTAGTCTCTTCAGGGTTGAAAAGCTGTTCTCTTTCTGAGTAGAAATTATCAATTGTCCTTTTGATTTTCTTACTCATTTTGTTAAAGCCTGGAGGGTCTGCCTTCAAGGCCAGGAGGTTACCAGCTTCATCTGCAGAGCAGTGAGAAGTATATGGACAGGTAGCTGTCCTGCTAACCAGCTGCAAAAAGCAGCGAGGTACTGAAGTGCTCTGGGAAAGAGTTCCCCACCTGGAAATAACTCAGGCCTGCAAGGCAGAGCTGGCAAAGTGCCCTGCAAAGAACCCCCACTCTTCGAGGTAATGATTGCCCTGGGGCTAGACGCTGAGCTGTGAGAGTTTCACTATCCCAAGCCAAATCCTGCCCTGGGGCTGTGGGTATTAGCAGTTGAGCAGTGAATGGATTTTCAGGGACTGAAAGTGTCTCTGCCCTGGGAAATACAGTCCTGTTGGGGAAATTCTATTGCCCCAGGCCGAGCCCCCACTGTGCTGATTAAAGGCTGGCCAGGCTGGGCCCCCCTGCCATGCAGGTTTGTAACTGCCCCTGCAAAAGCCCTGAACTGCAGGATGTGGCTGCAGGGCTGTGTTTCAGTCTGCCTGAGTCACTTCCAGGTTTGAGAAGTTACAGCCAGATCTTGTTAGGTTCTGGCGGTTTATAGAGTACCCTCTGTTTTAGGCTTTGATTTCTCTGCCAGTGTACTGCTTTGTAATCAAGGCAGAGCAGTTAGCCAATAGCAGAGTGGTCTCTATCACTTCTCTAGCCACAGAGATCACCCCCGACCCTGGTCTGCTCAGGACGCTAGTCTCTCACTACCTGTGCTAGTCTGTTCCTGGCCCCACTCAGGACAAACCTTTCCTGACAATCTTCCAGATTGACTTCAGCTGGTAAGTTGTATGCTTCTGATCTTCATGAATTTAAGCAGTGAAGAGCTATTTCTGAGGTTGGAAAAAGAGTTGGTTGTGAGGGGAATGAGAGGAGCTTAGAAAGTCCCGTGTGCCTTCTGCGCCATCTTGGCTCCCACCATTTATTTATTTAAGACTATGAGTCTTGCATTGTTTGTGGGAGACAGTATAAGACCTATGTTAGAAATCTAATCAGAGCTTTTTTGTGCAATGTTGTGCCACTGCCTAATAGAGAATCTCTGTTTTTGTTTTGTTTTGTTTTTGGTGTTGATTGTCAGGCTAAAATTAGCAGAAGCTCTGAAAGAAAGGGTGAAATATAAAATATAATTAGGCTACCTATCAAACTGAAGGTCTGCAGAGCCATTGTGCTAATTTTATTCCAGTATGTCTGTGAAACCTGGACAGTAGCACCTCATAAAACTGAACCACTTTTATTGACTTTGTCTTAGGAAGATTCTGAAAATTATCTGCCAAGAAAAAGTAAATTGAGGTCTTCTCTCAAGATGAAAGGCTAAGCATCTAAACTCTACTGTAGATCAATGGTCAAACTCCAATGAACCAATCAAACATACATTTATCTAAAAAACTATTTTATAGAGAACACAAGGCAAACATGCCAAGGTCAGAAGAAGAGGTACAAGGAAACCATAGGGTCTTCAGGTCTCTCTATAGAACTTTAGTATTAATTATGAAACATGGGAGAGGTTGGCCAGGACCACACAGTAAGGCATAACCACATCTAAAACTCTATGAGCAAAGCAGAATCAAAATAAAACAAAGGAAATATGAGATATACAAAGCTAAAAACATTTCCATTCCAAATGTTCAAATGGACTATTGCTGTAGAGCCTTCTGAGCTCATATTAAACTGATAAGCAACAGTAAAAAAAAAAACAAAAAAAAAAACTTTATATCTTGACCCAACATGGATCCCAAGATTCTAATTCAGTAAGAAGGATCAGCAAAAACAATGCAAATATTCAAAAGAATTATTAGAAGTTCAGTGGAATTACATAAACATTTAAGTATCTATTGTGTGCAGAGCTCTTTATTAAATTATTAAATCAATCAATGATTGAATTAAATACTATTATATAAACCACTATATTTTGTTATCTTAAATATTATTAAATGATTAAATAAATAATTGAATAGTAAAAAAGATTAGATGGCTAATTCAATTAATTGGTATTGAATGAATGACTATTGTATCTTAAATCATCTTGCAAGAAGGAGAACTACCCCACTTTAAATTTCTAGATAAAGAAAGCATACATGTGAAATGGAATGTGTTCTGTAAATAATTGCATTTGAGATGCATGATATTAGTATTTATGTCTAAACCCAATGAACTAAGCAGTATGTAGAGCACTGAAATTGAAATCAGAAAGATCTAAGTTTCAATTTTATTTAGACATTAAGCTGGGAGATCCCAGATGAGTCATAACCTCTCTCTTTCAAGTCATTACTTCTCTGTCTCAGAATTCACAAAAAAAGGAAAAAGTACCTTCTTTTTATATAACATTTCCTGTGAAGCTCAAGTGAAATTATGTGTGTGTGTGTGTGTGTGTGTGTGTATTTCTATAAACATTGAAGTTTATGTACATGGTGGCTATTACTATCATTAACCACTCAATAAGAATTTATTAAATAGTGTGTGTCAGGCTCTATTGTTATAACTACATTAAGATATAAAGAAAACTGAAAAACAGTCCTTACCCTCAAGGAGCTCATAGTATAATAAGGATGAAGGAAGTAGAGGGGGATGAGATTATACCAACAGGAAACAAGCCTAATATAATAGAAATTTGGGGGAGGGGAGATCAACAGAAAGAAGACACCAAAATTAAATGGGATTGGGAAGCACTTTCTGTAAAAGTTAAGTTTTGAGTCATAATTGAAAGGAAATCAGGGAAACCAGGATGTAAAATTGAAGATAGAGAGAATATCAGTGAAAATGTTTGGAGTCTGGAGATGGAATATGTTATATAAGGAACAAAGAAGCCAAGATCACCGAATCACAGCTTGATAGGAGAAAAATAGTGATAGGGAGAAACAAGAGTTTGTTTGAGTAAGGTGAGTGGGGAGGTAACAGGGTCAGACTGGCAATTTAAGGAGATTTTTTTGACAGTTGAGTGATAGATGGCCTATATTGAGAAGAGAGCAACTGTCCAGGCCTGAGGTGATAAGGGCTTACATCAAGTTTATAACACTGTCAAAGGAAAGAAGGGATAAAAGGGATAAAAATGAAAATTTTGTGTGTGTATGTATATGTATGGATGTGAGAGACAGAGACAGAGACAGAGAGAGAGACAGTGAGGAGGAAAGGTGGGAGGAAGCAAAAGCAAAAGCAAAAATGGATCTAATTAAAAGAGATAAGGAAGAGCACTATAGCTTGCTAAAGGGTAGCATAGATAATGAAGCAATATTAATATTAAACATATATGCACTATGGTGTAGCATCTAAATTCTTAAAAGAGAAATTAAAAGAGCTACAAGAAGAAATAGACAGCAAAACTATAATAGTGGAAGCTCTCAACCTTGCACTCCCAGAATTAGATAAATCAAACCACAAAATTAATAAGAAAGAAATCAAAGAGGTAAATAGAATACTAGAAAAGTTAGATATGATAGACCTCTGGAGAAAACAAAATGGAGCCAGAAAGGAGTACACTTTCTTTTCAGCAGTTCATGGAACCTATACAAAAATTGACCATATATTAGGACATAAAAACCTCAAACTCAAATTCAGTAAGGCAGAAATAGTAAATGCATCCTTCTCAGACCATGATGCAATGAAAATTACATTCAACAAGAAGCCAGGGGAAAGTAGACCAAAAAATAATTGGAAACTGAGTAATCTCATACTAAAGAATGATTGGGTGAAACTTCAAATCGTAGACATAATTAGTAACTTCACCCAAGAAAATGACAATAATGAGACATCATACCAAAATGTGTGGGATGCAGCCAAAGTGGTAATAGGGGCAAATTTCATATCGCTAGAGACCTACTAAAATAGAAAAAGAGAAGCTCAATGAATTGGGCTTGCAACTAAAAATGCTAGAAAAAGAACAAATTAAAAACCCCCTGCCAAATACTAAACTTGAAATTCTAAAAATAAAAGGAGAGATCAATAAAATTGAAAGTAAAAAAAAACTATTGAATTAATAAAACTAAGAGTTGGTTCTATAAAAAAAAAACCAACAAAATAGACAAACCCTTAGTAAATCTGATTAAAAAAAGGAAAGAGGAAAATCAAATTGTTAGTCTTAACAATGAAAAGGAAGAACTTGCCACTAACGAAGAGGAAATTAGAACAATAATTAGGAGTTACTTTGCCCAACTTTATGCCAATAAATTTGACAACTTAAATGAAATATATGCAAAAATATAGCTTGCCCAGATTAACAGAGAAAGAAGTAAATATCCTAAATAGTGCCATCTTAGAAAAAGAAATAGAACAAGCTATTAACCAACTCTCTAAGAAAAAATCCCCAGGACCAGATAGATTTACATGTGAATTCTACCGAACATTTAAAGAACAATTAACTCCAATGCTATATAAACTATTTGAAAAAATAGGGATTGAAGGAGTTCTACCAAACTCCTTTTACGACACAGACATGGTACTGATACCTAAACCAGGTAGGCTGAAAACAGAGAAAAAAAAAATGAGAGACCAATCTCCCTAATGAATATCAATGCTAAAATCTTAAATAAGATAGAAGCAAAAAGATTACAGAAAATCATCCCCAGGATAATACAATATGAACAAGTAGGATTTATATCAGGAATACAGGGCTGGTTCAATATTAGGAAAACTATTAGCATAATCAACTACATCAATAACCAAACTAACAAAAAACATATGATCATCTCAATAGATGCAGAAAAAGCATTTGATAAAATCCAACATCCATTCCTAATAAAAAAAAAAAAACTTGAGAGTATAGGAATAAATGGACTTTTCTTTAAAATAGTCAGGAGCATATATTTAATACCGTAAGTAATCATCATATACAATGGGGAAAAACTGGAACCTTTCCCAGTAAGATCAGGAGTGAAGAAAGGTTTCCTACTATCACCATTCTTATTCAATATTGTATTAGAAACCCTAGCATCAGCAATAAGAGTTGAGAAAGAGATTAAAGGAATTAGAATAGGCAATGAAGAAACCAAACTCTCACTCTTTGCAGATGATATGATGGTATACTTAGAGAACCCCAGAGATTCTACTAAAAAGCTATTAGAAATAATTCATAACTTTAGCAAAGTTGCAGGATAAAAAATAAATACCCATAAATCCTCAGCGCTTTTATACATCACCAACAAAATACAACAGCAAGAGATACAAAGAGTAATTACATTCAAAACAACTGTTGGGGGTGGAGCCAAGATGGAGGAGAAGGCACACACGACTTTCTAAACTCTTCTCTTACCCTCTTTATCAATATTATATTGAGCCACAAAAATAATCTTGACTGCTACAATTCATAAAGATTAGAAGTATAACAACTCACCAGCCGAAGAAAATCTGCAGTCTCGCCAAAAAAGGTTTGTCCGGGGGTGGAGGGGGGGGGGAGGAAAAGGAAGAGGGGGAGGGGGAGATCAGCATAAGCAGGGAGAGAAGGAAGGTTCTGAGCAGAGCCCCAAACCAGAAGTGAGAGCACAGATCACAGCTCAAGGTCGCAGCCCCAACCCGCAGTACAGGGCTTTTCCTCGGGGCAGTTGCGAACCTGCAC
This sequence comes from Sarcophilus harrisii, assembly GCF_902635505.1. NCBI lineage: Eukaryota > Metazoa > Chordata > Mammalia > Dasyuromorphia > Dasyuridae > Sarcophilus > Sarcophilus harrisii. The sequence goes on along the minus strand of NC_045428.1, from coordinate 174,049,024 downwards.
AGCCCAGGTTAGCTTCTAATCTACACAGTGGGGGGCTTGGCTTGGAGAAATAGAGTGTTCGCAGGGCCAATTTGCATGGGGCAGAGACATCCAGGCAGAGACTTCCAAGCAGACTTCCCATAGAGCCAGTCTATCTGTGGTCAGCTGCTAATACCCAGGGCCCCACAAGGGGCTCTGGCCTCGGGCAGTGACACTTTCACCACTTAGTCTCTAGCCTTAGGTCAGTCGCTAACCCACACAGCCCAACTGGGCACTTCAATATCTCGGCCAGTGCTGAATCCACCTCCAGTCGGGGAAAGGCAAAACTCTCACTCAGAACACTCCCATACCTCAGAGGCAGAAGCCGGTTTACATCTCTCCTGCTCTGCAGAGGAAGCTGGTAACCCCCTTGCCTAGAAGGCATACCCTAAAGCCTAGAAGGCTTTAAAAAATTAATAAAAAAATGAAAAGAACAATTGACAGCTTCTATGCAGAAAAAGAGCAGGTCAGCAAACCTGAAGAGGCTAATAGCAAACAGGCACCAGACAATACCCCAAAGGGGAATCTCACCTGTCCCCTTTTACATGATGCTCTCATGGAAGAGACCATTAAAAGTCTCAAAAGAGAGTTAGAAGATAAATGGGGAAAGGAAAGAGAAGCTTTACAAGAGAGCAACAACTTCCTGAAATACAAATTGGAAAAGATAAAAAATTCCCAGGAAGTGCAGGGAAACAAAATTTCTGAATTGGAAAAAGTAAAAAAATCTCAGGAAAGTGAGATTTGTGAATCAGAAAAAATAAAGAATTCCCTAGAAAGTAGGATTTGTGAATTGGAAAAGACAAAAAACTCGCAAGAAAGTAGGAACTGTGAATTGGAAAAAGAAAATAATTCACTAAAAAAAAAAAATTAGTGAAGTGAAAAAAAAAATTCCATAGAGCAAAACAGTTCATTTAAAAACTCAATTGGACATATACAGAAAGAAGTAAAAAAAGCTAATGAAGAAAATAATTCTTCAAAAATCAGAAATGAACAAATAGAAACTAATGATTCATTGAGACAGCAAGAATCAGTCAAGCAAAACCAAAAAGTATGATAAACTGGAAAAAAAAAACATGAAATATTTGCTTGGAAAAACTACAGACCTGGAAAATAGATTTAGGAGAGATAATCTGAGGATTACTGTACTTTCCAAAAATTATGATGAAAAAAAGAGCCTAGATACTATTTTACAAAAAATCATCAAAGAGAACTGTCCAGAGGTAATAGAATCAGAAAGTAAAATAGGCATTGAAACAATTCATTGAACACCTTTTTAAAAAGATCCTAAAATAAAAACCCCAAGGAATATTGTGGCCAAATTTCAGAACTATCAAATTAAGGAAAAAATTTTACAAGCAGCCAGAAAAAAACAATTTAAATACCGTGGTGCCACAATAAGGATCACCCAAGATCTGGCTGCCTCCACATTAAAGGATCAAAGGGCCTGGAATTTGATATTCCGAAAGGCAAAAGAACTTGGATTTCAGCCAAGAATAAACAACCCAGCTAAGCTGAGCATTTTCTTCCAGGGAAGAAGATAGACATTTAATGACAAAAATGAATTCTATTTTTTTCTAAGGAAAAAAATCAGAACTAAACAAAAAATTTGATTTCCAACCATAGGACTCAGGAGATGCAGAAAAGGTAAAAAGAACTCTTGAGAATTGTATTTCTGTTGTGGATATAAAAAAAGACTACATGTATAATTTCATTTTACTGATATAACATAAAAAAGGGAAGTAGATATGGAAAAGGGATGATGGCAGAATAAGGTGAAAAGAGGGGATAAAAAGAGGGAAACCACATTCCACGAAGTGGCAAAGGTAACTTATCATATCTGAGGGAATTTAGAGAGGAGGAGGAACATTGTGTGAATTTTACTCTCATCAGAGTTGGTTCAAAGAGAAAATAATTGACAAATTTGTTTTAGAGAAAATTCTCTCTCGCCACATTAAAAACAGGGAGAGGAAAAGTGAAAAGAAAAAGAATAATAAGGGAAGAAAGGGGAAAAGATTCAAGGGGGGAGGGAGGAATTCTAAAGAGGGTGAGCGTCGTGATACAACTGGGGTACACTAGTTTAAAAAGGAGAAAGCAGGTTGGGGGGACAAGAAAAAGTAAAGCATAATCTGGGGATATTAGGATGGCAGGAAATACAGAATTAGTTCTAACCATAAATGTGAATGGGATAAAGTCTCCCATAAAGAGGAGGCAGATAGCAGACTGGATCAAAAGTCAGAACCCTACGATACGTTATTTACAAGAAACACATTTAAAGCAGGGAGATACAAACAGAGTAAAGGTAAAAGACTGGAGCAGAATCTATTATGCTTCAGGTGAAGTCAAAAAAGCAGGGGTATCCATCCTTATCTCAGATCAAGAAAAAGCAAAAATTGATCTAATTAAAAGAGATAAGGAAGGAAACTACATCTTGCTAAAGGGTAGCATAGACAACGAAGCAATATCAATACTAAACATATATGCACCAAGTGGAATAGCCTCCAACTTCCTAAAGGAGAAGTTAAAAGAGTTGCAAGAAGAAATAGACAACAAAACTGTAATAGTGGGAGATATCAACCTTGCACTCTCAGAATTAATCAAACCACCAAATCAAACCACAAAACAAATAAGAAAGAAATTAAAGAGGTAAATAGAATATTAGAAAAATTAGATATGTTAGATCTTTAGAGAAAATTAAATGGAGACAGAAAGGAATATACTTTCTTCTCAGCAGTTCATGGAACCTATTCAAAAATTGATCATATATTAGGACATAAAGACCTCAAAATTACATGCAAGAAAGCAGAAACAGTAAATGCTTTCTTTTCAGATCACAATGCAATAAAAACTACATTTAACAAAAAGTTAGGGGTAAATAGACCAAAAAGTAATTGGAAACTAAACAATCTCATCTTGAAGAATAATTGTGTGAAACAGCAAATTATAGATACAATTAATAATTTCACTCAAGATAATGACAACGATGAGACGTCCTACCAAAATTTGTGGGATGCAGCCAAAGCAGTAATAAGAGGAAATTTTATATCCTTAGAGGCTTACGTGAATAAAACAGAGAAAGAAAAGATTAATGAATTGGGCTTGCAACTAAAAAAACTAAAAAAAATATCAAATTAAAAACCCCAATCAAATAATAAATTTGAAGTTCTAAAATTAAAAGGAGAAATTAAAAATATTGAAAGTAAAAAAACGATTGAACTAATTGATAAAACTAAGAGTTGGCTCTATGAAAAAGTCAATAAAATTGATAAGCCTTTGGTAAATCTGATTAGAAAAAGAGGGAGGAAAATGAAATTAGTATTCTTAAAAATGAAAAGGGAGAACTTTCCACCATTGAAGAGGTAAGTAGAGAAATAAGAAGTTATTTTGCCCAACTTTATGCCAATAAATTTGTTAACCTAAGTGAAATGGATGACTACCTCCAAAAATATAGACTTCCCAGACTAACAGAAGAGGAAGTAAATTGTTTGAATAGTCCCATTTCAGAAAAAAGAAATAGAAAAGACTATTAATCAAATCCCTAAGAAAAAAAACCCAGGACCAGATGGTTTTACATGTGAATTCTACCAAACATTTAAATAACAAATAGTCTCAATGCTATATAAATTATTTGATAAAATAGGGAATGAAGGAGTCCTAACAACTTCCTTTTATGATACAGACATGGTACTGATACCTAAACCAGGTAGGTTGAAAACAGAGAAAAAAATTATAGACCAATCTCCCTAATGAATATTGATGCTAAAATCTTAAATAAGAAATTAAAAAAAAAGACTACAGAAAATCATCCATAGGATAATACACTATGATCAAGTAGGATTTATACTGGGAATGCAGGGCTGGTTCAATATTAGGAAAACTATCAATATAATTGGCCATATTAATAACCAAATTAACAAAAAGCATATAATCATCTCAATAGATGCAGAAAAAGCATTTGATAAAATCCAACATCCATTCCTATTAAAAACATTTGAGAGTATAGGAATAAATGGACTTGTTCTTAAAATAATCAGCAGCATCTATTTAAAACCATCAGTAAGCATCATATGTAATGGAGACAAACTGCAACCATTCCCAATAAGATCTGGAGTGAAACAAGGTTGCCCACTATCACCGTTACTATTTAATATTGTATTAGAAACGCTAGCTTTAGCAATAAGAGCTGAGAAAGAGATTAAAGGAATAAGAATAGGCAATGAGGAAACCAAATTATCACTCTTTGCCGATGACATGATGGTATACTTAGAGAACCCCAGAGATTCTACTAAAAATTTATTAGAAATAATCCACAACTTTAGCAAAGTTGCTGGTTATAAAATAAACCCACATAAGTCATCAGCATTCTTATATATCACTAACAAAATCCAACAGTCAGAGTTACAAAGAGAAATTCCATTTAAAGTAACTACTGATAATATAAAATATTTAGGAATCTATCTGCCAAGGGAAAATCAGAAACTTTATGAGCAAAATTACAAACCACTTTTCACACAAATTAAGTCTGATCTAGCCAATTGGAAAAATATTAAGTGCTCTTGGATAGGGCGAGCAAATATAATAAAGATGACAATATTACCTAAACTAATCTATTTGTTTAGCGCTATACCAATAAGACTCCCAAAAAACTATTTTAATGACCTAGAAAAAATAACAACAAAATTCATATGGAAAAACAAAAGGTCAAGAAGTTCAAGGGAATTAATGAAAAAAAAATCAAATGAAGATGGCTTAGCTGTACCAGATCTAAAATTATATTATAAAACAGCAGTTACCAAAACCATTTGGTATTGGCTAAGGAACAGATTAGTTGATCAGTGGAACAGATTAGGTTCAAGGGACAAAATAGTCAACAAATATAGCAACCTAGTGTTTGACAAACCCAAAGACCCCAGTTTTTGGGATAAGACTTTACTATTTGACAAAAATTGCTGGGAAAATTGGAAACTAATATGGCAGAAACTAGGCATTGATCCACACTTAACACTGTACACCAGGTCAAAATGAGTTCATGACCTAGGCATAAAGAATGAGATTATAAATAAATTAGAGGAACACAGGATAGTTTACCTCTCAGACCTGTGGAAGAGGAAGGAATTTATGACCAAAGAAGAAGTAGAGACCATTACTGATCACAAAATAGAAAATTTCAACTATATCAAACTGAAAAGTTTTTGTAGAAAAGATTAGAAGGGAAGCAATTCTCCAATTTACCTCTCAGACCTGTGAAAAAGGAAGGAATTTATGACCAAAGAAGAACTAAAGATAATTATTGATTACAAAATAGAAAATTTTGATTATATCAAATTGAAAAGTTTTTGTACAAAAAAAAAAAAAACTAATGCAGACAAGATTAGAAGGGAAACAATAAACTGGGGAAACATTTTTACAGTCAAAGGTTCTGATAAAGGCCTCATTTCCAAAATATATATATAGAATTGACTCTAATTTATAAGAAATCAAGCCATTCTCCAATTGATAAATGGTCAAAGGATATGAACAAACAATTCTAAGATGAAAAAATTGAAACTATTTCTAGCCATATGAAAATACGCTCCAAGTCATTATTAATCAGAGAAATGAAAATTAAGACAACTCTGAGATACCACTACACACCTGTTAAATTGACTAGAATGACAGGGAAAGGTAATGCGGAATGTTGGAAGGGATGTGGGAAAACAGGGACACTGATACATTGTTGGTGGAATTGTGAATACATCCAGCCATTCTGGAGAGCAATTTGGAACTATGCCCAAAAAGTTATCAAACTGTGCATCCCCTTTGATCCAGCAGTGTTTTTACTGGGCTTATACCCCAAAGAGATACTAAAGAAGGGAAAGGGACCTGTATGTGGCAAAATGTTTGTGGCAGCCCTGTTTGTAATGGCTGAAATGGGAAATTGAATGGATGCCCATCAATTGGAGAATGGTTGGGTAAATTGTGGTATATAAATGTTATGGAATATTATTGTTCTGTAAGAAATGACCAGCAGGATGAATACAGAGAGGCTTGGAGAGACTTACATGAACCGATGCCAAGTGAAATGAGCAAAATCAGGAGATCATTATATACGTCAACAATGATACTGTATGAAGATGTATTCTTATGGAAGTGGATTTCTTTGACAAAGAGACCTAACTCATTTTCAATTCATCAAGGATGGACAGAAGTAGCTACACCCAAAGAAAGAACACTGGGAAATGAATGTAAACTGTTTGCATTTTTGTTTTTCTTCCTGAATTATTTCTACCTTCTGAATCCAATTTTCCCTGTGCAACAAGAGAACTGTTCGGTTCTGCACACATATATTGTATCTAGGATATACTGTGACATATTTAACATATATATAGGACTGCTTGCAATCTAGGGGAGGGGGTGGAGTGAGAGAGGAGAAAAATCAGAACAGAAGGAGTGCAAGGGATAATGTTGTAAAAAATTACACTGGGGTGGGTTCTGTCAATAAAAAGTTATTATAATAAAAAAAGAAAAAGAAATAAAGGAAGTCAAGAGATAAAATGAAGAGTAACATCATTTCAAGCATTGAGGATACTCAGTAAAAAGGAATGTAGTCAAAAGTTCATGTCATGTGCACCAAATAACAAAGAGGCCAATGTCACCAATATGTGAAAGGAACCAAGGTAAAAGGAAGCTACAAAGATAGATAGGCCAAATGATGAAGGCCTTAAAAGCCCTCATATTTAATACTAAAGGATTATACTAATCATTAAATACTAAAAAGATGTATTAATTAAACTTTCCTGATGTCTTTAACCATACTGTTCAATTAAATTTCTCCATCTCCTGATTTCCTTCATTTAAAATATATTTATTGTAAAGATTTAGAAAGCAAGATAACACAGAATATGGAATACAATGGGGAATTAATCATGTATACCTTTATGTTGTTGCTCTTTGTTAGTTTAATAGGCGTGTTTGATTCTCCATGACTCCTTTTAGAGTTTTCATGGGGAATATATCAGATTGGCTTACCACTTCCTTCTCTAGCTCATTTTCTTCTGTGTCATACACTTTCTTTTTATTTATTTTATTGTAGCTTTTTTATTGACAAAACATATGCATGGTTAATTTTTCAACATTGATCCTTACAAAAACTTCTGTTCCAGATTTTCCCCTCCTTCCGTTTCCCCCCCTTCCCTAGATGGCAGGTAGTCCCATACATGTTAAATATGTTAAAGTATATGTTAAATGCAATGTATGTATACAGATTTATACAGTTGTCTTGCTATACAAGAAAAACTGGATTTAGAAAGAAAGTAAAAATAACCTGGTAAGAAAAACAAAAATGCAAGCAAACAATAACAGAAAGATTATAAATGCAATATTGTGGTCCACACTCATTTTCCAGTGTTCTTTTGCTGAGTGTAGCTGGTTCTGCTCATTACTGATCAATTAGAACTGGTTTGGATCCTCTCATTGGTGAAGATAGCCACTTGCATCAAAATTTTTCTTCATATACTATTGTTGTTGAAGTGTATAATGATCTCCTGTTTCTGCTCATTTCAGTTAGCATCAGTTCATGTAAGTCTCACCAAGCCTCTCTGAAATCATCCTGCTGGTCATTTCTCAAAAAACAATACTATTCCATAACATTCATATATCACAATTTACTCAGCCATTCTCCAATTCATGGGCATCCCTTCCATTTGCAGTTTGTAGCCACTACAAAAAGGGCTACCACAAATGTTTTTGCACATGTAGGTCCCTTTCCCTTCTTTAATATCTCTTTCGGATATAAGCCCAGAAGTAACACTGCTGGATCAAAGGGTATGCACAGTTTGATAACTTTTTGAGCATAGTTCCAAATTGCTCTCCAGAATGGCCGGATGTATTCACAAATCTACCAACAATGCATCAGTGCCCCAGTTTCCTCACATCCCCTCCAACATTCGTCACTCTCTTTGCCTCTCATCTTAGCCAGTCTAAGAAGTGTGTAGTGGTATCTCAGAGTTGTCTTAATTTTCATTTCTCTGATTAATAATGATTTGGAACACCATTTCATATGGGTAGAAATAGTTTCATTTTTCATCATCTGAAAATTGTCTGTTCATATCTTTTGACCATTTATCAGTTGGAGAATGCCTTGATTTCTTACAAATTTGAGTCAATTCTCTATCTATTTTGAAAATAAGGCCTTTATCAGAAGCTTTAACTGCAAAGATGCTTTCCCAGTATATTGCTACCCTTCTAATCTTGTCTGCATTGATTTTATTTGTACAAAACTTTTTAACTTGATATAATCAAAATTTTCTCTTTTGTGATCAATAATGATCTCTAGTTCTTCTTTGGTCGCAAATTCCTTCCTCCTTCACAGGTCAGAGAGGTAAACTATCCTATCTTCTTCTAATTTATTTATAATTTCATTCTTTATGCCTAGGTCATGAACTCATTTTGACCTCATCTTGGTGTATGGTGTTAAGTGTGGGTCAATGCCTAGTTTCTGCCATACTAGTTTCCAATTTTCCCAGCAGTTTTTGTCAAATAGTAGATTCTTATCCCAAAAGTTGGAGTCTTTGGGTTTCTCAAACACTAGATTGCTATAGTTATTGACTATTTTGTCCTGTGAACCCAACCTATTCCACTGATCAACCAGTCTATTTTTAGCCCATACCAAATGGTTTTGGTGACCATTGCTTTATAATATAGTTTTAGATCAGGTACAGCTAGGCCAATTTCATTTAATTTTTTTTTCATTAATTCCCTTGAAATTCTTTACCCTTTGTTCTTCCAGATGAATTTTGTTGTCATTTTTTCTAGGTCATTAAAATAGTTACTTGGGAGTCTGATAAGTATAGCACTAAAGAAATAGATTAGTTTAGGGAGTGTTGTCATCTTCATTATATTCTCTTGAACTATCCAAGAGCACTTAATATTTTTCCAATTGTTTAGATCTGATGTAATTTGTGTGGAAAGTGTTTTGAAGTTTTGCTCATATAGTTCCTGACTTCCCCTGGCACATAGATTCCCAGATATTTTATGCTATTGACAATTATTTTGAGTGAAATTTCTTTTTGTATCTTGCTGTTAGATTTTGTTAGTGATGTATAAAAATGATGATGATTTATGTAGATTTATTTTGTATCCTGCAGCTTTGCAGGAATGTTTCTGGATTATTTCTAAAAGCTTTTTAGTAGAATCTCATTATGTCATCTGCAAAGAGTGACAATTTGGTTTCTTCATTACTTATTCTAATTCCTTTAGTTTCTTTTTCATCTCCTATTGCCGAAGCTAGCATTTCTAACACAATATTGAATAGTAATGGTGATAGTGGCCAACATTGTTTCACCCCTAATCTAATTGAGAATGGTTCCAGTTTATCACCAATATATATAATGTTTAATGATGGTTCCTAATAGATGCTACTGACTATTTTAAGGAAAAGTCCATTTATTCCTATACTCTGTAGTGTTTTTAATAGGAATGGGTACTGGTTGTCATCAAATACTTTTTCTGCATCTACTGAGATGATCATATGTTTTTTGTTAATTTGGTTATTGATATGGTGAATTATGTTAATAGTTTTCCTAATATGGAACCAGCCCTGCATTCCTGGTATAATTCCTATTTGGTCATGCTATATTGTCCTGGGGATGATTTTCTGTAATCACTTTGCCAATACTTTATTTAAGATTTTTGCATCAATGTTCATTAGGGATATTGGTCTATATTTTCTTTTTCTATTTTTATACTACCTCGTTTAGCTATCAGGACCATGTCTGTGTCATAAAATGAATTTGTCAGAACTCCTTTATTCCCTATTTTTTTCAAATAGTTTATATAGCATGAGAGTTAATATTTCTTTAAATGTTTGGTAGAATTCACATGTAAATCCATCTGGTCCTGAGGATTTTTTCTTAGGGAGTTGATTAATAGCTTGTTCTATTTCTTTTTCTTAAATTGGACTATTTAATCAATTTACTTCTTCCTCTATTAATTGGGCAACCTATATTCTTGAAGGTATTCATCCTTTTCATTTAAGTTATCAAATTTATTGGCATAAAGTTGAGCAAAGTAACTCCTGATTATTGCTCCAATTACCTCTTCATTAGTGGAAATTTCTCCCTTTTCATTTTTAAGACTAACAATTTGACTTTCCTCTTTCCTGTTTCCAATCAAATTAACCAAGGGTATCCTTATTTTGTTAGTTTTTTCATAGAACCAACTCTTAGTTTTATTTATTAATTCAATAATTTTTACTGTCAATTTTATTAATCTCTCTTTTTATTTTTAGAATTTCAAGTTTAGTGTGTGAAGAGGGAAGTTAATTTGCTCTTTTTCTAGTTATTTTACTTGCAAGCCTAACTCATTGATTTTCTCTTTCTCTATTTTATGCAAATAGGCCTCTAGAGATAAAAAAATTTCCCCTTATTATCACTTTGGCTGTATCCCACACATTTTGGTATGTCTTCTCATTATTGTCATTCTCTTGGGTGTAATTATTTATTGTGTCTATGATTTGCTGTTTCACCAATTAATTATTTAGAATGAGATTATTTAGTTTCCAATTACTTTTTAGTCTATATCCCCTGGTTTTTTATTGAGTATAATTTTTATTGCATCATTATCTGAAAAGAATGAATTTACCATTTCTGCCTTTCTGCATTTGAATTTGAGGTCTTTATGTCCCAATATGTGGTCAATTTTTGTATAGGTACCATGGGACTGCTGAGAAGAAAGGGTACTCCTTTCTGTCACCATTTCATTTTCTCCAAAGACCTATCATACCTAACTTTTCTAGGGTTCTATTTACCTCTTCAACTTTTTTCTTATTTATTTAGTAATTTAATTTATCTAGTTCTGAGAGTACATGGTTGAGATCTCCCACTATTATAGTTTTGCTGTCTGTTTCTTCTTGTAGCTCTTAACTTCTCCTTTAGGAATTTAGATGCTATACCACTTGGTGCATGTTTGCTTAGTATTACATTCATGAGCACCACTTGTCTCATGTAGCCCTCACTCTTTAGAATCCCTCCCTCCCCCTTAGAGTCCCTCCCCTTTTCTTAAACCTTTCCCTTTCAATTTCTGTATTCCCTTTGTTTTATCCTACCCCTTCCATTTTCAGTTTTCCCCTCCCACTTTTCAATGAAGTGGGAGAAGTTTCTCTGCAAATAGATTATTTTCCCTTTGAACCAGTTCTGATGAGAGTAGGATTCACACTACCATCATCCTCCTCCCTTCTTTCCCTCAGATATAATAGGTTTCCTTTGCCTCTTCATGAGATGTAGTTTCCCTCTTTTTACCTCCACTTTTCCCTTTTTCTGGTACAATTTCCTTTCCACTTCTAGATCCTTTTTATAGTATAATAATCAACCAAATTATACATGTACTCTTTATGTATACCCATAACAGAAATACAGTTCTCATTAGTTTTTTTTTTACCTTTTTATGATTCTCTTGAGTCCTATATTTGGATGTCAAACTTTTTGTTTAGCGCTGGGTTTTTTCATCAGAAATATATGGAATTTAATGTCCATCTTGCTTCCCTGGAAGAAAATACTCAGTTTGGCTGGGTAAGTTATTCTTGGCTGCATACCAAGTTCCTTTGCCTTTTGGAATATCATATTCCAGGCCTTTTGAACCTTTAATGTGGAAGCTGCTATATCCTGAGTGATCCTTATTGTGGTTCCTTGGTATTTGAAATGTTTTTTTTTCTGGCTATTTGTAGTATTTTTCCCTTGGTCGGATAGTTCTGGAATTTAGCCACAATATTGCTTGGAGTTTTAATTTTGGGATCTCTTTATGTAGGTGATCGATGAATTCTTTCAATGTCTGTTTTACCTTCTGTTTCTATGACATCTGGGCAATTCTCTTTGATGAATTCCTGAAAAATAGTGTGTAGGCTATTTTTTTCATCATATATTTCAGGGAGTCCAATAATCCTTAGATTATCTCTCCTAGATCTTTTTTGCAGGTTGGTTGTTTTCCCCATTAGGTATTTTACATTTTTTCTATTTTTTTTTCATTCTTTTGGTTTTTCTTGACTGATTCTTGTTGTCTTATTAAGTCATTCATTTCCATTTGTTCAATTATGAATTTTAGTGTGTTCTTTTCTACATTTACTTTTTAAATTCTTTTTGTATTTGTCAAATTGAATTTTTGAATGAGTTGTTTCATTCTATGTAATTTTTTTTTCCATTTCGCAAATTCTGTTTTTTAGGGAGTTATTTTCTTTTTCCATTTCACAAATTTTGTTTTTAAAGAAGTTATTTTCTTTTTCTGTTTCACAGATTCTATTTTTCTGGGAGTTCCTCTCTTTTTCCAGTTTATGAAATCTATCTTTTAATGAGTTATATGTTTTTTCTATTTCACTATGTCTATTTTATGTTGCCTTTTCCAAGGCTTTCATTTCCCTTCCCCATTTTTCCTCCAGCTCTTTTTTAAGATCATTTCTAAGTTCTTCTAGGAGAGCCTTGTATGATGAAGATCAGGTTATTTTACCTCTTGGAGCTTCATCTGGAGACAATCTGCCTTAAATCCTTTCAGGATTTGAAATCTGTTCTTCTCTCTTTCGTCATAAAAACTGTCAATTGTTAGAGTCTTCTTTAGTTTTTTACTCATTTTTTTTAAGTTAAGTTAAGGTCTACTTTTAGGACAGGAGAAGTTTGCCAAGCTATAGAAGTTATACTGGGTCAGTGCTGACTCACTCTTGGTGCTGGGTCTGCCCCAAAGAGTCATTAGTAATTCCCCAGGGCTTTGTGTTGTCTGCCCTGGTTTTTGTGGTCAGAGTCTGCTCTGGCAACCTGAGACTGCTGTGCTCCCAAACTCTAAGCTGTCTGTACTGGCATTTGTGGTCTGCTGCTGAGGCCTTCCTGTCTCTCTCCCACTTCAGATTGAAGCACACCTTCTCTGGTCCACTTCCTCCTGCAAATTCTCTGCCCCTCAGAGGTCATACCACCACATTGAAACTGTTCTGCCCTGGGGATGTGTTCGGACTGCACTGGCATTTGTGGTCAGCTGTTTGTGCTTTGCTGCCTCTCTCCCATTTCTGATTGAAATGATCTTTTCTGGTCTATTTCCTACCACAAATTCTGTGCCCCAGGATGCTGAGCTTATCTGTGCTGGCATGTACTGGTTGCCCTTGCTGCCTCCCTCCTCTTTCCAATTGAAAGTCTATTTTTTTTTCATGATCTTTGAAATTATCTTCTTCTGCTAATATTTTTTTAAGATTTTAGCATCAATATTCATTAGAGAGATTGGTCTATAATTTTCATTCTCTGTTTTCAGCCTACCTGGTTTAGGTATCAGTACCATGTCTGTGTTGTAAAAGGAGTTTGGTAGGACTCCTTCAGTCCCTATTTTTTCAAATAGTTTATATAGCATTGGGGTTAATTGTTCCTTAAATGTTTGGTAGAATTCACATGTAAATCCATCTGGTCCTGGGGATTTTTTCTTAGGGAGTTGGTTAATAGCTTGTTCTAGTTCTTTTTCAAAGATGGGACTGTTTAGGATATTTACTTGTTCCTCTGTTAATCTGGGCAAGCTATATTTTTGAAGGTATTCTTCCATTTCATTTAAGTTGTCAAATTTATTGCCATAAAGTTGGGCAAAGTAATTCCTAATTATTGCTCTAATTTCCTCTTCATTAGTGGCGAGTTCTCCCTTTTCATTTTTAAGACTAACAATTTGATTTTCCTCTTTCCTTTTTTTAATCAGATTTACTAAGGGTTTGTCTATTTTGTTGGTTTTTTCATAGAACCAACTCTTAGTTTTATTAATTAATTCAATAGTTTTTTACTTTCAATTTTATTGATCTCTCCTTTTATTTTTAGAATTTCAAGTTTAGTGTTTGACTGGGGGTTTTAATTTGTTCCTTTTCTAGCATTTTTAGTTGTAAGCCCAATTCGTTGACCTTCTCTTTCTCTACTTTATGCAAGTAAGCCTCTAGAGATATGAAATTTCCCCTTATTACCGCTTTGGCTGCATCCCACACATTTTGGTATGATGTCTCATTATTGTCATTTTCTTGGGTGAAGTTATTAATTATGTCTATGATTTGCTGTTTCACCCAATCATTCTTTAGTATGAGATTATTTAGTTTCCAATTATTTTTGGTCTACTTTCCCTGGCTTTTTGTTGAGTGTATTTTTATTGCATCGTGGTCTGAAAGGATGTTCACTATTTCTGCCTTACTGCTTTGGTTTGGGTTTTTATGTCCTAATTTGGTCAATTTTGTATAGGTTCCATGAACTGCTGAAAGGTTACTCCTTTCCCCATTTTGTTTCTCCAGGGGTCTATCATATCTAACTTTTCTAGTATTCTATTTATCTCTTTGACTTCTTTTCTTTTTTTTTGTGATTTGATTTATCTAATTCGGGGTGCAAGGTTGAGATCTCCACTATTATGTTTTGCTAATTTCTTCTTGCAGCTCTTAATTTCTCTTTAAATTTTGCTACCCACTTGGTGTATATGTTTTAATATTGATTTGTTTTTTGCTACCCTTTTTAGAAGAATAGTGCCCTTCCTTATCTCTTTTAATTAGATCATTTTTGTTTTGTTGATCTGAGACGGTGAACCCTTTTTTTGACTTCACCGAAATGTAGATTTTTGCTCCATCCTTTTACCTTTATTCTGCATTATCTCCCTTAGGTGTGTTTTAAAAAATTTGTAGGTTCTGGCTTTTAATCCATTCTGCTAATCGCTTCCTCTTTATGGGAGGTTTACCCCTTTTTTCATTTATGGTTAAAATTAATTCTGTATTACTTGCCATCTTGTTAACCCCTATTTTCTTTTCTCCCTTCTTTCCCTCCCCCCCTTCCCAATTTTTCACCCTTCTTCCCCCTCTTTTTATTCCTTCCTCCCCCATCTTTTCCTCCCTATTTACTCCTTTCCCTCTCAGTTTCTGTATTCCCTTTCTTCTTATTCCTTCCTTTTCACTTTTCCTTTCACTTTTCAATGGATGGGAGTTTCCCAATATATTGAACATGTTAACATTTTTCTCTTAAAGGCAATTCTTTGGCATAAAATCCCACTATATTCATCCCCCTCCTTCTTTCTCTAGTTTGGGTTTTTTTGCCTCTTTGTGAATATGTGCCCCCACTTTACTCTTTTCGTCTTCCTTTTCATTTAATTTCTGAACAAGGTTACATATTTTTTATAATCTTTACAGCAAAAATATGTTCCCAAGATTTCACCTTTTTAGGTTTTTCTTTGATTCTATTTGAATCAACCTCTTGTTAAGTTCTGGTTTTTTCACCAAAATAGGTGAAATTCACTTATTTCATTGAATGACCATCTCCCAGGGAAAAGATGCTCATTCGGGTGGTTATTTTTGGATACTAAGTTCCTTAGCCTTTGAATATCAATTCCAGGCCCTTCGATCTTTTTAATGTAGATGTGCTAGATCTTGGGTGATCCTTTTGTGGCTCCTCTATATTTGAATTGGGTTTTTCGTCACTTGGGTATTTTTTCCTTTGTTTGAGGGTTCTGGATTTTCCACTATATTTTTGGTGTTTTGATTTTAGGATCCCTTTCAGTGGGTGATCGGTGAATCCCTTTCAATGTCTATTTTACCCTCTGTTTCTATGATTTCTAGTTCCTTTGATAATTTCTGGAAAAATAGTGTCCGGCTCTTTTTTTCATCTATTTTTTCTGGGGTCCAATGATTTCGTTGTCTCCCAGCCTGTTTTGGGTTTGTTGTTTTTCCCCCAAAGGTATTTCACATTTTTTCCATTGTTTGGTTTTTGGTCTTGCTTGACTGATTCTTCTTGTCTTCTCAAGTCATTCAATTCCATTTGTTCTATTCTTATTTTCAATGAGTGTTTTCTTCCTCCTTTTTTATATCTTTTTAATTGTCCAATTTGTTCTATGGAATTTTTTCCATTTTGCCCATTTATTCTTTAGGAGCTATTTTCTGTTTCCATTCATTCCTATTTTCAAGGATTTTTATTTCTTTATCCATTCTGTCTTTAAGTGAGTGGGATGACTTCTCAGACTCTCTTGAAACCTCCCTCCTTTTCCCATTTTTTTCCAGCTCTCTTTTGAGAGCCTTTTTAATTTTCTTGAGTTCATCTGTGCTGAGAATAACGATCTCCTCCTTGGGGTTCACCTGAAGATAATCTGTTTTATCTCCTCAGGGTTTAAGTCTGTTTCTCTGTTAAAAGCTTCAATCGTTAAAGTCCTTTTAACTTTTTGCTCATTTTGTCAGGAAAAAATCAGAGACAAACTAGCAAAAAAAAAAAAAAAACCACAAATGGAATCTGCTTTTTTTTTGGGGGGGGCTTGGGGATTTACCGGCCCTCTTAAGACGAGGGGCGGGCACTAGCAGGACTGTGCTGGCCCGCCTGAACCTGGAGGCCGCTGGCACTTGGGGGAGGGGTAGCTGGTCCGGGAACCCAGCTGGGGGTTGTTTCTTCACCCTCCAGTGTTTTCTTTCTGCTGGGCTTGACTTCGCCAAGCAGTTTAAATCTTGGTGGTCTCCCTGCAGGGGCTGAGATCACACCCCAACCCCCTCCGGTCTGCTCGGCTGTGAGCTGCCTGCTGAGCTTCAACTGCCACTGTCTGCCCTCAGCCTGTGCCCGATCTAAAACCGTCCCACCCTTGAGCAAAAACAGACCTTTCCTGGCAAATCTCAAGGATGTCTTCTCTTGGTAACTGTGGGTTTTTTTTTTTCAGTCAGGCATTAATTCAGAGGCTTGTAATGAGATGGATTCTGAGAGAAAATGCGGAGCTTACACAGCTGTGTGCCTCCTCGCCGCCATCTTGGCCGGAAGTGCGAAATCATCTTCTTCTGATAATTTGTTGCCCTCACAATATTTGTGGGTTCTGCTCATCCAGAGATAATTCAGAGACTGGATTTTGTAATTATTGTGAGGGTTGTAGAGAAGGTCAGAGAGAAATGTGTGTCATCTCCCCTGTCTTGGCTCTGCCCTCCTCTAGCTCATTTTAAAGCTGAGGAAAGTGAGTTAAAATTAGGCAAAGTGATTTGATCAAAGTTACAAAATCTATTAAATTTTTGAGCCTGGATTTGAAATCAGGAAGATTAGCCTTCCTGACCAGGCCCAGCATTGCATTCACTGCATCACCTGGGTGCCTCAGTCAATATATATCTACATAACTATGTCTATAGTTAGATAGATTAATAATTTCTTCATAACATTTCAATGATCAAATTATTATGATTAAATTCATAATGAAAACCATGGAACTCAGAACTCAGTTGCAATGATATATCTGAAGGGTTTTAGCATACATGATTTATGAGAGTTCCCTCAATTAATACTTTTCTACAAATGTGATTTAATTTTTTTCATACTCTTAATTTTTAAATTAAAATTATATTAATACATTTTGTTTTTACATCACATACATTTCCCACTAGTCCTCCCAAGAAGCTATGATTTATTTTTCAATCTGTGAAACTATAATGTAGTAAAAGTTTCAAGAGGAAAGTCATACATAATACAGTGTGATAAAAGTTCATTGAAGCTTTCAATAAATTTATCTATTGATTTTTCAAGAAGATGGGCCTACTGAAATTATGACTTTCAACTACTAAATTTTATTGACCACATATACTTTCCCTCTACTATAGCTAATCTTAGACATCAAACAGCATTTTCACTGAAGCTTCTAATTTTCAGTTGCTGTTTGACATTGACAAATCATCCCACCTTTCTGTATTTTAATTTCTTGCTCTATAAAATGAGGTTAGATTAGATGATTGCTAAGATCCCTTTCAAATCTGAAGCTAGGATCTCATAATGATTTTCTACAATTTTGGTTATGCTATACCCCATCTAAACAAAAATCATTCTATTGCCATTTGGGCTACCAAAAATACTTGCACAGATGTGACTTTGAGGCAATATTTTATAACTTTTTTGTTTCTATAGCAACTCCCATATCCAGTTCAGAAAGGTGTTATACATTTTCCCCATGAGCACAGCAATAAACCCATTGTATAATATTATAAAAATGAAAGCATATTTTCCACTAAAAATAATTATTATTGCATTTTTAATGATGATTTTATCATGTCATTTAAAAGAATGATGATTAATCTTTTTTTTTCTCTGAGGGTTCATAGAATCATAGCTATGAAGATATATGGTATTTTAGAGGTCATCAGTTTTTTGACAAATGAGGAAACTGAGGTCCAGAAAAATTAAGGGACTTACCCAAAGTCACATAAGTACTGATAGACCCAAGATTTGTACCCATGTCCTCTGCCTCCTTTATTCTTGGAGTCTTATTATTTTTCATGATTATGGATTTAATCCATATTAATTGATTTTATTTGAATATATATTTAGATTCAATATGAACTTTTATTAAAATAAATGATTTGATTAATATTTTACTTTAAAGAACAGATTCAATTCTTTGCATTAGAAAGAAGTATTGAAATGAACAAAACCCAACACATGTTATATATTAGAACTTTTCCCCATTTAAATCCACATGCATTCTTATAATAGACAAGTTTTTGCAATATGTTATTCAGCAAGTGCATTTTTTTCCTCTACCTTTACCTAAAGCTTGGAACTTTTTTTTTTGATGAGGCAATTATGGTTAAGTTATTTTTCCAGGGTCACATCGCTAGTAAGTGCCAACTAGCCAGATTTGAACTTAGATTATCCTGACTTAAGGGTCAGTGCTTTATGCTACTTAGATGTTCCAAGCTTGGACCAAATTTAAGACACATCACAAATTCAGACCTTGACCATTTTTATTGAAGCCCACATATATTATTATACTATGTATAGATAATAAAAATATTATGTTATTTATATATATATTATAACACATATATTTACATGTAATATAAATATGTTATTTGTATATCTATATTTTTATTTATATATAGGATATAATTATATATTTAAATATAATTAGATACTTGCTTTCTTATCTAGTATAATTCAGTGGCCAAGATCAATACTGAAAATATTTCAGGTATTTTAGCAACTATCCAGATGATTAAATTATCTAATGGAAGCTCTGATTTCCAGAGATTAGACTGAGATGCAAAAAAATAAATAAATAAATTGCCTAGTTGTGACAGACCTAAGATCATAGTATAAAGTTGTCATCATCAAAATTATTTGTTACTGGCTAAGCAATAGAGTAATAGATCAGTGGAATAGGTTAAGTATATAAGACACAATAGTCAATAAATTAATCTAGTGTTTGATAAGCCCAGAGACTCCAGCTTTGGAATAAGAACTCATTATTTAACAAAAATTTCTAGGAAAGTTGGAAAAATAGTATAGCAGAAACTAAGCAGTGATCAACATGTAATACCTTATACCAAAATAAGTCAATATGGATTCATGATTTTTGCCTAAAAGGTGATACAATAAGCAAAATAGTAGAGTAAGAGAAAGTCTACCTGTCAGATTTGTGGAGAAGGAAGAATCTATAGCCAAAAAAGAACTAGAGAACAATATGCAATTCAAAATGAATAATTTTGATTGCACTAAATTTAACAGGTTTCGCACAAATAAAAACAACATAGTCAAGATTAGAAGGGAAGCAGAAAGCTGGAAAACAATTTTTACAGTCAGTGTTTCTGATAAAGGTTTCATTTCTAAAATATGGAAAGAACTGAATCAAATTTATAGGAATACAAGTCATTTTTCAAATGATAACTGGTCAAAAGATATGAACAGACAATTTTTAGATTAAGAAATTAAAGCCATTTCTAATCACATAAAAATTGCTCTAAGTGACTATTGATTAGAGAAATGCAAATGGAGATAACTCTAAGGTACCACCTCACATCTCTCATATTAGCTAAGATGACAGGAAAAGATATTGATAAATGTTGGAAAGGATGAAGGAAAACTGGAACATTAATGAATTATTGGTGGAGTTGTGAAATGATCCAACCATTCTGGAAAGTACTTTGGAAATATGCTCAAAGGGCAGTAAAACTCTTTATACCCTTTGATCCAGCAGTGGCACTGCTGGGTCTGTATCCCAGAAAAATCATAAAAGAGGGTAAAGGATCTACATATGCAAAAAATGTTTGTAGCAGCTCTTTTTGTAGCATCAGGATACTGAAAATTGGGTGGATGCCCATCAATGGGGGAATGGATGAATAAGTTATGCTATATGAATGTATCAGAATAATATTATTCTTTAAGAAATGATGAGCAAGCTGATTTCAGAAAAGCCTGGAAAGACTTATATGAACTGATGCTGAGTGAAGTGAGTAGAAACAAGAGAACATTGTATACAGTAACAAGAAGATTATGTGATGATTAATTGCAATGATCTTGGCTCTTTTCAATAATGCAGTGATCCAAGACAATTGCAATAGACTTGGGATGAAAAATGTCATCCCTATCCAGAGAGATAACTATGGACGCTAAATGTAGACTGAAACATAGTATTTTGACCTATTTGTTTGTTTGGTTGGTTATTTTCTTTCTTGTGTTTTTTCCCCTTTTGGTCTATTTTTCTTGAACAATATGACAAATTTGGAAATATGATTAAAAGAATTGCACATATTTAATCTATATCAGATTCTTGTCATCTTGGGGAGAAGAGAGGTGAGGGAAATAAATATGAAACACAAAGTCTTATAAAAATGAATGTTGAAAACTAGCTTTAAATGTATTTGGAAAAATAATATACATATATATATATATGTAATTCAATAATCCATATATACAATTTATATATTTGTATTTCTATATGGATTGTGGAACCAGGGAAGAATGCAGATATAAATTTTCTTGATCATAATGCAAGTGTTTGAGTATTAGTCAAGGCAGCCTAAAAATTATTTTCAAATCTCTTTTGGCCACCAATTTTTTGCTTGGACCTCAAGGTTTACATTGATTCTTGTCATGTATCTTTTCTACCCACTCATTGTTTTGCCTATCTTTTTCTGCTGCTCAGTTGACCAAAAAATAATAAGTTTCTATTCTCAGGAAGTTCCACAGAATGCATACAGTTTTCTTAAAAGCAAAATTATCTCTGAAAACACATGAAAAAATGAAATGGGAATATTTATAAGTATAATTTTATTTATCTGATCTATTGTTTACTTTTTCTTTTTTTAGATTCAGGTTATATAAATTCCATTTATACTTGTTATAAATTATTTCTGCCTGAAGCATACAGTTCTTCTCTTCTGACCCTGTCATTGTCTATTCAAATATCTCTCCAAATAAAATCAAAATATAACAGTAAGTGAGTGAACATATGGAAGATAAGACCTTTAGATATTTCCATGTGGTATCTTGGAATACTAGAATACACCAAGGTGAGAAGGTTTCAAATTGTTGAACCTACTTTAAGATTTAGCACTCTGGAAGTTTTTCAGAAGAATCAGTAGGATTTATCCTATAATTCAGGTAACAGGGCACTCCTACTATCCCTCTCATTCCCCTTATCCTCACTGCAGTACATTTACTATCACTGACAACATATAAATTAAATTCACAATGCCCCCTCTTATTTTTGCACATCTTATAATCAGATATTTTCCTTTTAACCCAAAACTCTCATGAGTTTGTCTATTGCTCTAATTAACATCTTCAACAAAACCAAAATGTATTGCTATTTCCATTGTGATTCTTTCCAGAGAAGCTTCAGTAGAAGCAAAGAAATAATAATCTAAATAAATAACCTCTTTTCTTCCACTACTTAGAAGGATTTCTCAAGGTTGTTATGTGTGAGTTCCTGATTCTTTCATTCTAAAAATTGATAATTGTATACCCATATACTTCCTGAGAATATTCTGTTAAGTCAACAACTGCTATTAACATTTATTGAATAATAATGCTATTCAGAACACTGTGGTAGTTACTCCAATCTTGTATAGGCATAGGTTTGTAGAATATATAAGTTTTAATTAAAATTAGTTTACCTTACACAGTTTGATTCTTTTTTTTACTACTTTAGCATAATTAGAGTATATTGGAATAAAGTTATTTAAAATCCATTTAAAATCTCATAATTTAAAATTACAAAGAAAAACTGAATCTTAATTCAAAGAAGATACTTTTGTTTTCCTTTTTAAATGAAAAAATTCAGGCACATTTTAAAATAAATGAGAAATAGGGGAGCTAGATGGCACAGTGGATAGAGCAGTGCCCCTGAAGTCAGGAGTTCAAATCCAGCCTCAGACACGTAACACTTCCTAGCTGTGTAACCCTAGGCAAGTCACTTAATTCCAAAGGCCTCAACAAAAAAATAAAAATAAAAATAAATGAGTGAAATCACCATAACTCTCCAAAGGCTCAGACATAAAATCATGGATTTTATGTATATTAAGTTATTAAATATATTTTATTATATTTAATTATATAGTTAAAAATATCTTCTCATTATAAAAGTATTTATTTATAATATTATCATTACTAAGTATATCCAGCATTTATAGAGCATTTTAAGGTTTGCAAAAGACTCCACATCTTAGGTAAGTGCTATTATTATTACCTCCATTTTAAACTGATAAGGAAACTGAAGATGAAA
Organism: Sarcophilus harrisii; assembly: GCF_902635505.1. Lineage (NCBI taxonomy): Eukaryota > Metazoa > Chordata > Mammalia > Dasyuromorphia > Dasyuridae > Sarcophilus > Sarcophilus harrisii. The sequence continues at coordinate 174,026,545 of NC_045428.1, read as the reverse complement.
AAGGTTAAGTAACTTGTATAGGTTCTCAGAGGTAAGTATCTAAAGCAGAATTCAAACAGATTTTCCTGATTTCAAGTTGTACAGTATCTATGGTATGTCTACCTTAAGACATTTTGCCAATGCTTTATAATTTTGATGTAGTAACTCTAGAAGGCTATTTCACTGGAGCACCTTTTTCATTTTATTGACATAGCATTATAAAGCTAAGTCTGAAAATGTTTATCACCAAAATGATGGCATTAAGACATGAGTTTGTTATTGTTGTTGTTGTTATTTGTCACATAAGACCATGAAGAGGGAATAAGATGGAACAAGCATTTATTAAATACCTATTGTATTCCAAGAACTGCTCTAAGGATTTTATAAATATTATCTCATTTGACTTAAAGAACATTTACTAAGGCACAATGGAATTATAGCATACATAAAATGAAAGGGTTCTACTTATGAATGCTTACTAATATTCTATGTGTTATAGAAATACAATAGCTAATGTACTTTGATCTGTGGTGAAGGAGAATTACATGTTTCTATTTAATCCCTCCCCTAGCCTATTTTCTATGAATATGCAGACACAACATGCAAACATTTGCTCTTTAAAAGCCAAAGTACATTTCAGAGTTTAAAACAAAAAAAGGAGGGGGGGCACGACCATTTTACATCAATATCTGGCAGTAGTTCTGACAGCTGGGGTCTAAGCCAGTTTTAGTGGCAAAAACCCTTCTTAAGTCTTTGGCTGGGGTTTTAAAATGGGAAAGCAGTATGCAAAATAAGAAGCATTAGTTAGAAAGGGAAGCAGGTTTCTGTGGTGGTTTTCTTGGAGGCAGCCTTAGTCTCAGTTGAAATAAATAATTACTCCAAAATCGCAGCCAGCTGGGCGAAAATGCAAACGTTTATTTCTCCTTTCAAATTAGCCCGGTTAGTTGAGGCCTATCTCTCTGCCTGGCTCCAAGAGATCTTGCACTTTGTCCTTGGCTTCTGCCTCTGCTTTCTTCAGCCTCCAGCTAGCACCAAGTTGGAAGATGAAATGAATCTCTCTGTACCTCTAGTCAGTTCCACCAGAAGAAGTAACTTCAAGCTTCAAAAGCTCTATATTTATGTGATCTCCCAAAGGTTAACTCCACCTTCTGGAGGGAGAGGGATTCTGGGTTATCTCCCAGAGTGCTCTCTGGTCCTAAGGAAGGTGTGAATTCAGATATCTCTTTCTAGACCCTGTATCTCCCAAACTGTGAACTCCATTGAGTTCTTAGAGCTCTCTAAAGGTGTGAACACAAGCATTGTTTCCATCAGTTGTACTTAGTACCTAGTTCAAGTTCTGGCCCAAAATATCTTCTTCTAAGATCAAATCAACTCCAATGTCTTTAACACTTTGTAAAGAAATGTCTTAACACTTTGTAAAGATTCCAAGAGGTTTCCCTCTGTACTTCTCTTATTTTTGAGAATATACTTTTCCAAGCTGGCATCATTTTGCAAGAGTTCAAATTTTAGGAATAAATGAGATTGATAATGTTAGCAGATAGTAAAGTATAATAAAAACAATGCTGGGTGTAAAACAAGAAGACATTTGTGATTGTGGATAAATCATTTCATTCCCCCTGGGTCTTAGTTTCTCATCTCTAAAATGAGAGATTTTGGACTTGATGACTGTTAAGGCACATTTTAGTTTCTAGTCTAGGGTGCTATAATATTTGAACCTCTTCTTCCATTCCTTGGCAATGTCATTTATTATCATGATTTCAAGTATGACTCTTTTGGAGATAACAATATCTATCCTTCACTATAATCCTGTAATCCAGCTCTGGATTTCTCACAGACAATAGGACATCCCTAAATGGATGTTTTGCTCTCACACTCAACAATTATAAGACCATACGCAAGATTATTCCGAAAAAAAAATAAAATTTGTTCCTTTTGAGTAATATTTCTCAGTGGTTTCACATCACTTAGTCTTCTATCTCCAAAATTGTATTCTCTTTGATATTTCCATATTCTTCAACTCACATCCAATCAGTTAACAAGAATTTTGCAATATTTATTATAACTTCCCTCTTTTTTTGTTTCTATCTATAAGAAGGATAGCTCCTTATAACTACTTGTCTACACTATTGTAATAACTTCTGTGGTTCCATCTCTACCCTAAACCATCCATACTACCATTGCCTAATTAATCTTTTCTATACATATAACTTCACCTGTATACATCTGACTCTTCATAGTCCCATCTGGGATTTTCTTGAGTAGTTTGTCATTAACTTCTCTAGGTCATTTTACAAATAAGGAAAGTAAGGTTAAGTGGTTTGCCCAGAATCACACAGCTAGAAAGTGTGTGAGACAAAATTTGAATTTCAGGTCTTCCTTACTCCTGGTACTTTTATCTGTTAAACCACCTAGCTGTTATCTAATGAGTAAACTTAAAACATCTTTGTCCTTCATCTGATTTTATTCACAAACTTTCATCACATTAGCTCTTTGGCCTTATATCACCAATTAATAAATAAATAAATAGCCCACAAATATTTCCATAAGAGGAGAATTTATCTGAAACCATAAATATCCATTAAACAAAAAAAATTAAATGTGTATTAGATTTAACAAAATAATGTAATTATCCTACTTTCTGTATGTATTTTTGAACTACTTTTTTCTTCTTCTATGTGTTGCAAATGAACTCATAAACTATGAGTATTTGTATAGTAAGGATATAAAGGAAAATTTTTCTGAACTTTTTTTTTTAGTTTCTCATTATGCAGATTAATTTCTATCAGTTTAACTTTGCTAAGAATTAATGACAATGAGGTGGCCAGACCTGTAATCTTTGCTCCAGGGGGAAATCTGAATTTGGTATTTTTGTTTATTTCTCTTTAACAAAATTAGCAGTCAGTTTCAATAGGTCAAGTCAAATCCACCATATTTTCAAGAAGCATCTCTTTGTTATGATCCTTTCTTCTAGTTTGTTATGGATTTTAACTTTGGTACTAACCATTCAAAGGTCTCTATGCACACAGCCTCTATTTCTATAACAATAATTTCTTTGCTTTTTTAAACATATAATAATTTCATTTTCTGTAATCTTCAGTTCTATGTCTAATTCATATAAATAAATATATAGAAATTATTATAGTATCAATAAAATATTTAAGAAATTTCATTGAATGAATAAGTAAAATTAAGCAAAGAACATATAATATATGTCAATTTAAATGTTGGGCAAGAGATGGAACACCATCTGTAAAATTAGGCTATTGGCCTAAGATATTCTCTTAAGTCCCTTGTGGCTCTAAATTTTATGTTGCTCTTAATAAATTAATAAATAAATGATGTGGTTCCTAAATGAGGATTTCTATGATAATTGTGAGTTGACTAAATAGGGTCAAACACTGAAGCCTTCCTTGAAATATTACGTTTTGAAGAAGAGGGACATAAATTGGCAACCTTTTCTTACTAAAACTCTAAATAATGCCAATCATCAAATTCTCTTCTGTTAATGAACAGTTCCCAAACCAAACTATGTAATATTTATATATTTCTAATCTGAAGCCCTCCTCTTGAGAAAAGGGTTAGAGGAATACTTCCAAATCTAATAACATGGCAACTTCCAAATGGTCAGAGCAATGTACAATGATAGAAGAGGCTCTGTGTTTGGACTTTTTTTTCCCTTGGGGGGAGGGCAGCAAAATGAATAGTCATGGAGAATGCTACATAAATATTATTATACACTAATATTAATCTAAAGCCATTTGGTTCTTTTGGAAAATACATTTTTTGTTCTTTTCCCAGTCTTAGGCTATGTATTAACATTGTATTGTAAGAGTTGAGATTTAAATCCTTCACCCTCTGTTCTTTCTCCAACCTTTTTTATTCCCCACTATCTTTTCAAAAACGAAAAAAATCTAAGGCAGAAATGTATTCTTGCTTAGAAAGATTGAAAAAATCCCTTATCCATATTAAGACACACTGCAATGATTGGGTGCTTTCCAGGTGGCTTTCCAGTCTGTTAAATAGCTCAATTAGTGAGCCTCTCGCTCCTTCAGTTACATTGATTTTTGCCAAGTGCATACTGCATGCTGCAAGGACACTGCCAAACCAGCCTTACAACATCACATTATAGTATTGACATCTGGGAGATCTGAAAGCAGCAGAGAAATCTAGGTGCCCAGGTACTGCCTAGACTATGAGGCAGCAAAAAACATTGCAGAGGTATGGTTGTTCATTCTGAAGGATGGTAATGAGCGATGTAAGTGAAGGCCCTGAGGAGCCACCTGGGCACCTTGCCCTCCAAAAGAGAATAAAGGATTTTGATCACAGCTGTAGCTGGATCTATGGCTAAGAAGAGAGGCTGAGGATGGAAAGATTATGAGAAGAATGGGAGCCAGGAAGTAAAAGCAATGCCAATCTATACAGGTCTAAATAGAATTAAATAAGATCTAAAGTTTGAATTCCTTTTTATATATAATTCAGTGCTAGGCAATAAACAGGTAGAAATAATTTTCCATTAATGAAAGTGTTAGTCCAAGAATTTTTAAGCTTTCTTTCTATTTGTAACCTCTTTTTGCCTAAAAACATGACTCTGGATATATAGGCTTATAAAATAGGTATACAAACCAAACATTTATTAATAATAAATCCTAATTTCATGATCTCAACATTATTATGTCACCCTATATGGAGTCACAACCCACAATTTAAGAAGATTTGCTTTACACTTACATATGATTGGGCCATTAAGGACTAAACTCAACATTAAAATAAGGTTTATATTTCAAGGTTTCATGTTTAAAAAAAAAAAACTAAACTGGTTTTAGGCAGGAGACTTGGGTTCAAGTTTGGATTCCAACATATGACTGTGGAGAACTCATTTAATTTCTCTGATCATCAGTTTGTTTCCCTATAAAATGAAAAAAAATTAATAATACTTAACACAATCTACCTTATAGGGATGTTCTGAGGAAAGATCCTTCTAAATTTCAAACCACAACACAATATGTAAGCTATTTTTAAAAGTGTGTCTCAATTCAGTGATGTATTGATGTCTGTTTGTGATTTAACCAGAAATAAAGTGCCAGGATAGGACAAATGAAAAAACAATGGTCTACATGTAGAAGACAAAACATAAATAACTCATAACTCATTTGAATTTTGTTGCAACATTTGATGAGTACACAATGAAAAGCAGAACATTCTGTGGCTTAACAGAAAAAATTAATTTTGTAGCTATTGTGAGTTTCAAAAGTGTCCACATTAGTACAAGTTCTAGGATATTGAAATATAATTATAGATATGTATACATGATATTGGCATTTATAATGTATTAAATATTATTTGACTTGTTACAGTTTTATATTAATCAGTTGAAAGCTTGCAAAAATTAGATTTTACTGAATGTGTTGTAATTTTAGTCTATTGTAACTAGGAATGTACTATGTTTTTATAATTAATATATTCTAGAGAAGACATTTTCAATGACTTTGACTGTGGGCATATATATTGTTTGTTTTCTTGAAAGAAAAAACAGGGGAAACAATTAGATTGCTGGATCAAGTTAAAATATTTTCAATCAATTGATTGCAAAAAAAATTAGTAAACAAAGATAAAATTCTTATCTCACATTTCTCTAGGCAAATATTAGTTATAATGAATTAAATAGATAGATAGATATAGATATAGATGTTATATTTAGATTTAAATCTATGACTGTACCCTTATTAGCATTTGAAAATATTATCTTATTAATAAAATGCATATTGTGTTTTAAACACAAGTTTTTTTTTTTAAACAAGTGGCTATAAACATATTGAAATAGGTAGATTTGAGTTCATCATATGTAGAGAAGAATGTGAAATGCTATAGAATATTATCTTAAAATTCTTTGAAGAATGAGAATTTCCAAATATGAATGAAGAATTTCCAAATATTTCCTCATTGAAGATAAATTGGCTCAATATTCTCCTTTCATTTACTGGGAATGTCTCTTAATTAGAAAAAAAAAAGTTAATTTTAATAGCCTATTTTCCTCCAAAAATCTTAGCACATACCTACATTCTTTCATGGGTAGATCAAAGTGTGATAATAGATGTCTATAAAAGTAACTAGTGAAATTCAGCATTAAGATAATCTGTCACCCATTTCCATTTTTCTTAAAAAAAAAAAAAAAGAAAGGAAGAAAAAAGAAAGAAAACATAATCAAAAGCCTAAATGACAAAGAGTTGACAGTAAGATTCTGTAGTAAATGATTCCAGAGTCGCTGGCCTGCGGAGATGCTGAAGAAGCCCCCAGCAGACCTGATTAATTCCAGTTTTTCCAGCTGCCAGGGGAGCAGAGGCTAAGCAGTTTCACAGAGAGGAGCCTATTACCACTACTAGGCTGAAATAGATCTAATCAACTCACAGCCGCTCAAAAGAAAACTTTACAGGTTTAGCTCACTAAGGCAGTGCTTTAAAATGATGACTACAAAGGATCATGGGAGTCTGAAAGCATTTAGTCTTTATTGCAGCTCAAGGAAATTTGCTACTATGGTTAGGCCATGCTAATTTACTGAACATGACAAAGCCTCCCAGACTGTGTGACATCATTTGGATAAAGGCCTTAGTCCTCATGGTGGAGTATTTCTAATATTCCTTTTTTTCTTCCAAAACAGTTAATTTGTTGATATTTCATAGGTGTTTGGGCTAATTACTTACACCATTATAAATCTTTAGACTAACTTATTTTAACATTTAATTTAAACAACAATCTTCTATAATTTGTCATGGTGTTCACAAAGTGATGAATATTGCAACTTTGTTTTTTAAGCAATCAACATTTTATTGCAATATCTTAAAAAAATAATCATGGCCCAGAACTTGGGCAGGCAATATCATGTACATGTGCACAATTTCACATATTAAACTCACTGCATAGCAATGTGTACTGTAAATAATCTCAGGGGATGAGTTAGCCAGGGGAAAAAAATAGCCTGGATTAATAAATATTATCCTTAAAAATTCTAAGGAGCTTTCTTTCCTTTTCTTCTTTCTTTTCTTTCTTCTTTTTCTTCTAGCCCAGTAGATTTTCAGTCACCTCTATTTAATGGAGGAAAACAATTAAAATATTAACAACAAAACAAATGTATATTTCTGGGAAATTAAAAGAAAAAGTTTGCACTTGTCCTTTCAACTGAAAGCCTTTGCAATGTTTACAAAGATAAAATCTGTTTTGTTTAAATAATCAAGGTTTATAAAGTCTTAATGTAAGAATTCTATGATAGATTATTTTAAATCTTCATTGTGATATAATTGATGCATAAAAACCTACTAAATATATTGATTACTAATGTATTCATTAATCATACAATTATATGAAATTAAAGTGGTTTTCTTAAGTGCAGGATTTGTGTTAATTATAAATGATCTTTTGAAAATAGTTGACTTTTAGAAGGTCAGGAGTAAAGCTGGCTTCTTACAGTATAGGAGATTGGAGAATGGCAAATGTACAGGTGGGGAATGGAGAATGCTAGCTAGGCCAGAAAATGAATTTAGCTGAGGAAATGTTTCCTACATTTCTGTGGATCCATCCTGCTAGTTACCATTTCAAATAGATAACCCTTGAGTAGAGGCAAAATGAGTGAAAGGAATCAAGTAAACTGCTTGTAAATATCTAAGCCATAACTAATAATTTTGACAACTAGGCTAAGAAACACAGGATTTTTCTAATGCAAGTAGTTGATTAGGTTTGTGGAAATCATGGATCTCTAAAACTAAATCCCTATAGGGAGATAAAGTTCAATCATCATCTCATGTGGGTATAGAAACCTTGGAAGATGAATAGCAGTATATGTGTTCAGAGACCCCATTTAATCCCAAAAATAGTTGTTGGTTGTAGTTAGTCACATCTAACTCTTCTTGACCTCATGGATCATACTATTCATGATCATACATTCATGTTTTCTTGGCAAAGATACTAGACTGGTTTGACATCTCCTCCATTTTAAACAGAGTATAAGTGACTTTCCCAGGGTCACATAACTAGTAAGTGTGTGAATTCAGTTTTGAACTCAGGTCTTCTTGACTCCAAGTGCAGTCTGAGCCAGCAAGCTGCCTATTGCTTAGGCATTAAACAAGCAAATAAGGTCAAATCAGAGAATTCATCTGAGAAAAGTACAGGTGCAATAGAGGGAGAAATCATTTGGTATCATACTCTGTAACTAATTGTACTTAATAATTGGGCATTAATCTCACTTGTCTCTAACTGCAGAAACACTGACTACAGTCTGTCAGTGTCCTTAAATGTTCCAGAGCCTTAAGACAAAATCCTAGTCATTCTGCCCTTGTTATAATTTTGATTTATTTTATACATGCAAACAAACATGCTATGATATCCCAGTGGCAGCTATAGCAAAGAATCAAGAAAGAATTGGCATAAAAATGGATTTTTTTGAATCTATAAAATTATGTGTACTATTATTCAAAGAGGCTATGTGATGTAGTAGCTAGCCACATCATCAGTATACCTGGGTTCAAGGTCTACCACTCATTCACTTGTCATATGCAAGTCATTTATTCTCTCCATGACCCAGATAATTCTCTTAGAGATATAGTAGAACATGTGGCAGTCAACTTTGAGAGAATTTCCTGAGTGTGATGTTCCTTATAGCAGTGAAATCACAGGATGAAAACAACTCAAAAATATCAGTCAGGGTCTTAAGATCATCATATAGCATATTGATATATTCCCATCTTCAAATAATACTTTCAGACAGTTGCTCCCTTTCCTTTATTGGCCTATTTCCTAACTATTTCCAATGGTATATGAAATTCAGAATGAAGTTGATGGCAAGGGACCTAAAATATCATTGTTCTACCATTATATAATTTAATGCTGTGACAGAGAATTTTGAAATTTTGGCTGAGCCTTGTCTTAGATAAAAAAAGAACTTCTATTCATGAGGTTGTTCAATTTCACATTTCACAGTTGTAAACACTAAAAAAGAAGGGACTTCTGTTTTTTTTTGCTTAGGTTAAGGGGAGAATTTGGATGTTAGTTCATTTGCATTGAAGAGATCATTTTCACAACAGAATCATGAACTGAAAGCCATATTTAAGTCTACCTCTTTGCAAATATATATATATATATATATATATATATATATATATATATATATATATATCAATTAGCCAGATATAAAGTACAATTTGTATGTCAGTACACTCGTTTTTGCTCTCCAGAGAATCATCTTGTTTGAATAGATAAAAAAATATTTTAAAAGTCACATTCTAAAACACCCTCTAAAAATAAAGATAAACAGCATATTTTTGGAAATGTCATTTGACTATTAATTCCCTGTCAAATTATCATATAGACTAGAATCTTGCCCTGATGAGTCTAGATCATGAAAAGTATGTTTTAAATCAGTTTAGCTTTATTCTTATTTCCAAAATCAGATATTTTACCTCTACCTCTGAATAACTACAACATAAATGCAAGATATACCCCAAAAAAAGAATAATGAAAAAATCTGGATAAAACTATGCAAATCTATAAAAATTATTAAAAACTATAAATGTGCACCCTAACAAGCATAGTTTTGTCACAGCATCTTCATACATAAGATAAAAAGCATAATTTTGGTTTGGATCTGAAAGATCATTTGACTCAGTGATTCCCATTTGATGACTCACAAATCCCCTTGGAAGTTCATAATAAAGGTTCAAGGAATTCTTGCTAAAAATTCTCTATGATTTCTTAAGCAGTAAGTAATTACCCAATACATTTATAAGTAAAGTTTTCTTTTGTGACAAGTACATGCATATTTTTAAAATTACAAATTTAGTTCTATTGCAAAGTCGGAATCACTATTATTGTTATCACAAATATGGTATTTATATTGTGATTGCATCAAACTCTAACCACTTCTAAGCATAATGTGTTATCTGTATCTCAACATGTAATCAAATTGTTGCCAAATTGACACAAAGATTCAACATTCAAAATTATTTCCAATGATCAGATATAATGGCAAATCCTCACTTACATTCTGTATTGAGCAAACTCCCTCCTTCTTCTCTGTTACCCTGTAGTCACACCTCATCAACTGTCTAATCATATGATCAAAATATGAAAAGCATTTTCATTCTTTCAGAGTAAATTTCAGTTTAAAAGTCATGTGCAGTACAAGGCATCCTGAAACCATCGTGGACCATCACAAATGTTCTAAAGAAACAAACTTTATATTGCAAGATTGTTTTCTAATTTAAACGTATCTTCTATTCTGTTACTCTTCTATATGATTTTCAAATGAACTGAATATCAACACTGGGCAATGGTTCTATGACTGGAGTCAGTATATTAATATTAAGAAAGTAACATTGAATAAGACATTTTTTTCCTTATAGAGGTTAAATTATATGTAAACATTTAAAAAACAAAAGTAAAACTTTATGAAATTGCATTTTAGGTTTATTTATTAATTAATAATACCCTTGTTGTTAGCCTATAGGAAAGTAAATACCTTCTGTTGTTAGATGGCTAAAAATAAAAGATTTTTTTTAATTTTATTTCCTATCTAGAGAGCTTATAAAATTCTCCTATTGTTTTTCTCCATATATTTGTTTGTGTATTTTTATTTCTGTTCTTGTTTTAAATAAAGCTATAGAAATAAACAACACAGATTTAAGATTATGATGGATATTGAGACTTTATTAAATAAAAAGTCTTAACATAGAAAATGTCCATATATGATTGTTCTATTATGTTAAATTATCTTCAAAGTTATAATTTATTTCATTCAAATATTATTTAAATTAAAAAATATATAAAAGACAAAATGTAATATGAAGTCAGATTTCAATAAGCACATTTGCTTACTTGCTCTTGCAGGATGTTATACATAAAATATTTGTAATTATTTTATAATGTGAGAATTCATAATTTGATTTTTTTTCATAATTGTAGGTAGAACAAAATTTTAAATTTTATTGTTACAAATAAACTATATACATTCCAATTTGGTAGTTTGGAAGGTAAAGTTATTATTGTATTTATTGTATGTATTTCATAAATAAGTGTGAAAAAATGTTATAATTTATCTTAGGGATTCATAAAACATTTTTAAAAAATTATTGTTGAAAGGGTTTCATAGAAGACAAAAATATTGGGAATTACTTATCCAAACAAACATCCTCATTTTTCAATTAAGGTAACTGAGGCTTAAGGAGATTAAGTAACTGCCTACATTCTCAGAAGTTGTACCTGGATTATGAAAAAATTGAACACAAGGTTTTCTGACTCCAGTTTCATTTCCTTTCCATTACACATAAATCAGCTTTTCAAGAACTATGCACTTTCTTCAGAAAGTAAGATAATTTACTTTGTAAGTTTGCAAATCGCTTTCAGTATTTTTGTGTGTGTGCTGTTGGGAGCATTTATGCTAGTATGTACTATTGAAATGTTGCTTACTATGGATTTGGCCCTGGTGTTAATGTATATCCAGTGTTGGTGATCAATGTGATGCATATACCAATAACTCATTAAGGAACAACCTTGTCACCATTGGCTCTATCAGATAGATAATGGACCACAATGGGAATTTCAATGTACAGTAAAGTCCATTATTGGAATACTAAACCTTGTGACAAAAGAAAATCACTACTACTAGAAAATACCATGAACATTTTAAAAGGTATTTTCCATTATTAAAATAATGAATGGTTATTTTTAAATATATCAGTTCATTCAATTCTTTTATTTATTTGTTTTACTAAATGTATAATCATGTTATAAAAGATATCAAATTTGATGACAATTATGCTAGGTTCAGAGTTACTGAATGAGTTGTCAATAGATGTACATGTCTAAAACATGTTTAGCCTTAGTTAAAATCCACAAACTATGAAGTCAGCTTCCTATCTCTTGCCCCGTGTTTTTTTTTCTTTAGTTTTTTAAGTGAATTTTGTAAATTAAATAAAATGTACTAGTTAAAGTTAATACTTTATAGCGATACTAGTTCCAACTGTGATACTATAAGAGTGTTATCATGTTAGATATATAAGATAGAAATGGCTACTGTGGCAATCTTTTATAGTTAGACCCTTCTTTATAAAATATGCTTCCTGATTTTTGTTTGGCCTTTTTAATTCATACATTTCAAACTACCTTATCTCACATGTTCTCTAGGCAAATATTAATTATAATGAATTAATCTTAATTTTCTCCTAAAATTTTTACTAAAATTATTGATTTTTGTCTATATTCATTTATATTACAAGGCTTGACTAGCTGTAACTCAGAGCTAGATAGTATATATGCATTACAAGGAGTACAATGCTATCATGTTGCATTTTTACATTATACATTAGGTATTTCTTCTTATACATTAGGTATCATATAGAAAAGATTTACAGAGTGCAGAAAACAGAGGGAATTTTATTTCTATAAAGTACTTTAGAATGAATTTCCAAGACAGGCCACATAAAATAACATTTTCTGTTAATCAACAAATATTTATTAAGCATCTACTATGTATCAGGCATTGAAGAAACTAATGTTTTTTATTCTTTATTATAGATTATTAAAATGGGTATTTTATGTTATTTCCATAAATATTATGATATAACATAAAGCATTATATATCATGTTCTATAGTATGATATATTAAATTAAAAATTTCATAGTTTTCAATAATATATACCTACTTTCCCCAAAAAGACAAAATTCATTGACATCAACACACTTCTCATTATAAGTCACTATGTATTATATTTCTTAAGGTCGAAGCCTTATTGAACATTAGCTTATTCAGCTGAATTATTTCTTTGAAAAGTCTATGTGGATACTAGCTTCAGAATAATATGATTGATTAAAAAAAACTGGGGTTAAGTAGGGGGAAAAAATCACTCATTCAAAACCTAAGCAAGTTTGTGTAGTCTTCAATGTACTTATAGAAGATAAATTTCTCTTCAATGAAACTGTTCTCTGTATTATCTAAATAGTATTTCATATTAGAGATTCTTTTTTTTCCTAAGTAAAATGTCATTGTTCTTAGTTTTTATGTTAATTTAAGACTATACAATGGTATTAATTCATCTACCATATTTCTTTCTGTATATGTTACTTTTTTCAAAAAGACAGGATAGTGGAGAAATCCATATAATAATGTTCAATTATCTCCTTTCTTAGTACCTTATTTTTATTCTGTGCATATCTCTTTTTCTTCTTTATTTCTCCCTCATATCTGCATTTCTACTCTGATACTTTTACTAACATTATTCTAATCATCTCTCACTTTCTACAGGTTGTATTGGTTTAAATTTCTTTTTCATTCTGCAAGCTTAATAAATAAATGTTTTTAAGTGAACACATTTAATAAATATATTTGTAGAAAAATCCCAGAATCTTAATATAGATCCTATCATGTAGTATTTTTACTGTGTTATATGAATGGCTAAATATATACATACCTATCTGTACATGCATCTCTGTACATATACATATATACATAACATTTTAAAGAAATTTTTAGTCATAGATGAAAGGATTTATTATGAAACTCTTTTGTTTCTCAACAAATGTACTCATTGTAGAATTTATATCTAAGCACAGGATTTCACAATCTTGTAGGACTGCAATTCTTAAAGTGCAAAATCCCATTTGCATTATATCTTCCCCCAATCCCTTGGGATTCTTTATTAGGGTTATTTCACTTTAATAGTTTCTTTGTAGTAGAGGATTTTGACATGATACTTCTTAGTCTAAGAGAAGAAAATGAAGAAGGGTTAGTATAATAAATTGATTTGTGGGGAAATTGATTTGTTTGCATTTTGCACTTTGGTTTTTGAATTTGAAAGGAGTAGTCTTTCAATTTTTCACTTTTGTATGGTTGGTTACAAATAGCAAATATAAATGAAATTTAGGTTTCTATACTCCATGTTACATTGAAAGAGAAATGAAGACTAGTAAACTTTAAGGCAACTACCTTGAAGACAAGCTTCACTCCCTTCTATTTCTCTTCCCCCTCTGCCAAACCCATATATTTCTTTTGCTTCTGCTGGTCAGATAATAATTCTATGTACTAGTTTTCCTTGCTAAAACTGGAATGAAGGAGACTTTCTACATATCAGTATTACACATTGTAATGAAAATGATATTTGCCCAGTATTTCTTTTTCCTTTCAGATCTAGAAATTAAAATCAAAAGATTTCTCTTAAAATTAGATTTAAATATCTGAAATCAAATATCCAATTAGGGCTTTCTTATGGTGTCCTTTACAAAAAGAATTTAACATTTCCAAATGCTGAATGAGCTCAGAAACCTAACTTGAGTGTGAGTGGCAACTTAATCATCAACTAAACACTGATGACAATACTCATGTTGACACATAAAACATCCAGAGAAAGAAATGTGAAGGGTGTAAAAATGAAACAGTAACATCATCAATCTAAGATTTGATTCCTTCCAAAATGTTAACATTATAAGAGAAAATTATATATCATCTTATAGTAAATCATCACTTTTAAAGTCAAATTTCTGATTGAAAGGGTAGAAAGGTGAGAGGAATAGCAGTCTGTATGTATTTATTAAGAGGTTGCAATTTAAACTTCTTTGGGGGGAAATTGCATTATGCAATTAAGAATTGTATAAGATTACACAGATCCCTTTAAGTTTTGTTATCATATCACAATTAAAGAAAAATTAATCATGTATATCACTATATAATAAGCAGCAACAACAAAATATTTTTTATTGATGTATTCAAATCTAACACTAGAATGTAGGAAAATTGAAGGACTTAAATGCAGAAATTAATAGATTATTGAGTATACCTGAATAAATAATTACCTTTTTACATTTTATTTTGGTCTGGGGATTTTCTTATTTGTGTGTGTGTGTGTATACATATACATATACATATATATATATATATATATATATATATATATATATATATATATTTAAACCTCACGGATTCCAAAAATTTTCATACTACCCTATTCATTATATGGGGGGTGGGGAGTTGAAATGCAACACATACATTGTGTAGCACTAATCATGAATATGTGTGTGTGTGTGTGTGTGTGTGTGTAACCAGATTTAGTAATTCAGAAAATTAACCAACTTTTTTTGCAAATGAATTATCCTCATCTGTGATATACATTTAAGAATGAAACTGAAATTAGCTCTTTAAAGTGGTCCTGTGATTTTAATTATTCAAAAAGTACACAAATTTAATGAGTTTTTAAATATTAAAACTACTCTCTATTGTCACTACTGTGAGCTCTTAATTTACAGAGCAATTAAGTCAGGACCCTCATTTATCAGGACATGTGCGTTTGTTGAAAATGTAGTCAGTTTTTATTAATTGATGCTATAGAAATACAGAGATGAAATTAATGTCTGGGCTTCAGAGGTCATGCCGGTGATGCTGGGTAGCTATCAAGGAGCAAGACGTGAGATAAATAAGTAACTGCTGTTCACTGATTATACCAGAGATAGCTGCAATATTAAGTGGCACTATGGGTACCGTTCTCAGCCAAAATGTTTGCAATAAAATGCCCCCTGAGTTTTTCTCTGGCAAGCATCTGTCATGGGTGGTAGCTGAGAAACAGGGAAACTTCAAAGCTTTACTTTCTGATTATTAGCAGAGTGTGGAGTGTAATGTTCTTACATTTTAATGCAAGGCAAGTGTTGATGAGCTGAGAGGGTAGAATTAAAAAGTAGCCCAAATTTCCTTTGTTCTTCAGTATGTGGCTGACAAGAATGTTAGCAGCTAGTAGTAGTCTTTGGTATTCATCAACCAATGAGTCACAAGCAATTGGATGCTTGAGAACCAAATGGTAAAAGACTCCAATACCAAGTTTCCTTGATATACTGGCCATCTATAATTGTCCTGCTTTATGTGTCTAATTTGTTTATTGAAAGTCCTTTACAAGAGATTGACTGTAATCAGTCTGAATATATAACTCAAAAGACTTAAGCTATTTCTGTTATGTATGTACACATTAACTTCTAGGAGTTAATATGTATGTGTATTCTGGCTATATATATATATATGCACATGCATGTAAATATACATATATATCACTATAAGCTATTTAATAATTGCCTATATCAATTATAATAGTTTTTATATTTGAAAGCAAAAAAACAAGATGACAAAATACAGGCAGCAACTCAGCTGAACCCAGTACGCCTAACACTCCACTTCAAACAATTTTAAAATAACTCTTCTAATCAAATTTTGGAGTCGCAGAGCCAACAAAATGTCGGCAAAAGAGATCTATAATATTGCCCTTGTGCGCAAGAGGACCAGTGGTGTTACACCAGTGATAGTAACAAGTAACAGCAGAAGCTTTGGGAGCCCTCAGACCACAAATGGTAAGATCAGACACTTCTCCAAAAGAGATTACAGGGTACCTTTCACTGGGCACCGGGAGCAACTGGCACTAATTTACAACTCTATTGCCCATATGCAATTCTAGGTCACTGTTCTGGGACAGAAAGGAATATTTGTGGTGGGTCAGAAGGGAGCAAAAATGCTAGTTGCAGTTTTAAGGCAGAAAAGAGCACTAGTACTTGTAATTAAAGAAGAGCAAGGGATCTGATTATATTTCCAAGGCCAAGAGGACCACTAATGTTTGTAACTTCAGGGAATCAGTGGCCCTTTCTGGATAAAAGCCAGAGTACAAACCAGTAAAGCAATGAACACACTTCTCCCTGAACAGCACCATCTTGGAAACATCAAAAACTTACACATCAGTCCCCCAGAATTAGTTGTATTTTACAGCAATGAAAAAAGTCTAAAACTTAGAACAGTGACTTTCCCTCCCAAAGGTGACTAGAGCTCAATGTTAAAATAAAGTTCAAAATCAAGAACTAGGTTGGGAAATAGGCAAGTAATTAAAAAAAAGAATTTGACCCTAACAATCTACTTTGGTAGATCTTTATCCCTATTTTGATTTATTCCTTATTTTTAAGAGTTATTTTTTTCAGTGATTTTTTAGTCTCTTTTACCATTAGATCAAATCTCTTTTTAAAAGTATTATTCACTATTTTTTTTTTAAATCAAACTGTTAATCCTCTTTTTGTATTTTTTTCTTTTTACATCACTCTGGTTTCTTTTTTCAATTTCCATTTACTACTGGAAGATAAAGACCCTCATGGTGGTGTCTCCTTCACAGTCTGTCTCCTTCGCTGGGCAGGGCTAACTATTTGGGGAACCTTCAGATGGGCCTTGATCTTAGTGGATAAGGGAAGGAGACAGGATAGCCACCATAAGGGTCTGTGTCTTCCAGTCTGTCTGTCCTCGAGTCTCTTTTCCTGTCTGTTCTGGAGCCTGTGTCCGAGTCCAAGAGCTTGAACTCCAGCCTCCAGTCCTCTGTCTTCTCTATTTCCCAGTCTGTCTTCCTTCCCAGATCTCTTATATACTCTATTATAAGTACATCATCATAGGTATCAATCTTGTAGAATAGGTGTATTAAGTACTAAGTACATGTAAATTAGAGAATCATTATCTCATTCCATGAGTTAACACCTTGTTGTAAGATTACTTGTTTCAAGTACACTTGGCCCTCTACACTGAGCAAATTACTTTACCTCATAGCCTCAGTTTCCTCATGTGTAAAATTGAAATGACAATAATGTTGCTACATCACATGGTTGTTGTGTGGATCAAATGAATTAAGATATTTTCCTAACCATAAAATCCTATATAAAGTTAGCTATTATGATGATGATAATGAGGGTGATGATATTTAAAAGGAAAAAACATTAGAGGTCTAATTTCTATTTACAATTAGATAAACTGAATCTTATTTTATTTTAGTCACAAATCCCAAAACATCACATCAACCTTGAATTTCTTCCTAAAGCCATTAACTATAATGTTCATTTCCTTACTTGAGTCCCACTAGACACTACCAGTTTTGTTGTAGACTTCAGAAATTAGGCAATTCAAGCCATTCCCTGAAGTTAAAGTTCTAAATCTTGATACCTGAAGTTTTTGACCTCTATTCTGCTTTACCACCACAAATTTTGACGGGATAGTGCCAAGCAATCTCCTGTAACCCATCAATTCCTTCATGTAATCCCATTTTTCATTCAGACTACCAATGGAGGTAAAAAGGAGAAAAAAGAAAAAGAAAAGGAAAAAGAATGAAAGAAAAAGCAGTAGGGCAACAAATGCTGTCTTCTCCAAACGTATTAAATTGTTCTTTCAATAATACAGAAGACAGATTATTCTTTCTTTTGCTTCCTTCCTTTTTTGCTTCCAAGTTGCCAATGGGAAGCTTGCTATCCCACCTGGCCCTGACTGACTGTGCCCATAAATTTGCCTATGCAATGCTTGTTTACGGGTCGCTGATGGAACATGGAGACCGTGCATTTTGTAAGCACTGGGTAGATAATCACGGTAATTGATGTTTGGAGCTGCTAGCTCCTAGGAGCACAGGGTCTCTTTTTCCCAGTGAGGCCCTGCTCTATGTTATCAGTCCAGCCCATAATTAAATATCACTCTTTTACAATATGTTTCAGGCTCCTTAATGAGTCTAAAGCAGAAATAGTCACCTCTTTCCCCTCTGAGCTTTATTTGCTTGTTATTAAACAATGTTATTGAGCTGCCTTCTTTCCCTGTGTTGCCAAACCTGCATCATTTCCGTTTTATAATTGCACAATTAGAGCCAGTGCTTTGCTTTCATACATCAGCAGGCCCTGCTTGTGCATGTGCATATGTGTGTATGTGTGCGCGCATGCTTGTATGCATATATTGAGAGATTGAAAAAGAAAAAAAAGGAAAAAAAATCAGGTGTTCATAGAGACAACTCAAATGTATCTTATTTTCATTAACTACAAAATGTGAAACTATTAATAATGATCTGCATTCTACCATCAACTATCCCCACCACCCCACTCTTGTGACTTTATGCTATGACCTTGTGCTGTGTGGTTGAGGGTCCAATTTGCTCATTGTTAGTTGCATGCATAATTCTCTACCCCTCCCCCACCATCATTTTTCCCTCAAGCAAAATCCAGTCATTTATATTCTAAGGCTAAATGGTATTCTTCCTTTCTCTTCTCACATCCCCATACTACTACCACCACCACCACCACCACCCCCCCAAAAAAAAAGAAAAAAAAAACTGGCAAGCTGTATAACACTAGTAATTCCATCTAACAAATTTCTACAGAGCAGCCCCCCATGCCTTTACACATACATACACACACTCTCCCACACTCATGCACGCGCGCACACACGCACATGCATATCCTTAAGCTGCTCTAAGTAGTGTATTAAGTAGCTGAAGAAAATCCATTCATATTCTGCTGTGTCGCTTTCTTCTCAAGTCATGAACCCATCACAGACTTCTTCTAGCTGTAGGTTGCCACGGTGAAGATTTACAATGCCAGTTATTCATACATCTGCCTTCTCTTTTTCCCCCCTTATTCTTATTCTTAAATCCCTTGGGCAAGGGCAACCTTGATATTGAGACTCGTAAAATTCACGGCTTATCATCCTTGGTGAAGGCTTCGGGCATGCATTACCACATCCAACTGCCTGCTCACCTCCATGACAGAACAAGGCCTATAGCTTTTATTTTTAAGTGGGGGTAGGAGTAGGGGTGGAGGAAAAGAAGTATTTCTTTGCAAAACAGAATAGAAAGGTTAAATGTTTGGAAAAAAACAGTATCTGTTTTTGCTAACATTAATATTTTTATTATTATTTTCCAATCCCTAGAGACCAAGAACAGATTTGATCTTAGAATGTTAAATAAAAAGTATGCGTTAATTACATGGCATATTATTTTGAAAGACCAATCATCCAGATCCTAGTATTAATACAGCAAACACTATCATAGGTCCCCTTCCTCTTCTCAAAACACACACCCACATACACACATACACACACACACACACACACACACACACCCCAAAAAATTCTCAGTATCAAAGAGATTGATGCAAGAAATCTGGAATGAAGCTTCAAATGTAAATTTTCCAGTGATTTCTTTACAATGTCTTTATTGATTAGTTTTCTCTTAAGCATCACCAAGTCTATGAAATAGAGGGAGTGGGAAAAGGAAAGAAACCAAAGCATTGAAGTGGTAAAGGGCCACTTACAAACCTAGCTGCTAATCTAAGCATAGGAAAATGATTTGCTTATATTGCACTTTCCTTTAGCATTGTGATTGAGTTTTGCTTTTAATTTTAAGGAAAAATAAATTAATTATAGGGAAATTGAAAAAAATATGCTCAGTAATAGAAAACATTCAGTAAAGCTCTAGGACATTGAAAATAATATGATAGTGGTTAGTTGTGATATGACATCTATGATATATATTTTTAAAAGGAACAATTTCAGTGTTTTGTATTAATTACAGGAATATAATTCTAAAATTTCTTTGATTGTTTGAAATGATTTACACTTGATTCCTTAATTTTGGGCAATGTCTTACTTATATTCAAATATCATTGCCACTCATTTATGATTTCCCAAGAATTCTTAAGCCCTTCTTGAAGATGAAGCCAAGATGACCGAGACAACACATGGTTTTTTCTAACCTTCCCCTACAATCCTCAGACTAATTAGCAACTCCAACCTCTGAATTAGCTCTGGACAGACAGAACCCACAAATATTGATAGTGCAACAAATTATCAGCAGAAAATAATTCTGAAGATCAGCAGAAAAGCTCTGATTCAATCAGAAATGGGAGGGAAGTAGTCAAGTACAAGGAGCTGAGCACTAATACCAGGCCAATACAGACTCTGTGGCCCAGTACAGACTCCCTGTGGTGGAGAATCTACAGCAAGGAATCTATAGGAATCTATAATAGTGTTGGCCACTCTGACCTTGGTTGCAAACCAGTAGATCAGCAGAGAAGTTAGAAAACAACCAACACAAATACAAAAGGTAAATAGTGAACCCTAAAGTGCCAGAGTCTCATGGGACCTGGCACCTGCCACCCAGCACCAGCAGTGAAGCAGCACTGACCCAGTACAGCCTTGGCTACTTATAGAGGAAGCCGTTTCTTTATGAAGAAGCTTGGATAAACCTCCCCTGACCTTAAAGCAGACCTTAACATTTTTTTTAATTGAGTAAAAAAAGTAAAGAGAATTCTGATGATAGACAACTTTTATGTTGAAAGAGAAGAACAAATATCAAACCCTGAGGAGACTAAAGGCAGATTGTCTCCAGACGAAGCTCCAAAAGGTGATATAACCTAGTCTCCATCACACAAGACTCTCCTAGAAGAAATTTTAAAAGATCTTTAAAAAAAACTAGAAGAAAATTGGGGAAAGGAAATAAAAATTTTGCAAGAGAGTTTGGAGAAGGCATATAACTTATTAAAAGATAGATTTGGTAAAATGGAAAAAGAAAACAACTCCCCAAAAAAACAGAATTTGTGAAACAGAAAAAGAAAATAACTCCTTAAAAAACAGAATTTGTGAAATGGAAAAAAAATCCATAGACCAAAACACCTCATTTAAAAATTCAATTGGACAAATATAAAAAGAAGGAAAAAAAATAAACAAATGAAGAAAATAATTCACTAAAATTCAGAACTGAACAAATGGAAATGAATTACTCAATGAGCAACAAGAATCAGTCAAGGAAGACAAAAAAAAATGAAAAAAGTAAAAAAAAAATAAAATACTTAATTGGGAAAATAGCTGACCTGGAAAATAGATCTAGGAGAGATAATCTAAGGATTATTAGACTCCCTAAAATCCATCATGAAAAAAAAGAGCTTAGACAGTATTTTTCAGGAAACCATCAAAGAGAACTGCCCAGATGTCAGACAATCAGAAGGTAAAATGAACATTGAAAGAATTCACTGAAAACC
Source organism: Sarcophilus harrisii (assembly GCF_902635505.1). Taxonomy (NCBI): domain Eukaryota; kingdom Metazoa; phylum Chordata; class Mammalia; order Dasyuromorphia; family Dasyuridae; genus Sarcophilus; species Sarcophilus harrisii. Next base: position 174,004,738 of record NC_045428.1, on the reverse strand, counting down.
TCCTAAAAGAAATCCCAAAATAAAACCCCAAGGAATATCGTGGCTAAATTTCAGAACTATCAGATCAAAGAAAAAATATTACAAACATCCAGAAAGAAACAATTCAAATATAGAAGAGCCACAGTAAGGATTACTCAGGATCTAGCAGCTTCCATTTTAAAGAATTCAAGGGACTAGAATCTAATATTCCAAAAGATGAAGGAACTTGAAATGCAGTCAAGAATAAATTCCTCTATTAAACTGAGCATTTTCATTCAGGGAAGAAGATGGACATTCACTGAAACTGGTGAATTCCATTTATTTTGCATGAAAAGACCAGAGCTAAATGTAATGGGCCAGAACTTTGGAGAAAGGTGTTAATTCAGTAGAATCGATAAGACAATGGTTATCTAATTTAGCAAGGTAATTAATAGTTCTCTAGTTCGGTATGATTGATTTAATATTACAACAAATAATGGTTGGTTTATACTAGTGATATAATGATTGGTTTATACTCAGTATGATGAATTGATTTAATTGTAATAGAATATATAAACTGGGGACAAACTCAGCCTCAGAAGACAAGACTTGACCAGCATCATGTGGCTCTCCTGCCTTCATCACTTCTTCACTAAGACCAAGGACCCAGGCTGGTCCCTAGATCTTCCAGAGAGTTAGTCTGAGTACTAGATTTTAATCCATGCCAGTATGGGGAATTCTAGAAAACAACAGTATGTTTTGTCACTCCAACTTGGGTGTTCTAGAAAGCAGGGCATTACATCTGGATTGCAGACTGCTGACTGTCTTGCTGACTGGATAGGAGTAGAGACTGACTGAGACTGCTAGTGCAGACTGGGAGACAGAAGGAGACAATAAAGACTTTGGACTTTATCCCCGACTATTATCCTAGTGATTATTCTGCTGAAACCAAGGCTGGTCCTGAGACTTCCAGAAAGCTAACCAGACTATTACAGCTAAACAAAAAATTTGACCTCCAAATAAATATAGGACTCAAGAGAAGCATAAAAAGGTAAAAAGAAAAATAAATCATGAGAAGTATTTCTGTTACGGGTATACATGCAAAATATATGTATAATCTGATTTTACTGTTATAATATAAAAAAGAAACAAGGGATGAAAAGGGGATTATAAAAGGAAAAAGGGGGAAAATGGTGATAAAATGAGGGAAATTACACCTCAGGAAGTGGCAAAAAAAAAACCCTATTATAATTGAGAGAAAAAGGGAAAGCAACAAATATTGTATGAATCTTACTCTCATCAGATTTCACTCAAAAAAAAGAATATTATTTGGTTTCACCAAGAAACTTCTCTCACCTTATAGAAAAGTGGAAGGGTAAAGGCAAAAAGAGAAGGGGTAGGCTAAATGGAAAGGAAAAGAGAAATAGTAGGAAAAAGACATAAGAAAAGGGGAGGGTCTCTCAAGGGGGAGGACTGCTTAAGGCAAGTAATGCTCATTAGTAAACTATTGGGGAGGAGGGAAAGGGGAAAAGGAAAGAGAAAAGTATAATTTGTGGTTGATAAAATGGCAGGAAATACAGAATTAGTAGTTTTAACTGTAAATGTAAATGGAATGAATTCTCCCATAAAACTTAAATGGATAGCAGACTGGATTAAAAGCCAGAATCCTAAAATATGTTGCTTACAAGAAACACATTTAAAGCAGAGTGATACATACAGAGTAAAGGTAAAAGGCTGGAGCAGAATTTATTATGCTTTAGGTGAAGTAAAGGAAGCAGGAGTAACCATCCTGATCTCAGATCAAGCAAAAAAGCAAAAATTGATCTAATTAAAAGAAATAAGAAAGGAAACTATATCTTGCTAAACAGTACCTTAGATAATGAAGCAATATCAATACTAAACATAATACAAAACTAAACATAAATACTAAGTGGAGTAGCATCTAAATTCCTAAAGATGTTAAGAGAACTGCAAGAAGAAATAGACAGAAAAAGGTACACTTTCTTCTCGGCAGTTCATGGAACCTATAAAAAATTGACCATATATTAAGACATAAAGACCTCAAAATCAAATGCAGAAAAGCAGAAATAGTAAATGCATTTTTTAGATCACAATGCAATAAAAATTACATTCAATAAAATGTCAGGGAAAAATAGACCAAAAAAAAAACTGGAAACTAAATAATCTCATCCTGTAGAATAAATGGGTGAAATAGCAAATCAAAGATGCAATCAATAATTTCATCTAAGAGAATGACAATAATGAGACAACATACCAAAATTTGTGGGACGCAGCTAGATGCTTTCTTGCATAAAATAGAGAAAGAGAAGATCAATAAATTGGACTTGGAACTAAAAAAGCTAGAAAAAGAATGAATTAAAAAAAAAAAAAAACAATCATATACCAAACTTGAAATTCTAAAAATAAAGGAAAGATCAATAAAATTGAACGTAAAAAATCTATTGAATTAATAAATAAAACTTAGAGTTGATTTTATGAAAAAACCAACAAAATAGATAAAACTTTATTTAATTTGATTAGAAAAAGGAAAGAGGAAAATCAAATTGTTAGTCTCAAAAATGAAAAGAGAGAACTATTTGCCAATTAAGTGGCAATTAGAGCAATTATTAGGAGATACTTTGCCCAACTTTATGCCAATAAATTTGACAACCTAAATGAAATGGAGGAATGCCTACAAAAATATAGATTGCCCAGATTAACAGAAGAGAAAATAAATTACTTAAATAGTACCATTTTAGAAAAAAAATAAAACAAGCTTTTAACCAACTACCTAAGAAAAAATCCCCCAGACATGTGAATTCTATCAAAAATTTAAAGAACAATTAACTCCAATACTATATAAACTATTTGAAAAAATAGGGAATGAAGGACTCCTACAAATTTTCTTTTATGACACAGACATGGTACTGATACCTAAATCAGGTAGGATGAAAACAGAGAAAGAAAATTATAGACCAATCTCCCTAATGAATATTGATGCAAAAATCTTAAATAAAATAAATGAAATATTTTGAAATAATGAAAAATGAAATATTTAATTTTTTCCCCTTCTTGATCTGATTTTTCTTGTGCCACAAGTTAACTATATAAATATATATACATATATTGGATTCAGCATATACTTTAACATATTCAACATGTATTGGACTACCTGCCATCTAGGGGGAGGGGATAGGGTGAAAGGAGGGGGATAATTTGGAACAGAAGTCTTTGCAAATGTCAATATTGAAAAATTTACCCATGCATATGTTTTGTAAATAAAACGCTTTAATAGAATGTTTTAAAAAAGAAAGAATTGGACCTTAAACCCAAGTTACTGTGACTCTAACTGATTTGTCTTTTATAGGTCCTAGGCCAAGCCTCACTTGTTCTTCCTTTGGATCCTAATTGACTGAGTGAATTTAAATAGCAACCATTTCTGTGTTGGTTAGAAAGATTAAGATTCTTTCCTTTCCAGATTTATTTATTTATATTTTGGTGTGGATAGATAGATAGATAATGCAAAAGAGCCCATTTTTGCCTCAGTTGCTACCTATTCTTAACCACTGAATGGGTATGGCTTCAATCTGAGACTTGTTGAAGTTCTTAGCATAAAAAGGCCAGGGTCTCACATTGCATCCAGGGCCATCTCCAGTCATCCTAATCTATTTCCCAAATGGTTCTGGAAGGGAAAGTGAGATAGGTGACCTTGCAGAGCAGTCAGTTGTGCAAGGTCAGCTCAACTTTACTTAAATCCAGTTCACTTGTATGTCTTGGCATCACCTCTCTAAAATCTGAAATCAAAGTCCTCTTCAAGAAGAAGGTGGCAGCAATGAAGAAGATAAGATAACACATTGGCTATCTGATGACTATGAAAGGTTACTAAAGCTTAAGATTAGGTTAATGGTTTTAACCACTTACAGAAATAATGGAAGAAAAAAAAATAGTTTTGAGAGCAATCTAAGATTTGGAAATTCTTATTTTTAGAACCTCAGTAGAGACTAGGGGTTGGATTTATATGAAGATATCATTTAGATAGTTGAAGATGCAGGTTTGGAACTCAGGATAAAGTTCAAAACCAGAAATATAGATTTGAGAGTTAACATGTACATAGGGATTTTATATATATATATATATATATATATATATATATATATATATATATATATATATGTATATATATGTATACATATATATGTATACATCTGTACATATGTAGCAATTCAAAGCACAGAAGTGAGATTAATCAGATTACTAAAGGAGAAAATATTGAAAAAGGGGGAAAGAGGTAAGGACAAAACTTTAAAGAATATTCAAGGGTAAAAAAGCCAAAGAGACAGCAAAGAAGATTTTTTAAAATGAGGGAAGCAGTGAGAAAACTAGTTTTCCCCTTTGTATCACCAACTTGGTACACTGTGTTTTGACCAGAGTAGATGCTGAAAGAAATGTCTGTTGCATTTAGGAAGTGAATTAAGTTGAATTGATAAATGAAAGGGTAATATTTCTGGAAGCGAGGGAAGAAAGAATAGCTAGGAGTGAAAAATTAACATTGTCCAATGCTGCTAAAGTCAGATAATAAAGATTTTTAAAAAGCTACTAGATTTGGCAATTTGGAGGTCAGTGGTGATCCTGTGTATGTGAGTGTCTTTGTTTGCAAGGCAATCAGAATTATGTGACTTGTCCAGGGTCACACAGAATAAATGGTGAAGAGATTTTTATTTGAGTAGTGGGGATAGAGATGAGATCAAAATTTTAAGATGAATAGTGAAGAAGTGAAAATACAGGACATAAAATGCTTTTGTAAGAAATTAGACTATGAAAGGGAGGGAATAAATGGGGCAGTAGCTGGCTGGATGCCTAAAACCTGTCTATTTTAATTAAATGCACCAATAAATATACTAGAGACTACCTTTCTTGTTTGGCTTTATGCCAACTAGGGAAAGTTTTCTGGATATAATGAACTTTAGGCCTCCAAACTTAGTTTAATTTAGGTTTTATCTTCCTTGCTCCTCAATTTCCCTTTTTTGAAACAAATTCTCTAAATGTATAAGCTGCTCCCTGGGAGAAGATTAGCTATTTCAGAGAGTTACAATAACTATTTCAGGTCACCAAGGAGAAACATAGGAAATTTCTGCTTCATTTAACTAAAGAGTACTCTGTTGACTTTGGACATCCTGGGGCTTTGTTCTAATGTTCAGAGAAAACAAGGAAGTATGAACATGTGGCAGCAGGATCTCTACTTGTACACTTGCATTCCTAGAAGCAGAATTAGCCTCAGACAAAGTTATGAAACAGGTGATTTCTTTGGGACCTTACAAACTTCTTCTTTAAAGTCCCACAATACCTTTTCCCTAAGATCATACCATATATTATCAATTCAATTTCACCTTTCCCAGATCTGTCCTTTCCTGATTCTTCTCCTCTATCTCCTCTACTAAGTTCTCTTCTCATCTACTAAATGCAAAAGCTGCTTTAGGTGCTGTCTGCTGTCCTCAGCCCTCTTTACCTACCATTTTTCTTTCATAAGCTCATTCACTACCACTATTTTAACTACTATATTTAATAGATATTTATTCAGTGTTTTTAATGTACAATTGTGAGTTAGATACTAAAATAGGTAAGAAAAATGTAGAACCTGACCTCTAGTAATAATAATCTTATAGTAGGAACATAACACAAATCATAGTTAAATAAACAAAACAGCAAAATAAGAAACAAACATACTCAAACATGCAGTTTACAGTGTGCAACAAGAAATATATGATTACATTCAAAGTGCATTTCACATGGAAAATTACATGTAGTTATATTGATATATATATTATATCTATATAATGTCTAGATATATTTTCTATAATGTCATAACTTAGCTTAGTGATTAATCTGATGTTTTTAATTCCCTAATTATTTACTAATCTTTCTGCTTCTGTATCTGAGATAGTAGTTGATTTGGGCTGATCATTAGATTGTGATCTGATCAGAGAAGAAGGCAGCAAAGCCAAAATTCTGTGTAATTGAAATTACATAAAAATTCTGTGTAATCTCTTTAACTTAACCCCGTGGTCAGTAATCAGTGTCCATAATTTCTCTTTACCTGTTCGTTAGATAATTCAACTAATCAATGATAGTGATAAATGAAACCTTTTTATTCTTTAAGGTTATTATGGAAATGTGTTGTTTGCAGCAAGTCTGTATGGGTTACCTTTTCACTGAACAGTTAACTTGGTTATGCTTTAAAGATAAGGTTTTGTTCGACTGAACTTTATTTCTTTGTTGAAGATCTTGACAATGTATTCTGGCATCATCATCTTTTGTTTCTATTTGTGCCCCAAGTTTGTATCTAACAACTCTTCTGAGTTGAAGCCATAGCTACTTGGAAGGCATCTCTCTGCTTCTCTAAAAACTGAGATACAGGGACAGGGATATCATTTCCTTTCCCTGAAATACCAAAACAAGTCTATGAGTAAGTAGATGTGTGTTTTTAGCTCAGATATGAACAAGACTATTCTATTCCTTTATGCAACTCAATTCTATTTTAAAAATATTTATTAAGCTCCTGCTGTGTCCCAGGTATTGTGTTCAACATCAGAATACAAATAAAATACCCTTAAGGAGGTATATCCTAGAAATGACATTTTTTTACTCCACTGAGCTTTTTATTCTGGTCTCAACCCAACCTAATTAGACTGAGGGACTCCTTATGAATATAACTATAGACAATTTGATATCTCCTGAGGCTTACATTTCTTACTCTCCTTACCTTGTTAAGGTAAGGAACCCATACACTGAAAAAAACTTTTCTCTCCATACTTTGGTAATAGTCATTCCTTTTCTTGTTGCTCCTCCCTGACTCAGAGTGGCCAAATCATATTAATTGAACTTGCAGTCCACTAACATTTCATTGCTATCTACCATGATTCATCTTGAAATGATGAAGGTGAAATTTTTGTACCATGTATAAAACTTTACACTTGAATTTTATCTTATTAAATTCAGTCCCATATTCCATGCTGTCAAGATCTTTTGGGTGCTGATTCTACTATCTAATGTTTTAACTATCTCTCCCAGTTTTGAACTATCTGTAAATATGACTAACATATTCTAAGGAACTAACAGCAAAATTTTAAACAGCACAAGTCCAAGTACAGATTTATGGAGTTTTTCACTGGAGAACGTTTGCCTTCTGAAATCTGAGTTAGACAACAAATTACAAATGCATCTTACATATATTATGATACAAGATTTGATTTCCCAATCCATATGTATACAAGCTGGTCATATGGTTGAGTAGATTTCCTCCTCAAATTTATGGAGTTATCCCTGAGATTGAATATTATTTGTTTGAAGCTCCATTCTAATATGTTCATCATTTATAATAAATATTTCTTGCAAATTATCCCAGGGTCATTTTGTCAGTTAATATCAATTAGCTTATGCAAAAGTACATGGCAATAAACTAAGTACAAATACATTCTCCCAAACCAGAACAGGAGAGAATAGGCTCAAACTTAAAGTGGTAACTACAACCATTCTTCCCGAGTTCACATCCAAATGCATCATAGATGATAGATAGAGTCAATCTTATTTTCAGGATACACCAGACTGATTCATTGTTGGGATGACTCTTGTCATGGTTTTTCAAAGTTGTGAAAGTTACAATTGCTGACAATCTCATATTGAATACTCTAATCCTTAAAAATTTCCAAGTTATTTGGTGCCAATCTCCCTTTACCTAGGAAGAAGACTAGACACAAGGAAAGAAACCACAGAACTGTGTTTATAAGTCATATAGTGTCAATCAGTGGGAAGGGCTTGCATCTTCTCTGCCACCAAGAAGCTCATGGTTATTCTTGCTTCTCTTACTATCAGTTGAGATCAAAATGGCAGTTATGTCCTTTTATGTTTGCATTTAATTACAATTAAGAAAATAATCAAATGATCTTTTTTTCACTACACAATAAGAAGATAAAATATACCCACAGAATCCTTATACTTCATTAAAGAGAGAGCCAGCCCTCTTCATTCCATGTCATCACAGACCAGAAGCAAACTTACCCCATGCAATGGTTACATGGATTATCCGGTTTCTATCTCTGTGTTTCTTCTCAGTCAATCAATTAGCATGTATGAAACATCTATATACTATGCATCTACTAAGCATCATCCTATTATATAATAAATGCTTACACTGGGCTAAGAGATGAGAATACAAATATGAAAAAAATACAGTCTCTGTCCTCAAGAATCTTATAATCTAATAGGGAAAGACAATTTACAAAAGGAGACTAAAAAATGACACAAATTGAGAAACATTCCTTAAACATGGAAGCACGCAGAAAAAGCAAATTAGATAAGCACCAAAGTAGTCCAACTAGGTGATAAATGAGATGTCCCAGCTGAGCTCTTGGAGTTCATGGCCCAGGCCTCCAATTAAGTAGCAGAGGATAGTGATACAATGAAGTACCAAGACTGCTGAAATTTTATAGTATGATGAAGTTATCCTAATAATGAGCTTTCTGGGGCATGATGCAGAAATCAGAGAAGTCCCAAAGTAGTATAATTAGGTGACATATGAAGAGATTTTACAAAAATGGTAAGAGATTATTTATCAAAAATTTTGAAGAAATTTTATCCACAGAATTTTCTTTCTCTCTTCAATAATTCTGTCAAGAAATGCTTTGATCTTAGCACAATGCTGTTATTATCTGTCCTTCCAGAAAGAATGCTATTTCTTTTGTTATCACTGTTTCTCTTTTTGAATGTTCTTAAACCACCTAATTTATGATCTATTTTAGAATTTCCCTAGGAATCAAAGTTAATCTCATTGCTATATAGTTTACACACTGTTCTCTTTTCTTAAAAAAAAAAAATCGCGATAATTATTGTCTTTCTTCAATATCTTGGAGGTCTTCTATCTATCACTGACAATGGTTCAGTAATCCCATTAAAGAGCTCTTTCAGTAGCTAAAGATATAGGTCAACTGGGTCAGATGATTTGAATCAACCAAGTAGGTGCTCACTTACTGCCACCTTGTTTTGTTTTGTTTTTGTTTTTTTGTTTGTTTTTTTACTATCAGCATTCTTTTAATCATTTTGATCCTGTTATTTCTAGTTAAAAAAGATCATTCTCTCTTTTTTGGCAAAGAAAACAGAAATAAAATGAGACTTGAGTAACTTGTCTTAAATCTAATGTTTATTCTCAAGCAAAGAGCTTATCATTTCTTTTCCTCCTAATATAATTAGAAAAAATAACAAAAACTTCTTGTTGTTATGTTTAGTTTCACTCCAATCTCAACTCTTTCTAAGCTTTAGCATTCTGGTTATTATTTTTATAGGACAATTCTCTGATTTTATACAATCTGTTTCCTGTTCTTATTCAATGCTCTTATATTTTGGAATCTAAATGGAGAGTTTGGGCAGGGGATTAAAAATATGGCAAAGTGGAGACAGGTACCAGATGAAATCTCTCAACATCCCTCTAAAACAACTTTAAAATAATAACTAATTCAAATTTTGGAGCAGAAGAGTCAAAAAAAAAAAAAAAAAGGTCAGGGTAAGACGTTTTTCCAGACAAAGACAGCAACAGGATGGTAAGAGTTGTCTGTGACAACAGGGTAAAGAGAAGGGGCCCTTCCTGGGTAATGACCAGAGAATAGACCAGAAGAACAGTAACCACACTTCACCATAGATCATGTCATCATAAAAGCACCAAAAACTTGAAGAACCCAGAACTAGCTCAGAAAAAAAGCCTAGGTCAAGCATCCTTACCATTAAACTTTCAGTGACTAAGCCTAATTTTAACATAAAGTTCAAAGTCAAAAAAAAAAAAAAAAGGTTGGAATAAATGAGCATCTAACAAAAAATAATTTGATCATAAAAAGCTATTATAGTAGTAGGGAAGACCAAGATCCAAACTCAGAAGACAAAAACAATGAGCAAAGAATCAAAGAAAGATGCTAATTAAACACAAGCCCAATAAGAATTCCTGGAAGAATTAAAGAAAGCAATGAGTGACAAAGAAAAAAATCAAAAAAGAAATGAGAATGATGCAAGAAAATTATGAATTAAAAGTTTGGCCAAAAAGGCAAAAAAAAAAAAAACTGAAGAAAAAAACTTTTAAAAATTCACCTAATGCTAAAAGAGGAACCCAAAAAATCACTAAAAGTAAAAAAAAAAAAAAAAAAAACTCCCTAAAAGGAAGATTGGGCCAAATGGAAAAAAGAGATACAAAAATTTACTGAAGAAACAATGAACACTCAGGAAAATAATTCCTTAAAAATTAGAATTGAGCAGGTGAAGGTTAGTGATTCCATGAGGCCTCAAAAACAACAAAACAAAGTCAAAAAGAAAGGAAAATAATAAAATAAAATGTCTCTTTGGAAAAGTAACTAATCTGGAAAATATATTGAGGAAAGATAACTTAAGAATGATTAAGTTACCTGAAAGCCATAACAAAAAAAGAAGAAAATCTTAACATCATATTTCAATAACTTATAAAGGAAAACTGCACAGATGTCTTAAACATATGGAGTGAAATAGAAACTGGAAAAAAAAAAAAAAGAGTTCCCCTCCCAAAAAATCGCAGAACTATTTATAACCAAATTCCAGCCCTATCCAGTTAAGGAGAAAATAGTATAAAAAGACAAAAACAATTCAAATATCATGGAACCACAATCAGTATCACACAAGATTTGGCAGCTTTCACATTGTAGGTGCAGCTAGTTGGTGTAGTGGATAGAGCATCAGCCCTGAAGTCAAGAAGACCTCAGTTCAAATTTGACCTCAGACATTTAACACTTCCTGGCTGTATGACTCTGGGCAAGTCCCAGTGCCTTAAAGTAAAGGAGCTAGAATTAAAAAACAAACAAACAAATAAACAAACAAACAAAAAACAATTACTCACCAAAAACAAGTATAAACAGATAGTGGGGGAAGGGGAGAGGGATGAAATGGATATTCAATAAAATAGAGGATTTTTAAGCATGATAGATGAAAAAAAACAGCTGAATAGAAAATTTAACATCCAAACATAAGACTCAAGAAGCATAAAAAGAGAAATGTTAAAGAGAAATCATAAGGATTTTAAACTTTTTACATTCCTAAATTGGAAGATGATACATTAGACTTTTAAGAACTATGTCATTATTAGGGTGGTTACATAGTCAGAGAACTAAAAAAGTACAAGGATGAGAATTAGGTATGCACTGAGAAAAAGTAGGGAAAAAAGAATACTGAAAATGATTTCACATAAAAGATATGGACAAGGAACATCTTTTACCATAGAATAGAAATTGGGATAGGGGAAGAGTGAACACCACTTATCTCGTTAAATTGGTTCAAAGAGCAAAAAATATATTTGGGTATGGAAATCTAACTTACTCAACAGGGAAGTAGGAGGACAAAAAAATGGGATAATAAAAGGGGGGGTTATTAATTGTATTAAAATATATTATCATTATACTGTTTATTTTATATTAGTTACATAATAAATTAATTTATAATGCATTGTTGATGATATATAATTAAGTAATAATGATTAATATTAATTATAGTAAGAGGCAAAAGTCAGAAATGAAAGACTTTTGAAAAGGTTTAGAGAAAAAAGACAGAAGGATTAAAATAGGAAAATAGGATAAAGGAAAATACACAGTAATCATAACTGCAAATGTGAATAGAATTAGCTCAACCATAAAAGAGAAGCAGATAGCAGAATGGATAAGAAAGTAGAATCCAACAATATGTTATTTATAAGAGACACACTTGAAATAGAAAGACATACAGAGTTAAAATAAGAAGCTAAAGAAGAATCTATTATACTTCAGCTGAAGTAAAAAAAAAAAAAAAGAAAGAAAGAAAGATAGCAATCATGATTGCAGACAAAGCAAATATAAAAGTAGTCCTATGAAAAAGATAAACAGGGGAAACTACATTTTAGTAAAAGGCAACATGGAGAATGAAATAATATCAAGCATTTTCATTTCAAGATTGTCTGATAAAGGACTCATTTCGCAAATAGCTAGGGAACTGTAAGGTTAATCTAGGTTTGGAATTTTCATTCAACAGGCACAGACTTAAAGGGGGTGGTATAAATTGATTACTTTTCAGAACCTTGATTCAAATAAGACATAAGGGAAGAGAAAGCTTGTAATAGAAAAACAATACACAACTTATCACATTACTATTATCACAGTAATAACAAAGACAGACAGACAAACAGACAGACAAATATCTAACATACATCAACACCACTTTGGGAAACATCAATTCCTACCTTTTCAGAGTGGGAGAACCACAAAATCATGCAGCCAGTCAGAGTACACCCTGAAGAGAGAGAAATCCAAGGTAAGGCCATTGGTTCCTTGGGTGAGGCTCTGAAGTGTACATTCCATTATGGGGTTTATATAGGCTGAGAATAAAGAAGGCTCTATGCCAAATTTATTGTATGATATATGTCCTCCTCGAAACTACAGCTTCCTAAATATAGAGGCTTCCATCAGGGGGAGTAGTTCATTTGTTCCCTTAAGCCAGCTGGTTTCTCTCATGGAACTAGCCAGATTTCCAAAGTGAAAAACATGCCAAGGTTGAAAGGAAGGCTTTAAATCAACCACATGGAGAAGAGTCCGTCTCTTCCTGTGCTTCCCAGTGTCTTATCAAATAATTACAAGCACATTTTTATGTTCTCAGAACAAAGTTATACAAAGGGACCTACCTGGCTGACATTTGTTGAGGTTCCTTATAGTCACAGAAAATACCCCAACGACATAACTAAGATTTACTAAGATTTCTTACAGAAAGTGAATCAATTCATAAAAATAAGAGCCATTCCCCAAATGATAAGTAGTCAAAGGATATGAACAGGCAAATTTCAGAAGAAGAAATCAAAGTCATCTATGGTCACATGAAAAAAATACTTTAAATCACTATTAGTTAAAGAAATACAAATTAAAACAACACTGAGATCATTCCTTATATCTATAATAAATGACAAATTCTGTTGGGGTTGGGGTTAAAGAGGTACATGAATGAGTTGTGAACTAGCCCAACCATTCTAAAGAAGAATTTGTAACTATGCCTAAAGAGCTGTAAAACTCTGCATAGCCTTTGACCCAGCAATAATAGTATGAGAAATACATACAAAAGAGATCAAAGAAAAAATGGAAAGGACATACATGTACCAAAAATACCTGTAGCAGCTCTTTTTTGTGATGGCAAAGAATTGAAAATTAAAAGGGTACCCATTATTTAAGGAATAATTAAAATAGTTGTAGAAAATATAAATATAAGCACCATCTATGGGAAGAATTAGTATAATATATAATGCTAGTGAAGGAAACACACAGACACAACACATACACATGTAAACATGTACAAGTTCCTTCCAATTCCTTGTTGTTATGGGCCAGAACTTGAAAAAGGTGTTGACTCACTGGAATTGATGGAAGCAATGCTTGTGTACTTGGGTTTGCACCTTTGAGAGTTCACACATTAGCTCACACACATTGATTCAACAAGTTTGGGAGATTAACAAGTCAGAATTCAGTATGAGATTCACACCTCCCATAATCTCACTCTCAAAGGAGAAGACAACTTTTGAGTTTACACCTCTGAAACAGCATAAAAAAGAGCTGAGTCAGTAGAGTCAGTCAGTTCGGGAGATTGACAAGCTAGAGACTGCAGTCAGGCAGAACGAAGAATTCGGAGGAGAAAAACCAAGATTCAGAGAGAGTTAGAGGCTGAAGCTGGCAGACAAGCTGCAAGAGTTCTTGGAACCAAGGAAGGAGATAGGCCTCTAAGAAAACTAACGGGGCTATTTTGGAAGAGACAATAAAAGACTGTATTTTAATCCCTGGCTGCATTTGAAGTGATTATTGATTGGAACTGAAACTAAGGCTGCCTCCAGAAAACTTCCCCAAGAAACCTGCTCCCAGAGAGAACCATCATATTTGAGAAAACGAAAAGAACACTACACCTTGGAAGTTTTTTTCTTCCTCTGCTAGGACCCTCATAATGTTTCTTATAAGTATGATACTCTGCAACATAGTTCTGGTAATCCATCTGATACCTATTGTTCCATTTAGACCCTGAGGTTCCAAAAAGTTAGCCCTTCTCAAGGGATATAGCCTTTCTAAAAAAGTTTTTTTGACTGTTCTTCCTTATATACTTACTTTAGTGTGTCTCTGTTCCTATTTAAGATCCTGCTTTTTGCCACTACTTCTGCAGTTGTTCCCAAGTTTCCACTCTTCTCTAATCGTCTATGAGATCCATTGTAGGACCTTTGACCTTCTCAAACTCACAAAAATCTCTTGGGCCCTATCTTGAAATAATCATTTGCCTAAGAACAAAAGAGAAAGGAACAGTCATGTGCTTATACTTATTGGGACTAGATAGGCTACAGGGAAGCTTCCTTCCCTTTCATTCAATTCTTGGGACAAGTCCTACTTCCTCACATCATTTTTGTATATCTACTCAGTTCCAGCAAACCAACCCTTAAGTTGTAATATCTTCTGCCCCTTCTCCAATGACAAGATTTTGTCTTGACATGGTACATACCCTCCTGACTGACTCTTTTTACAATTCATTTCTCCTTATGATATTTCTTCAGTCTCAAAGGCTAGGACATATATTTTCATCATCACTCTTTCCTCTCCTATTCAACTGTTTCCAGACTAACCTTTCTCATACAAATATGTTGTTGTATTCCTCATTTATTCATTTCCAAGTGAAAAAAAAGATATTTAAGATGTCTTGCAAACCTTAAAAAAATGTTTTAATATATTATTGTTACTCATAATTCTTAAAACCTTTTCATTCAAGACAATTTTCAGATGAAAAAAATACTTATTTCTATTCATATGAAAAATGCTCTAACTTACTACTGGTTAGAGAAATGCAAATTAAGACAACTCTGAGGTACCACTTTATACTTCTCAAATTGGCTAAGATGACAAGAAAAGATATCAATAAATATTGTGGGAATATGGAGAAACCGACACATCAGTATGCACTATTGTGGAGTCCAACTCATCCAAGCATTCTGGAGAACAGTTTGGAGCTATACCCAAAGGGCTGTCAAACTGTGCATCTCTTTTGATCCAGCAGTGTATTGGGCCCATATTCAAAAGAGATAATAAAAAAGAGAAAAGGATCCACATATACAAAAATGTTTGTAGCAGTCTTTCTTGAAATGGCAAAGAACTGGAAATTGAGTGAATACCCATCTATTGGGGAATGGCTGAATAAGACATAGTATATAAATGTCATGAAATAGTATTGTTCTATAAGAAATGGTCAGCAAGCTGATTTCTGACTTCAGAAAGTCCTGGAGAGACTTACATACACTAATGCTAAATGAAGTTAGTAGAACCAAGAAAACATTGTACACAGAAACAAGAAGATTATGTGATGATGTGATGGATTGTGATGGATTTAGCTCTTTTCAACATTGAAGTGATTCAGGCCAATTCCAATCAACTTGTGATGGAAAGAGCCATCTGCATCCAGAGACAGTATTATGAGAACTAAATGTAGATCACAGCATAGTATTTTCACCTTTGTTGTTGTTGTTTAGTAACGTGGATTTTTTTTCCCATTTTTCCCCTTTTTAATCTGATTTTTCTTGTGCAGCATGATAAATGCGGAAATACATTTAGAATTGCACATGTTTAACCTATATTGGATTACTTGCTGTCTAGGAGTGTGGAGAGAAAAGTAAGGAGGGAGAAAAATTTGGAACACAAAGTTTTGCAAGGGTGAAAGTTAAAAACTATATTTGCATATGTTTTGAAAAATAAGAAAGCTATAAAAAAATTATTGTTCACATAATAGAGTCCAAATTCATTAGTTTTCAATGCCCCCATAGAGCAAAACCGCCATAGCCTTTGGCCAGTAGCTTCTCCTAGTTCTCAATTGTCATCCCACTCACTCCCTGAAAGTGATTTTTCCATTGCCTTTGTGTAGCACTGGAAGACTGTGACAGTTTCCTCAGTTCAGATAGATTTCCTTTATGCAGCTTAAACAAAAACACGAGTCCATTTACAATAATTTCTTGTCAACTTTTTGAATTAGGCTCTCATGTTAATTTTGCCTTTTTACTTGATCTCTAATTTTTCCTCCAAACTCTATGATGATGTCATCTTTGTGCCTTTGTTAGAGCACGATTGCTCTTGGCCCCATTCTCAACATTAACTCTTAGGACCTCCCCGAAAATATAGTTTTTTAAAGATATGGGTATATGTTTATTGCATAGAAAACTCAGAAACATGGTTCTCTCCTCATCTGATCTTTGTAACAGAAGTTATATTGTGAGGGTATCTTTTTCCTTTCACCCATCTCCTATATCTTCAACTTTATTCCTCATTTTCAATCTTGGAAAATTTAAAAGTATTTCTTTGATGGGCTATTAGCCTCATTTAAAAATTATATACAAAACTCATTGAGTTCCTCATAGAAAGGGAACCTCAAAAAAAATCTAACAGCTTAATTTTTTCTTATTTAAGAAAAAGACAATAGATAACAAATGACCAACTATAATAATAATGCTATTCTGCTCTGTTTATTTTGTTTTTGTTATTGTTAGATTTTTCTAAGTTTAAAGGGAATATATTCAAGTCAAACACTAATTACTGATCACTATCTTTTCTTCTTGTCAATTGTTTAGGTTTTTTCCAAAATATTTAAACATTCTACCATTAAATGCTTCTAAGTTAAATATTGATATTAATACATTGTCTTCATTAAGTTTTAACCAATAAGTCTCACTATTAATATCTTTTAACAAATTCAATTTTTTTCCACCTTGTCTGAGATTATGACTTATACCCCTGCTTATTTTAGTGTAGTTAATGAACGATAGATTTTACTCCATTTCCTTATTTTAGCTGTGTGAATCTTATATTTCAAATGTATTTCTTATAAAAATATATTTATATAGCCTGTTTACTAATTCATTATGCTATATTCTTCTATTTTATGAGTAAATTTGCCTCCATTTATATTTGCGATTATGACCCTTAATTGTGTATTTCCCTCCAATTGATTTAATATTTTTCCTTCATTTGCCTCATTCTACTTCACAAAGAAGAGGATGAAAAAGGAGATGGAGTGTGCTCAGCACCAGAGCTCTTTGCTTTATGGAATCGGCTTAATCTTCCTTTTCTTCCTTCTCTCTACTTCAGTAATATCCTATCCATACTTTTTTGTTTGTTTTTTGTTTTCCCCTTATAAATGCCTCTTCATCATATATCCTGACAGCTTAAAATGTTTTAACCTATGATTACTCACATTCTGAATCTATCCTAACCTTATTCCTTCTTCCATCTTTTCTTTTTTAAAAAAATTTTCCGTCTTCCATCTTCTTATTGTCCCCTCTTTTATCCTTGTTAGATTGAATATTTGATATTAATACATGTGTATTTGCACACGTGTATGCTTTATATCATCCAGATGAAAGTGAGGTACAATAATGCTTGCTATCCAAAGTTTTCCCCTTTTGGTATAATATTCTAATTGTGTACCATAATTATGAGAAAACCATTTACCCTTTCTTCTTCTTCTTTCTTCTTTAATATGTTCCTTTCTTTCTCCTGATCTTTATTAAAGATAATCAAAGTATAACAAATGTACTCCCAGGTTCTTTATTATTTAAAGATTCTCTATGAATCTTTCTACTTTTAGAATTCTGAGAAGACATGCATAACATTTCCTTGTAGGATGTAAATATTTTACTTTGTATAGTCCATTTTAATTGCTAAAAACACATTTTTCTTTATATGTTTATCTTTCCTTTTGTGTTTGTATTTCAGAGTCTCTCCTCAGCTTTGTGATTTGCAGCAGAAATGATTAAAAGGTCCCTTTTCATAATTATTAAACTGTACATAATCTTTGAGCCATAAATACCAAGCATTCTGAAAACAGTTCCAAACTATTTCCCTAAAGTTACTATATTGTACAATATAGTATGATTTTAAATAGTGACAACATTGCTAGGCCTTGATACTAGGGAAATTTATAGCAGCTCTTTATATGCTGGCAAAAAATTGGAAAATAAATGTTACCCATCAATTACAGAATGCCCATGTCTCCAGTGGTGTGGCTCCACATTAGCTTGGATCCTCCCATTGTATTCTCTAAATATTGAGTGCTATTTTCCTCAAGTAATCTGTAAACTTTCCATGTACTCAATGTGGTCTGATCTAGGGCATGGTATAATCTCTGTGCTCATGGTATGAGCTTCCCAAGGCTTTAAATGCCAATATGATTTTAGGCAACAAAATGGCAGACTTGGCCTGGGTGAAACTCCAGTAGATAATTAGTGGCCCCACGAACTAGAGAAAAGGCTCTTCAGCTTCAGAGAAACAAAGCTACATGCCTATTCTATTGCTCTTGCCCGGTCACTGAACTATGAGCCAAATTTGGATTATTAGACTCGATAAATGGTCAAATAATGTTTTTCTTTAGATTTTCTGATAACAACTTGTTCTGGTACTCTTTTTAGATCTTGGTTGTTATAACTGTTGAGAGAGCCATACTAAATAGAGCATTTTCACCTATTCCACCATCTTTGCCATTCTTGTAACTCTTTTTTATTTAATTCTCTTTTGTTATTAAGGGGGTTAGAAGAAATGGTCTCTAAAAGTCCCCAAGTTCTAAATCTACAACCCTATTTAATAGTTAATGTCACTACTAATGGCTCTGAATTGGGGGGGGGGAAGGGAGGGAGGGGAGTAAGATCAATTATATTTCAGTAATCTGAGAGGCAGGGAAGAAAAGAAGGAAGGACTTGTAGGCAAAACAAGTGGAATAAATAGAAAAAAACAAATATTTGGGGAAATATTTTTTCTATTTGCGCCTTTACCTTTTTCTCATATTAGTATTGCTAAAATTAGGTGTCAAATAAAATGTGATCACCAAAATGTATAATTGACACCTTGGCTATAAGGTAGATTATACTGGATTAATTTTTGTACAGCATGGTAGATATTATAAGGTCTTTTCACAGAAAAGGATGCAATTCTTGCCTCAGTTTGAACATATAAAGCTTAATCATCTTCTACATTTGGAGAGATCTGCTTTCTCACATCTTTAGTTAATGTTATTTTCTCTTCATATTATCAATATGCCTTTGGGTAGCAGTACACAATTAAATATTTTGTTCAGTCTATGCCTTACACATGCAGGGAGTGAGTTGAGGTCACCCACTTCCATATTGGATGATCTCAATATGTCTTTTTATTTTTTTATATGTTTTTATTGTGTAGCTTTTAATTTACAAGATACATGCATGGGTAATTTTTCAGCATTGACAGTTGCAAAACCTTTTGTTCCAACTTTTCTCCTCCTTCCCCCCACCCCCTCCACTAGATGGCAAGTTGACCAATACATGTTAAATATGTTAAAGTATAAGTCAAATACAATATATGTATATATGTCCATACAGTTATTTTGCTGTACAAAAAGAATTGAACTTTGAAATAGTGTGTAATTAGCCTGTGAAAGAAATAAAAAATGCAGGTAGAAAAAATAGAGGGATTGGGAATTCTATGTAGTGGTCATCTCCCAGAGTTCTTTCGCTAGGTTTAGCTGGTTCAATTCATTACTGCTCCATTGGAATTGATTTGGTTCATCTCATTGTTGAAGAGGGCCACATCTATCAGAATTGATCATCATATAGTATTGTTGTTGAAGTATATAATGATCTCCTGGTCACTCAGCATCAGTTCATGTAAGTTTCTCCAGGCCTTTCTGAAATCATCCTATTGATCATTTCTTACAGAACAATAGTATTATATTGCATTCATATACCATAATTTATTCAGCCATTCTCCAACTGAGGGACATTCATTCAGTTTCCAGTTTCTGGCCACTACAAAGAGGGCTGCCACAAACATTCTTGCACATACAGGTCCCTTTCCTTTCTTTAAAATCTCTTTGGGAAATAAGCCCAGGAGCAATACTGCTGGATCTAATATGCACAGTTTGATAACTTTTTGAGCATAGTTCCAAATCGCTCTCCAGAATGGTTGGATTCATTCACAATTCCACCAACAATGTATCAGTGTCCCAGTTTTCCCACATCCTCTCCAACATTCCACATTATCTTTCCCTGTCATTCTTGCCAATCTGAGAGGTGTGTAGTGGTATCTCAGAGTTGTCTTAATTTGCATCTCTCTGATTAATAATAACTTGGAGCATTTTTTCATATGGCTAGAAACACTTTCAATTTCTTCATCTGAAAATTGTCTATTCATATCCTTTGACCATTTATCAACTGGAGAATGGCTTGATTTCTTATAAACTAGAGTCAATTCTCCATATATTTTGAAAATGAGGCCTTTATCAGAACCTTTGACTGTAAAAATGTCGTCCCAGTTTATTGCATCCCTTCTAATATTATCTGCATTAGTTTAGTTTGTACAAAAACTTTTCAATTTGATATAATCAAAATTTTTTATTTTGTGATCAATAATGATCTCTAGTTCTTCTTTGGTCATAAATTCCTTCTTCTCCCACAGGCCTGACAGGTAAACTATCTTATGTTCTTCTAATTTATTTATAATCTCATTCTTTATGCCTAGGTCATAAACCCATTTTGACCTTATCTTGGTATATGGTATTAAGTGTGGGTCAATGCCTAGTTTTTGCCATACTAATTTTCAATTTCCCAGCAATTTTTTTCAAACAGGGAGTTCTTGTGCCAAAAGCTAGGGTCTTTGGGTTTGTCAAACACTAGATTATTAAAGTTATTGACTGTTTTGTCCTTTGAACCTAACCTATTCCACTGATTAACTAGTCTATTTCTTAGCCAATACCAAATGGTTTTGGTAACCACTGTTTTATAATATAATTTTAGATCTGGTATAGCTAGGCCACCTTCATTTGATTTTTTTTTTCATTAATTCCCTTGAAATTCTTGACCTTTTGTTTTTCCATATGAACTTTGTTGTTATTTTTTCTAGAGTCATTAAAATGGTTTTTTGGGAGTCTGATTGGTATAGTGCTAAATAAATAGATTGGTTTAGGTCATATTGTCATCTTTATTATATTTGCTCGCCCTATCCAAGAGAATTTTATATTTTTCCAATTGGTTAGATCTGACTTTTTTTGTGTGGAAAGTGTTTTGTAGTTTTGCTCATATAATTCCTGATTTTCCTTTGGCAGATAGATTCCTAAATATTTTATACTATTGGTAATTACTTTAAATGGAATTTCTCTTTGTAACTCTGTTGGATTTTGTTAGTGATTTATAAGAATGCTGATGACTTATGTGGGTTTATTTTGTATACTGCAACTTTGCTAAAGATGTGGATTATTTCTAATAGCTTTTTAATAGAATCTCTGGGGTTCTCTAAGTATACCATCATATCATCAGCAAGGAGTGATAATTTGGTTTCCTCATTACCTGGTCTAATTCCTTTAATCTCTTTCTCAACTCTTATTGCCAAAGCTAGCATTTCTAATACAATATTGAATAGTAATGGTGATAGTGGGCAACTTTGTTTCACTCCTGATCTTAATGGATATGGTTCCAGTTTATCACCATTACATATGATGCTTACTGATGGTTTTAAATAGATGTTAATGACTATTTTAAGCAAAAGCTGCTGATTGTTCCTTACAGAAAAATAATATTCCATAACATTCATATAATATAACTTATTCAGCCCATTCTGAAACTAATAGGCATCCACTCAGTTTCCAGTTTCTTGCCACTACAGAAAGGGCTACCACAAACATTTTCATATATGGGTCTCTTTCCTTCTTTTAGGATCTCTTTGGGATAAAAGCCCAGTAGAAACATTGCTGGATCAAAGCACAATCACAATTTGATATTCTTTTGGGTGCAGTTCCAAATTGCTCTCCAGATTGGTTCAATCAGTTCACAACTCCACCAACAATATATTGGTGACCCAGTTTTCCTACATCCCCTCCAACATTTGTCATTTTCTTTTCCTGTCATTTAACCAATCTGAGAGGTGTGTAGTGGTACTTCAGAATTGTCTTAATTTGCATTTCTCTGATCAATAGTGATTTAGAGCACCTTGCCATATAAATAGAAATGGTTTTAATTTCTTTATCTGAAAATTTTCTGCTTATATCCTCTGACCATTTGTCAATTGGAGAATGGCATTAATTTTTATAAATCTGAGTCAATTCTCTACATATTTTAGAAATGAGGCTTTTATCAAAACACTTGAATGTATTTTTTTTACCAGTTTATTGCTTCTAATCTTGGCTGCATTATTTTGTTTGTACAAAACCTTTTTAACTTAATATAATCAAAATTATTCATTTTGCATTCAATAACATATTGCAGTTCTTCTTTGGTCACAAATTCTTTTCATCTCCACAGATTTGAGAGGTAAACTATTCTTTGTCCTTCTAATTTGTTTATAATAATCACTCTTTATATCTAAATCATGAACCAATTTTGATCTCATCTTGGCATAGGGTGTTAGGTGTCGGTCAATGTATAGTTTCTGCCATACTGATTTCTGATTTTCCCAGCAGTTTTTGTCAAATAAATGAGTTCTTATCCCAAAAGCTGAGGTCTTTGGGTTTATCACACACTAGATTACTATAGCCACTTACTATTTTGTTCTGTAAAACTAACCTATTCTACTGATCAGCTTCTCTTTTTCTTAGCCAATACGAAATTATTTTGATCACCATTGATTTATAATCTAGTTTTAAGTCTGGTATTGCTAGGCCACTTTTGTTTGCATTTTTTCACTAATTCCCTTGAAATTCTGGACCTTTTGTTCTTTCTAGCTCTATAAAGTAGTTTCTGGGGAGTTAGCTTGGAATAAGTAGATGAATTTTGGTGGTATTGTCATTTTTATTATATTAGCTTGGCTACCCATGAGCATTTAATATTTCTCCAATTGCTTAGATCTGATTTTATTTGTGTGGAAAGTGTTTTGTAATTCTGTTCATATTGTTCCTTACTTTGCCTTGGCAGGTAGACTCCCAAATATTTTATATTATCAACAATTATTTTAAATGGAATTTCTCTTTGTATCCTTTGCTGCTGGACTTTGTTGGTAATATATTAAAATGCTGGTGATTTATGTGGATTTAGTTTGTATTCTGCAACTTTACTTAAGTTGTGAATTATTTCTAGTAGCTTTTTAATTGATTTCCTGGGGTTCTCTAAGAGTACCATCATATCATCTGCAAAAAGTGATAATTTGATTTCCTCATTACCTAGTCTAATTCTTTTAATTTCTTTTTCTTCTCTTATTGTCAAAGCTAACATTTCTAATATGATAGTGAATGATAAAAGGTGATAGTGCAACCTTGTTTTACTCCTGATCTTATTTGGAATGGTTTTAGTTTATTCCCATTGCATATGATGCTTGCTACTGATTTTAAATAGATGCTACTGATCATTTTAAGGAAAAGTTCATTCATTCATATATATTCTCTAATGTTTTTAATAGGAATGGGTGTTGGATTTTGTGAAATTTTTTTTCTGCATTTATTGAGATAATCGCATGTTTTTTGTTAGTTTGGTTATTGTTATATTCAATTATAGTAATTGTTTTCCTAATACGGAACCAGCCCTGCATTCCTGGTATAACTCCTATTTAATCATGGTGTATTATCCTGGGAATAACTTGCTGTATTCTCTTTGCTAATATTTTATTTAAGGTTTTTACATCAATATTCATTACAAAAATTGATCTATCATTTTCTTTCTCTGTTTTGACCTTACCTGGTTTAGGTATCAGTACCATATGACTCATGGAAGGAATTTGATACTGATACTCCTTTCCCTATTTTTCCAAATAGTTTGCACAGCGTTGGAATTAATTGTTCTTTAAAAGTTTGATAGAATTCACATGCTTAAAGGGCTGAAACTCTTAAAAGTTATGCTTGAATCAGACAGCCGAGCACTTAAGACATTCAACAATGACTCTATTAGCATATGTTTGGAAAAATGGTCCTTCTTACTGTTTGGTGCTGGCTCAATGTTTGGTGTATGCAGATAATCGGAGGCAAGGATTCGAGGGTGGGTGAGACAAGGGAGACTCACTTTGTGGCAGGATGAGGAAGAGAGAAGTTGGTGGCGAGGCTTGTGGCAGTTTGTCTGTCTTCTTCACTAAAGTCCAAGGGGTGACTCTGACTGATCCCAAGGCCTCCAGGGACTAGTCCAGACTTTACATTTGGTCACCCAATGTGGACTAAGGACCCTAATTTCACTGAAGAAGGTCCCGGTGATCAGGAAATAGGGTATTTTAATAGACAAACAGGGAACTTATTTTGTTAAGAGCTAAACTAGTAACTTTCATTTTCTAGCTGAAATGGGGCAAATATTAGGTAAAGATTCTTCCCCATCCCCACCTCCAACCCCAAATCCAAACCCATCCTGAGGGAGGGAGATCTATAGGAAGCATACTCAGACTGATAAAGAGACAGGGTTTGATTGTAACTTGGGAGCAGATTGATGGATTCGTGGATATATTAGAATGCCCATCCCCTTGGTTCTTCAAGGAAAAAGAAATAGAGGCAGATAACTGGAAACTAGTAGGAGATCCTACAATGAATATTACAATGATAATGATCCTGATTCAATTTCCAAGGAAACGACTCTGGCTGATCCTGAGGCCTCCAGGGAGCTAGCCCAGATTTTACAACATGTAAATTTATCTGACCCTAGAGATTTTTTCTTAAGGAGTTGATTAATAGATTGTTCAATTTCTTTTCTCTAAAATGGGACTATTTAAGTATTTTATTTCCTCTTTTGTTAATCTGGACAATCTATATTTTTGTAAGTATTCCTCCATTTCACTTAGATTATCAGATCAATTGACATATTATTAGGCAAAAAAACTTCTGATTACTTTTTGAATTTCCTCTTCAATGGTGAAAATTTCTCCCTTTTCATTTTTGATGCTAACAATTTGATTTTCTTCTTTCCTTTTTCTAATTAAATCAACAAAAGATCTATGTGTTTTGTTTTATTTTTCATAAGACCAAATCTTACTTTTATTTATTAATTCAGTAGTTTTTGTACTTTCAATTTTACTAATTTTCCCTTTTATTTTCAAATTTTCTAATTAGGTATTTAGTTGGGGGGTTAATTTGTGTTTTTTTTCCCTAGCTTTTTTAGTTGAATGCTCAATTAATTGATCTTTTCTTTCTCTATTCTATGCAAGTAAGCATCTAGAGATATAAAACTTCCCCTAAGAATTGCTGTGGTTTTATCCCATAAATTTTGGTATGATTTATCATTACTGTCATTTTCTTGGTTGAATTTTCTATTGTGTCTATAATTTGTTGTTTCACTCATTCATTCTTTAGGATTAGATTATTTAATTTCCAATTAATTTTTGCTCTGTTTTCCTCTGGCCTTTTATTGCAGGTAATTTTTATTGCATCATGATCTGAAAGAAATACATTTACTATTTCTGCCTTTCTGCATTTGGCTTTGAGCTTTTTTTGCCCTTATACTTGATCAGTTTTTGTATAGATTCCATGTACTGCTGAGAAAAATGTATATTCCTTAGTATTTGTTTTCAAATATATAATAAGGTCTATCATATCTAATTTTTCTAGAATTCTATTTACCTCCTTAACTTCTTTCTTATTTATTTTATGATTCGATTTGTCTTATTCTAAGAGATCAAGGTTGAGATTCCCCAGACAGCTTTGCTGTCTAATTTTTTTTTTTTTTGGCTAAGGCAATTGGGGTTAAGTGACTTGCCCAGGGTCACACAGCTAGGAAGTGTTAAGTGTCTGAGGCCACATTTGAACCCAGGTCTTTCTGACTTCAGGGCTGGTGCTCCATCCACCTATCTAATATTTATTGCAGATCTCTTAACTTCTCTTCTAGGAATTTGAATGCTATATCACTTGTTGCATTTATGTTTAGTATTGATATTACTTCATTACCTATGGTACTCATTAGCAAGATGTTTTCTTCCTTATCTCATTTAATTAAATCTATTTTTGCTTTTGCTTGATCTAAGATCAGGATTGCTACCTCTGTTGTTTTTTTTTTAACTTCACCTGAAGCATAATAGATTTTGCTCCATCTTTTACCTTTCCTCTGAATGTATCACTATGTTTTAAATATGTTTCTTGTAAACAACATATTGTAGGATTCTGACTTTTAATACTATATGTTATCCACTTCCATTTTAAAGGAAAATTCATCCCATTCACATTCACAATAAAAATTACTAACTCTATGTTTCCCACAATTTTATTTTCCCCTAGTGATACTTAACTTTTTTTCCTTTTCCCTTTTCCCTCCTCCCCAATATGTTGCTTCTTACTATTATTTCCCTCAACTTTTCCCTTTCACTGCTCTTCTCCCTTTCTTATACTTTTCCCCTTCTACTTCGGTTCTCCCTTCTATTAGTCTCCTTTTCTTCCCCTTTTCCCCTCATACTTCCCTAGAGGGTGAGAAAAGCTTCTCTGTGAAGCTTTGTCTGATATTTGTCTGATATTCTCTCCTTGAGCCAAATCTGATGAAAGTAAGATTCACACAATGTTCATTCCCTTCCCTTCTTTCTCTTAATTATAATAGGTCCTTTTTCCTCTTTATGAGATGCAATTTACCTCATTTAAACTCTATTTTCCTCTTCTTTGAGTAGAATCCCCTATCTTCCTCTACTTTCTTTTGTATATCATCTCAGTAAAATCAGAGTATGCCTGAATCCTCTAAATATACCCATAACTGAGACATAGATTTAAGAGTTAAACCTATCATCTTCCTATATACATATAAGCTTTTTAACTTTTAAAAGAAAGTGATTTTTGTTTCCTTTTTTCCTTTTTTATGCTTCTCTTGAGTTCTGAAGATTTGTAGATCAAATTTTCTGTTCAGCTCTGGTTTTTTCATCAGAAATAAATGAAATTCACTTGTATCATTGAATGTCCATCTTCTTCCCTGAAAGATAATGCTCAATTTTGCTGGGTAGTTGATTTTTTTGATGCAATACAAATTCCATTGCCTTTCAGAATATCAGATTCCAGTCCATTTGATCATTTAAAGTGGAAGCTGCTAGATTGTGAGTAAACACTGCTTGTGGTTGCTTGATATTTGAATTTTTTCTTTCTGGCAGCTTGCAATATTTTCACCTCTATCTAAGAATTCTGAAAATTAGTTATGATTTTCATTGGAATTTTCATTTTGTGGTCTCTTTCAGGAGGTGATAGGGAATTCTTTCAATGGCTATTTTACCCTCCAGTTCTAGGACATCAGAGCAGTTTTCCTTGATGATTTCCTGAAAAATAATATCTATACTCTTTTTTCCATCATGGTTTTCAGAAAATCTAATAATTACTGGATTTCTCTCCAGAATCTATTCTCCAGGTCAGTTGTTTTTCCAGGAAAGTATTTTATATTTTCTTCAAATGTCTCTATTGCTTTGGTTTTGGTTGACTGATTCTTAAAGTCTTGTTGAGTCATTTACTTCCATTTGTTCAATTCTATTTTTTAGTGAATTATTTTCTTCATTTAGCTTTTTTAATCTCCTTTTACATTTGGACAATTGAACTTTTAAATGAGGTGTTCATATCACCATATATCTGAAATAATTTGCCTCTAGGATCCTCACGTTTTGAGATCTGTTCTTCTCTTTCTCCATAAAAATCTATCTATGGTCAGAGTTCTTTTTACTGTTTTGCTCATTTTTTAAAGGTTGAAGTCTGCTCTTAGTACAAAGGAAAGATTTCCCAAGCTTCCTCTACAGGCAACTGTGGCTTTAGAAAGCCCTGGGCTGGTGCGGGTGAGTCCTTTACTGTGTTGGCTAGGCATGGCAGGTCCCACATTATTCTGTGGTTCAAAGGCTCACTATTTGTCTTTTGTATTTTGGTTGAATGTTTCACAGCTAATCTGCTGATCCACTGGCTTGTAACCACAACAGAGTAGCCAAGACTGCTTTATTTTGCCTAAGAGCCTCCCAGTAGATTCCTAGTCATGTGGACACCACACCACCTTAGGTCCCTGTGCTGCACCTGCAATAACTCATCTCCCCCCAATGCCTGATTGAAACAGACCTTTTCTTAAGTTCTTCCAAAATATCTTCTACTGGAAATTTGTTACACTGCAAATATTTGTGGGTTCTGTCACCCCAAATCAGCTTAAAGGCTTGATCTAGTTGTGATCTTAGATGCCAGGAGGAGCTCAGATAAAGACCTGTCTACTCTCAGCCATCTTGGCTCCTCAATATGTCTTTTAAAAAAATAATTTATTTCAAATGGGAACATTTTGTGAATAAGAACTTTAAACATTGAAAAGAAAAATTAGTCATTTTTTCATTCCAAAATATTTTCCTAGTACATGATATGGTTCTGAAAACTGTGATGATTTCTTAGAAACAAAATATTACCTTTCCTTAAACTCTCCTTAAACTGATTTTCCTTACCACTTACTATCTATATCATATATGTTGTTATATGCTATTTTATATTTCCCAGTTTGCTCACATAATTAAGTCTAATCATCCTCAAGAATAATATAACATGCAGCTCAGTGTCCATCACTAATATCTCATTTAATAGTTCACTTCAATAAATTCCATTTTGATCAAATTTAATTTGTCATATCACAGCACTTTCAGACTCTATAATGAAAGGGATAGAGGATATAAACATATTTTGGAAATTTTTTTAAAGGAATCCTGTGTTTTGGAATATGGAAATGAATAAGCAGAAAACAGTTAATGACCTCTATATTTCACACAATTGTATACACATACACAAAATATTCTCTCCTCTCATCTTATGCCCAGCACATCAATGTAAATCAATATCCTGTGGCCCCTCTCCCAGAAGGAGTTTTCTCCAAATTTCATCTGGCTAATGGTTTAAATCTCTCATGTTTTCAAGAAATTAATAGCATAATTTTGTAATGATAATCTTTTAATTTTTAAAGTGAATGATACCTTCACTAGAAACATCAGGTGTTAGTAGTTGCTATAGATTAATAAATTTAAAATGTCAAGAGAATAGGACAATTTAGTAATATTCCAACTGACATATATGAATAAAGCAAAGGTTTTCTCACCTTCCAGTTATGTCTCATCTCAAAATACAGTAGCCTTTAAGCCCCTAAATTACATGAAGGAAATGAAACCACACATCCTTGGAGGAATAATTCCCTATTATCTCTTTCTTCCTTTTCCCTTTTGTGCATTATTGTTACTTGAAAATGTTTCAAAACTGTTTAAGCCATTATGCTGTCAAAAATGTCTTTTCAATCTCATACCAGTATCTTCTGACACCCTTAAGACAATTAAGAGTGAAAAAGACAACTGGTGCCGGTATTACTCAGCTAAGACAAGCAAGTCATCACTTCTTTCTCACTCTGGAAGAGATAATGATGCTTGGTCAGCAATGCACCTTAGAGAACTTACAATGTGTCTCCCTTATTATTAGGAAAACTAATATAATAGATCTTAGAATTAAGTTTATAATCTTCTTTCAATTGTACTTGGAATGCTGGATGAAACGATTAATTCCAAATGCTTGATATTTCTTCTTTTTCTATTTCTATCAATGAAATTATTTCATATTTATTTCATATAGATTATGTATTTACTTATTTATAAATATATTATTTTCTTTCTGTGTAATGCATACTTCTAGAGGTAGAATCTTTCATTTTGTGATTATATCCCCAATAGCTAGCACAGGGCTTGACAAGTAAGGGATAGATTCATATTGAATCTAGTTGAATTAAATTCTCCTTGCCTTTACATCTTTTGGTTCTTTTTCTTTAGCCCTAGTCTAAAAAAGTTTATATATTTGGCTTCACCTGAAGTATACCTTAGTGAGATCTAATAAATAGATGAGCCCTATCCTGCAGTCAGGATGACCTGAAGTCAAATTATAGCCCCGGATACTCACCAGCTATGTGACCCTAGGCAAGTCACTTAACCCCAATTGCCTCAAAAAAAAAAATCAATTTCTCGTAATTGTGTTTCCTTTTCCTTATCCATATACAGAGAATAATATGGGGAACCACTCAAAAACATATAGTGCACATGTTATGCATGATATTGTGGCAGACTTTAGAATACAAAGATTTAAAATTAGTCTGGGACAACTAGATGAAGCAGTGGATAGAATACAGGGATCGAATTCAAATATAGTCTCAGATACTTAAGACTTACTAGCTGTGTGATTCTAGGCAAATCACTTAACCCCCATTGCTTTGCCAAAATAATAATAATAATAGGCTTGCCTTCAAGTAGTTTACATTCTAATGAGGGATATGGCATGTAAATCTAATGAGCATGAGGAAACTTTAGGAGGGAAAAAGCATTGAAAGCTATGTGGTTCACAGAAGTCTTCATTCATAAGGATTTATTGCAACTAATAGTTAACATAAATAACAAATAAATAAATAAAACAAATAACATTTTGCATACATAATGCTTTTAGATTTTTTTGAGCATTATGTATGTCAACTCATGTGATCCTAATAAGAATACATGAGGCTAAATGCTAGGTGGCACCACAGTGTTCTGGTCCTGGAATCAAGAAGAACTGAGTTCATATTCAATTGCAAACACTTACTAGCTGTGCAAGTACTCATACTGACTATTTAAGGGTTATAGTGAAGATCAAATGGATAATATCTCTAAGATATTTGCACAGTGCCTGACACATTACAGACAGCATTTAATATGTGCTCTCTCCTTTTCTTTTTTACTATCCTAATTTTACAGATGAGGAACCTGAATCCTAGGTAGATTAAATAATTTGTCTAGAATATATAATTATGGTCTAAGGAAGAATTCAAATTCATTTTTATCTTATTCCAAGTCCAGCATTATCTATTATATCACCTACACTTTTTGGTAAGACACTGTGTGCTAGGTAAGTACAAAGATAAAAATGAAAAAATCTTTACCCCCAAAGAGCTTTTATGTTCTTGAAAGAAACAACATATATAAAGAAAATCAAAGAAAAATATATTTATTGTTCCAAAAATTTTAGTGCAGTTTAAATTTTAATAGCTCAAATTCATAATTTTTCCTCTAAATTTCCTTATTCCTCTGAATCTGCATTAAAAATTTTCAATTACAAAATTCTAAATTAATAATTCTGAATTATTGAATTTTTTCTTAGATATCTTTAAGACTTATGTAAAACATATCTAAATAAGGGGACAAATCTATATCTAAATCTATATCTAAAGCTTATCTAAATAAAGGGAAAAAATGATTTTGAACACTGTATTTTCTTTATTCAAGGAAAAGGCCCTCTTATATACCCAAGAAGTTGTTTCCTGATACCCTCTTCATCCATAAGTTTAGAATTCAATTTAATACCTTGTATTCCTCCACATTATTACTTCTGTTGCTTTTTATACATCAAAATAATGCTAATAATCCCTATTAGTGTGTATGAAATGTTCTTTTATTTTTTCCCTGCTTCGTATGTTGTTGTTGCTCAATCATATCTGACTCTCTGTAATCCCATTTGTTTTCCTAACAAAGATAATAGAATATTTTACCATTTCCCTCTTTACTTCATTTGATATATAAGAAACTGAGGCAGAGTTAATTGACTTGCCCAGGGTCATACAGTCTGCATTTCTACTCAGGTCTTTCTGACTTCAGGCTCCACCATCCATTCACTGAGCCATCTGTCAAGTAGTATACCCTTAAACAATGGTCAGTTACACTATTAAGTGAAGTTAAGGATACAGTCCATTTTAACTAAATAGCTTGATTTGGAATTGAATGAGTGGGTTTGGAATTTATCTCTCATCTTTTAACTAACTGAAATAACAATCCCAGCTGTCACCACCTATAACCACTAAATCCAAATAAATCCAGATATTGTTACTGGAGATTATATGGTTTTGAACAATTTCATCTTTCTTCTCTTTCTTTATTCTTTTTTTGATCTTGAACAAATCAGATTCACTTATATTTTTTACATTTGCAAAAGTGAGAATAATAAGAGCTAGAACCAGTTTAAATTTGAATATATAAAAGAATGATACAATTCACAACTCATTCAAATGTTTTAAGTTATGTTTTTTTTAAGTATATTATTACTGAAACAGAATTCAGAATGTAGAATAAGTTGTCCAAAGAAAAAATATTAATTCCTCATCCTGGAATTGAAGGCCTGTAACAAACTAGCCCCAACCTACCATATCATGCCTTTATCTCATGTTACTATTTTTCTTCAATATACTATAAATTACAGCCAAATTGAATGACTCACTGTTTTCTATTTTCTTTTTTAAAATAATATTTTATTTTCCCACAATAACATGTAAAAATTTTAAATTTGTTATTTTTTTATTTTTAATTCAAAATTTTATCTTTCCCACTCCTTTCTTTTCTCTGAGAAATTAAGCCATCTAATATAGATTACACATTAGCAATCATTTAAACATTTGCATTTATTAATCATTTTGAGAGAGAAAACAAAAGAAAAATGGAAGGAGAGAAAGGAAGGAAGGAAGGAAGAAAAAAAGAAAGTCTATATTCATATACCATCATTTCTTTCTCTGAAGGCACGTAACATTTTTCATCATGAGTCCTTTCAGATTGTCTTGGATCATTATATTGCTGAGAATAGATAAGTCATTCACAAGTAGTTCATTTTATATTATTGCTGTTACTATGCACAATGTTCTGTTTCTGCTCACTTCAATCTATATATCAGTTCACACATTTTCTATTTTCATCATGCCCATTTCTATCTCTGAACCTTCTCACTTACTGTTCCTTCAAATCTGGAATGGATCCTTCTCACCTTCATGTGTATATCAATCTCTTTAAGTTTTCTTCAAGGTCCAATTTGGATTCCACTTCTTCCATGAAAGACTATTTTATCCTACCTCCCCCTCCAAGTCAAAAGTGATTTCTTCTTTAATTTTTATTTAATATATCTTTGAATTTTTCACATTTTCCAATAGGCAGGTATTTAGATTTATGCCTTTCCTCTATTTTTGTTGTCCACATATTCCTGATGTACTTTATATAGACATAGATATAGTTATAGATAGATAGATAGATATAGATAGATATACCCAACACAGTGCATTGTGCATAGTAAGTTCAATAACAAAAGTTCAAATAACTTTTCTTGAATTGAATTGTTTCATATACAAATGCTTGGTAAATAAAAATTCATCTGATAGATGATCAACAATGATACTATAGATCTGACAAAGCTAAATAAGAATGACAGTGGTAGTCATGATGAGGATGATACTTTGCAGTTATATAATACTTTACAACTTTGAAAATACTTTTATATCCATTATAAGTCATTGGGTGTACTCTATAGTATTCTGTATTCTACAATTTCTCACTGATTTGTCAAGATTAAGGTAAAGCAAGACAGAACTGGATAAGTAGTTTGCTTCTGTAATTAAAAAAGGAGCCTAAGCCATAGTTCAACAATTTATGGGTTGAAGTTCCAATGGGTAAAAAACAAAAAGCAAAATAAATAAATAAATGATTGGCAATGTTTTGGGAATCAGGAAGCCAAAGAAGAAGTAAGGATTTCTGGTTATTTTTCTTAAGTACTTATTATGTGCTAGATTTTATGGTAAATATTAAGATACAAATAAAAAGCAAAATTATTTCCTGCCTTCAGGATAGAGTATTGAACCTGGCATCATGAAAACTGATCTTCCTGAGTTCAAATGTGGCTTGAGACAATTACTAGCTGTATGACCTTGGGCAACTCATTTAATGCTATTTGCCTCAGTTTCTTAATCTATAAAATGAGCTGCCTGAAAGAAAAAGCAAACCATTCTAGTATCTTTGCCAATAAAGCCCTAAATGGGGTGATAGAGTATCAGACACAATTTAAATGACTGAACAACAAGGCAAAACTTAAGAGTTTAGAAGTGTTGGTGACAATGAGGATTTTAAAATAGCCTTTTATCAAAATTTATCTATGTTCACCAAAAACTCAAGAGGACTAGTTTCTCTCTGAATTATTTGGTCCTTTCTAATGAATAACAGGCTGATGGTCCCACAAATGTGAACAAGGGAAAGATAACTGCTCATATTTCAATAGCACTTTAGAATACATTAAGTGTTGTCTTCTCAACTCTGTGAATCCTCTTTCCAGTACTGTACAACATCCTCAACCTACATGTGAAGAAACTAGGGGCTCACTTCATTTGCCCAAGTCTTACTCAACTAGTAGGTGACAGAGTCAGGAAACAAACTCAAATTCTCTGATTCAAATTCTGAGTTCTTTCTACCATACCATTGTATTTATGAGTTGTTTCTCTTTCATTCTCTAAGAGGACCATGATTTCAGGGAAATGATGCCATGGCATACAGTGAATTGGATTTAAGTGAGAGAGAGTTGTGCAAGGTCACCTGCCTCACTTTCCCCTCCGGAGCCATCTGAGTCCAATAATCAGATATAAATCAGGATAACTGAAGGTGGCCCAGGATAAAATGGGAGACCTTGACCTTTTTAAAGTAAGGTTTTCAACAAGTCTCATTTTGACTGAAGCCATTCAGTGATTAAGGCTAGGGAACAATTGAGATGAAGAATTTCCTCCATCAACTAGACTCTATAAAAAAATCTAAATAAATAAATAAATAAATCTGGGAGGGGAAGACCCTCAAGGTTTCTGGCCAAAATAGAAATGATTGCTATTTACATTTAATCTGAGTTCATCAGAACCCAAACAATGATGAAATGGGGCTTGGACTTAGGACCTATTGGTGGCCAATGAGAGAAAAAATACTACATAACTTTCAGTGTGCACTCATCCTAGCTGGGGCAAACAGAAGAAACCTAGGACTACAGCCAAGTTTGTAAACTAATTAAGCAAAGTTCACCACATTTT
This sequence comes from Sarcophilus harrisii, assembly GCF_902635505.1. NCBI lineage: Eukaryota > Metazoa > Chordata > Mammalia > Dasyuromorphia > Dasyuridae > Sarcophilus > Sarcophilus harrisii. Next base: position 173,969,979 of record NC_045428.1, on the reverse strand, counting down.
GGTGTTTACTTTTAAAACTTAAAGTAAGTGTTGGTCATTCTTTTGTCTTTATTATGCACTGGAAAATACATGTACATATGTTGTGCGTGTGTGTGCATAGACATGTACATTGCAAAACCCAAGGAAAAATAAATTTGAATATTTAAGATAAGTATTCTTAATTTGTAAATAATATGGAGAAACATGTTGGTTACTACTAATGGCTAATAAATATTACATAATACACATATATACATATACATGCATACAAATCTCACATAAACACACACATAGATATGCATACATATACAGTCATACTTCATCATTTGTAATTTTGTTTTAACTCTTAGTTATCATGAGGTGTTTTTATTGGCTTGGTAAAATCTTGTTAGTTAAAAACAAAAATTTTTAAAGGAATAGAAGCAATATTCAAAGTCAAATGTTCCACAATGCATTGATCTAGAGCGTGTAAATTCCATAGAAAGTTGCAGATAGAAATATGTTACTGAAACTTAAGTAAAACATTTACAATGCACATTTGTGAAAAATATCGGTTTATGATTCTTACTTGGACTTATATAGGTTTAATCTCTCCTAGAATGATTATCATTTGAGAAAGTGGAAGGGAAGAGAAAAGACATTTTAAGGTTTATCCATTTTCCTAGGGGATAAATATTCCCTGAGTTAAACAGAAATTATCCAGTCTAATTACTATGAGATATAGTAAATTAATTAAATGGATTTGGCTAAAAATTCACCTAAAACACACAAAAATGGAAAGCCTTTGTTCCAGAAATTACTTCTTCTTCATCCCCAACTTCCTGCTGAAACATGAACATGAACTAACTGCCTCAAGATTGAAATGAAAATTCTACATTAACTATATTTTGTAGCTCTTAGCTCAGTGAAAACATAGGTTTTGTGTTTATACTTATAAATACATCAACTCTGAACCCAATTTTTATGAGACTTTGGTTTCATCTTCAGAAATTCCAAGAGAAAGGAAATATATATCCTTGACATTTCATTTATTAGACAGTGGGTGGCACCATCTTAAGGAGTAGGTGATGTATGGTTGCATTTTGGCTCTATTTTCTCTATTTGGACTACAAACTATACCAAAACTGTGAAGGGCTTACTGCATTAGTAATTAATAGGGTTCCATTATGCTAACTATCATACAACTTAGGACATCTTAGAGGAAAGATAAGAGAGGAATAATTTGAAGTAATTTTCTTGTAATCATGCCAATCACTTCAGCAAAGTAGTTATTAAATGAAACAGTATTATGATGAATTATAGGACATCTAACATTGAATACCTTTTTTCTTATCAGCAGCTCATGGTACTTGATGCTTTAAAAAAAGAAAAAGGAAAGAAAAAAAAAAAGAAAGAAAGAAAGAAAAATACCAAACAAGTGAGGGTCTATTCCAAGTAACACTCTTCTTACTGTAAATAATAGTTTGTTTAGCAAATCCTGAATTTTAATGAGGCTTGAAAGACAGACCTGCATTAATCTTATGCTCTTCCCTGTGAAAGAAGCAGGAGTTTCCTAGTTTTACCTTCTCTTAAATGGTAGATATTAACAAGCCTGAGTCACCTTTGATGACAAGGAATTCTTCTAGTTCAGATTTGCTGAAGTGATTAGACATTATTTATCTAATTAAATTTTCAAAACATATCATTATTGAAAGGAATAAATTTGGTATATTTGTTGAACAGTGTTAACTGAAATGTAACTGCACATCATTTGACTTTTTAGCATTTTATTATATCTAATAAGTCTTTCTGTGCTTAATTAAATCAACTTATTTTTACAGTTAATTTAACATGATTTCATTTCAGTTATAAATTCTGAATCAGATATTATGTAAAAAACCAACTGTATACACAAATTAAGCTTCTGTACTCTAGTGCACTCATATTTCATGTCTTACTGCTTCTAGAAATTACCAGGATTTTAAATAGATGTTATTTTTTCATTTTATAGAGAGGTCACTTTTATCTTCTGTTTTTCATTAAAAAGGAAAAGCACTATGCATTTTTTGTGCCATTGAATAAAACCAAGTGACATCATTGTATCATATACTAGTTAAATAAATATTGTAATCATTTATAAATGGAGAAGGGAAAATATCTGCAGTTTTGGTGGAAGGAAAAAGTCAAAACTGAATCACCTAAAAGCAACAATCCTAATTGCTGTCCTCTGCAAACTGGGCATCTTATATATCAAGATAAACAATGAAATCTAAACAATTCTGGAAAAGTTCACAGTATTTGGACATTAGTATCTTAATCTAGATCTTATTTTTGAGTGATTTTTTTTTTGTTTATTTGCTAAAGGATTTCTTCCCAATGATCAGCATTTATCAGATTTTCCAATCTTAGTAAATAATCCTAAACTTTAAAATAGAAAAAAAAAAATCCTCTAGTGTTTTAGTGTCAGAGACAGTGAAATCT